>NW_006383023.1:986470-1439207 GCF_000221225.1 Thermochaetoides thermophila DSM 1495 | reverse complement strand
CTCTCTCTCTCTCTCTCTCTCTCTCTCTCTCTTTTTTTTTTTTTTTTTGGCCAGAACACCGTATTTTTCTGTTGTCTTAGCTAACAGCATCAGTATCCTCCTTGAACAGCCGCTAGTGCCATTTGCGAACGGACAATGGCAAACAGGAAGCAGACCCATCCTCATAGGTAATCGGAGCCTATTCAATTTACCGGGCTGGGTGCTTTGTCAGCAGCTAGACTCGAACTGTGTTGTTTTGGTGTATGTGGTAACCTCACACACTTCGAGCGGACTTGTTGCCCTCTCTCAACTTCTCGGCAAACAGTAGCCGTTAGCAGTTGTCTCTCTCGAAGATGTCTTATGCCACGTGGTAGTTCTGCAAGTGGCTGGGAAAATTCAGTGTTTTACGCTCTATTGGCATAGGCCCGTAATATAAGTCCCTACTGAGAAGGCAGCTTTCTTAGGAGGTGCGGACGGGATCCTCTTTGAGATGTGACATGCTGCTAATGGCAATCACATTATATAGATATATTTAGAACAAAGTCTAAAATCCAAAGATTCAGTGCTGGATGTTGAGACAACGGCTTATCTGCCAATTCAAGGACGCTTTAAAGTAGTCCAACGAAAGTCAATTTTGAAAGACAGTCTAGGTTTAAAGTGCCGGGTGAGCTGCAGTTGAAAATGTTAACCACTGAGACCCTCTACAGCTGATCAACAAGCTCCTGGCTTGACTATCGACATGGGTGAACATCTGAGTTACACAGTCCACATAACAAAACATTATAATAGTTGCCCATAGTATCCAGCTAAACAACAAAGCTAAAGTGGGAGATGGTATAATTCGTATAGCTATGGGAGCGGTAGGTTGGAAAAAAAGCTGTTAAGAAGTCAAGTTCGGTGTTTCTATGACGAACCAGGGGTTGGTTGGCTTGGTTCCGTAAAGGATTGAGTGCAGCAAATGACTACGCTGTCAGTAAGAAGACGGTGGACTGCTAAGAGCCCGAAAGAAGAGATTACATGAACCGCTCATTTTCCATATCATTCTTTGTGTTGTTGGGGCTTGCAATGAAGATACGACTGATTTAGATATGGGGAGTTGTGGCCTGTGCCACTGATTGGCGCCTTGAGTTGCTACCAAGAGTTCACACAGAAGGCCTGATGCCGCAGGGGGATTCCGTCTCTTAGGGTTAGGGTTCTGTATATGGAGTTTTGTTCCCATATGTACCTACGTTGGGTAGTACATACAGCAAGGAGATACAGGTTTCCTGGAACTGGGCAGGAAAACCAATGGCGAGATGTATCAGAGTGAAGTATGAACTTAGCCATGAAAAATGAAACACCTTATAAACCACATGCGGCCCGACATTGCGGCAAAAGCAGCAGGCAGCCACAAGGTGTACCTGGTTGTTGGGATGAGCCCAAAAAACGAAATCAAACTGACAAACAGACGCAAGTGGAAGCCTTATTGGGTGCTCCATGCAAGCGATCTCTCATGCTTGAGGAGATGCCAACAACCCGGAGGCCAACAATTTGACAAGATAGGAACTGTTTGGTTCGATACGGGCCGAGTAGAAGGACTCTCAACTGCCGACAGAAGGTCGCCTGCTCCCCGCCACAGGATCTGACGCTGGTTTCCAATCAGCAGTGCTCCGAAGCAGCCAACAAGAATTCAAGCGCATCATCCGCTCACAGCAGGATCTCTTTGTCCCCACCGTTTCCCCTGACGCACAAGGCGGTCCAAGGCCGAGTGTCACAGACATCAGTTCACGGGAGTTCGGTTGAAATTAACTGGCCATCACTGCTCGGCCTCAAACAAACCCATATCCAGCTCCCTCACAGTTTGATGTTGACAGATTATGCAAAGGTTGCATTCTCGGGCTCTTTGCCTATAGGGATCGACCCTCGGGAACAAAAACTTCTCAGTGTAAGATTTGCCACAGTTCATTCAAGGGTTCCAGATGCTTGCACCAATGCTTCTTCCATGCTGCGCCGAGTCTAACGGGGTATTGCTGCGACAAGCCTTCCCGCAGAGACGAGTTAAGACACAGTCCACACAGTACCCTAAATACATAGCATATCAGAATCAGACATTTATATTGGAAGTAGATTTGGAAGATATCTTGCCAAAAAGGCTCGTTTCCACCAAAAAAAAATCTTCTAGACATCTGCTGTATCTGATATGCTACTCTCGCCAACAATGCAACATTCACAACATTCACATACTACATTGGGACTTATGATCTTGAGAAGAGCGCCAATCAGGGTACACAGTACACGGGTAGGCAGCTACGGCCAGAGAGTTACCTACCAAACCGCTTCCAGGTAAGCCTGGGTAACTGGACGGCCCTTTGAATTGGTGAACGCCCGGGTCAGCGTACCTCTCCACCCCTCGTTCGTCCAACCCGCTTCCAGAACACCGTGCCCAGCCCGCGCTGGGAAGGCCTCAGGCCGTTCGATCCGCGAACTAGAAGACAGCGTCGACCTGTGACGTTCTTGACGTGCGATTTTGCACCTGCAAATCTCTCTAACTCACTTCTCAAGCCTGTGCTAAAACCCCCACGTCTCCACGCAAAGCTGCCTTTGTATTGGGCATTTCGATGTCTGGTACCATTTTGACGAGCTGAGCTGTAAGTGTTGCCCAGAAGCAGAAGCAGTAGGAACAGTCTGCATCGAATCGACCCGCATATTACCCTGCCCTGTCGGCCGGCGAGAGAGAGGTTGTGTTGAGTGGTCCAAGCAGTCGAGCGGACGCGCGAGCATCTCGCTGACCTTAGCCACTCGGGCTCTTCCCTCTCCTGCTGGCGGCTTCAGCACAGAACAGCGTCGAATTAAGCGTCTCTGCATTAATACCTCTCATCAACCCGGCATGCTCTCAAGCACAGAAGCGTGAGGGAAAACAAAAATACTGACATCGAGAGTGCTGGCATTCAGGGCTTGACATTTCCTCATCTGCTTCCAAATCGCTGCTCAACATCGCTCAGCCCCTCGCCTTCTCCACTGTCTCCATCGGCATCGCTGCGCATCCAACCGATCACCTAACCCATCTATTGCGGGCCAACAGGCTTGCACGCGCGCACATACCTATCCTCCAGCGTTAATCGTTCGACTGTGTCTCGATTTGCATCGCAGCCTGAGTGCCGGCTTCCCTGTCTCGCTGCGCAAGATGAACGGTTCTCAGCAAACAAAAGAGTCGGCAGCACAAAAAGCTTCGCAGGGCGCGCCGGCGCTAGCGCCCCCAACGACTGCCAGCAACGGCACCTCCAGCCTGTTCAACAAGAGGAGGAAGGATGGCCTAAAGCCCATCATCACGAATGAAGGCACTGGTTCTGGGTACGTGAATTTTTCTGCTTCTGTTTCAGGCCCGCAGCTGTGGCTGCTTGAACCTGGCTTTAATGTTGTTCTGTTTTGCGTCGTCCCTTTCTCAGGTCTTCCCCTTCTCCCACCGCCGGGTTGCGCTGCTAGAACCACCCCGCCGACTGTCTGCATTCTTGCACCAGGGATTGCCAGCTTCCAGGCTGGTACGGCTGGTACTGTCATTTGTTTGGACTGTCAGCTGTACACATCGGAAGGGAACACATTACCACTCGAAGCAGGCCGCCCTGGAATGTGGCGGGGTGCGACCGGGTTGGCCTTTGGGGCATTGTGACGTTGGGACGATTGGGACGACGGAGGGGGAAACGGCGTCCGCTGTCTAGCGCCGCACATATGGAATGAATGAATGGTCGTTGATGCGACACTATACTGGACGTCCTGCGCAGCGGTTCTCAGCCTGAGGGGCCCAAGCAGCCAGCAAAATTTGAAAGTCAGCCAGCCAGGCAACCGGTTTGTCGTTCCTGGTGGCTCGAGTGAGTTCTGGGCCGACACATACTCTGTTCTGTTTGTATTGTCGCACTGCGACCTCCAAAAAACATAAGCCCAAACTCCCCGCTGGCATTGATGACCTGGCTGCTTGGTTGGCTGCCCGAGTCCCCGCAGGCTTGAAAGGAGAGGGATCAAGACCAAAACCTGGTTTCCCCAACGCAGCTGTCTGGCCACGCTTGTCCCGCCTGCACTGCTGCATTCGCATTCCGAGTTGTGCGCGTTATCGATATTCGCAAACACAGCTGCCAAAGATGAAGGCGATTCTCAAGTCAAGGTCCCGCTTTTTCATATTTTAAAAAGAGCAAAACCGATCTGGTCCCCCCTCCCCACGTATCGGCCCGCTCGAAAGTTCGCGCGGCACCGTGCGCAAAGCCCTGTCGCAACCCAAACCCCGCCACCGCGATCCAACCTTGCATCAACCCATCTTCCCCCCCGTTCATCACAGTGCTGCCTGTCGCCCGTTGCCCGATTGTTGACGAAGCGTTGGATGACATACTCCCTGCTTACACTTATTTTGCGTGAAACAGGGCCGCTCATTTGACATCCGTCATGACCAACTCCCCGACCTCGTCGTCCGACCCTGAGGAAGCCGAAGAGAACACCGCTGAGGAGGAGGATTCTGAGGACTACTGCAAGGGAGGATACCACCCCGTGACCATCGGCGAAAAGTTCAAGGACGGGCGATACACGGTCATCCGAAAGCTTGGTTGGGGCCATTTCTCGACGGTCTGGCTATCAAAAGACAACCACACCGGCAAGCACGTCGCGCTCAAGGTTGTCCGCTCCGCCGCTCACTACACCGAAACCGCCATCGACGAGATCAAGCTCCTCAATAGGATTGTTCAGGCCAACCCGAACCATCCTGGTCGCCAATATGTTGTCAGTCTACTAGACTCATTTGAGCACAAAGGTCCCAACGGCACCCATGTGTGTATGGTCTTCGAGGTGCTCGGCGAAAACCTCCTGGGCCTAATCAAGAGGTGGAACCACAGGGGTATCCCTATGCCGCTGGTCAAGCAGATCACGAAGCAGGTGCTCTTGGGTCTGGATTACCTCCACCGGGAGTGCGGCATCATCCACACAGACTTGAAGCCAGAGAATGTCTTGATCGAGATTGGAGATGTCGAATCGATCGTGAAGCGTGTGGTCAAAGACCCACCTCCGGAAGGCGAGAACAAGCGAAACGGTCGTCGGAGGCGAAGGACGTTGGTCACCGGCAGCCAGCCCTTGCCTTCGCCCCTTAGCACGAATTTCAAGGACATCTTCCCGTCGCCGTCACAGAGTCTTGGGCAAGTACTGCATGAAGGTAAGCCAGGCCCGTTGGGGGGTTTGGGTGATCATGTGGTTCGTCTGTGCTGACCGTCCCTTGTAGGCTCCAAGTCGAAAGACGACGCCGAGGGAGATAAGGATGCCCAAAAGGAGCGCGAAAAGTCTGCTGATCTCCTGTCAAAAGAGGTTTCTGGCATCTCGCTTGACAAGAATAACAACGAGAAGCGCAAGGCCAACGACATGCAAGGCTGTGAGATCATCAAGGTCAAGATCGCTGATCTCGGCAACGCTTGCTGGGTTAACCATCACTTCACCAACGATATCCAGACACGCCAATACCGGTCCCCTGAAGTCATTCTCGGCGCTAAGTGGGGAGCTAGTACCGATGTTTGGAGTATGGCTGCAATGGTATGTTTGCTGATCTCTTCTCCATCGTTTCTATCCCAGTTCTGACGTTTTATTTTTTTTTAAACCTAGGTCTTCGAGCTCATAACGGGCGACTACCTCTTCGACCCTCAGTCTGGGACGAAGTACGGTAAGGACGACGATCACATCGCCCAGATCATTGAGCTCTTGGGACCCTTTCCGAAGTCCATGTGCCTGTCGGGCAAATGGTCACAAGAGATCTTCAACCGGAAGGGCGAGCTCCGCAACATCCATAGATTACGGCACTGGTCCTTGCCTGACGTGCTCCGCGAGAAGTACCACTTTAAGGAAGAAGAAGCGAAGCGCATCGCGGATTTCCTCCATCCTATGCTCGAGCTTGTCCCAGAGAAGCGCGCTAATGCCGGCGGTATGGCTGGACATAGCTGGCTCGACGATACTCCCGGTATGGAGGGCGTTAAGGTCCCCGGTGTCCAACCTGGCAGTCGTGGTGAAGGTATAGAAGGGTGGGCGTGTGAGAGTCGGAGGAGATAAGTAGAAGGGAAAGTTCCAGGGAAAACACAAAGTTGTTGGGGAGGGGTTGGTTGATATGGTATACAGTGTGTGGAGGCTCTGTGGCAGCAGGTCTGGGATTGTCTTGTCTTTTTTTTTACAGCGCGCCACTTTTTGTTGGATGGGGTTTTGGCCAGCCGGATTATGGAAGAAGCACCATGGTCTTGTTTTGGTGGTGAACCGAAGAGAGAAGGGGCTGAGTGAGCAAGGTGTGGTTATGCTTCCCCCGTCTCATTGCAGCTGGTGAAGAGATGGATGATATGGGGGTAACACAGTCCAGTCATTGAGCGAATTATGAAGAAATAGGGTCTTGTTTCTTTTTTTGTCTTGACACTAGGCAATCCTCCTACCTGCGAAAACTCTGACGGACGTTGGATGCTGGCCCCCTCCCCTGGCCTCAAGCTAATATTTGTGCTTCTCCATTGGGTAGAGGTGTCTCTGGCCGGTGGCAATTTATTGACTGTTGTTGTTTTCATGTGAATTATTTTTGTCCTTGCTTTGACATTGTTATCATGGACTGTTTTTGGACGTCATAAGTGAAGTGATCTGCGATGGGATATACACCTGCTAGTTGTCCCCTTTTCGTCTGCAATCCATTCCCCCCTCCCTCCCCCAAAAAACCCAATATCTCGATCTGTCTTCGTTTTTCTATTGCCCGTCTTCCTCTGTGAGAATGGTCTCCTCTTAGGTGGTTGGCCGTTTGCTTTGCTTCCTTTTGACGGTCGGTTGAAAGGTTATAACTGAACTGATATATATTGGTATATTTACGTATGATGTGGGTATGATTTGAACTGATTTCTCTTATGTTCTAGACTTGTATCTATGTTTGTGTAATGCCTTACATACCTTAGCTACCTGGCTGATTGTCTATACGAGACGCTGTTGCTGCTGAGTGGATTTGCTGATTATGGGGGTGACATTTATCTCATTGGTGACTCGCTGGACTACATAGATATTCACCGCATGGAAGTCATCACTAGACGCCGAGAACAAAATATTATTACATATGAAACCCTCATCATCCCCATTCCTGCATTCCCGGATTCACATCACTATGTCGTTGATAAAATAGTTACACGGTTGAGGTGAGAAACTGCCCACTACTTAGCAAAGGAGACGTCAAAAAGGGGCAAAACATCCCACAAGCCGATTTGCGTAGGACCAATAAAGCCCCCTGTGGCAGCTTAACCCACCCGTCCCACCAAAGTCGGCCAATCTGCAGCAAAGAGCCGAACTTCAGGGCGATGTGAAGAAAGCCAACTGATCAACCAACTCATGGCAAAGGCGCTCAGCGATTGTTCTTCTTCCCCTTAGATGTCATCTTCCTGAATGCATCTAAGCCCGCAAGACCGATCGGGCGGTGCCCTGCAATCGCAGCCGCACGCGACGGGTCGAAGGTGCTGCGCGGCGCGATCGTGTAGCTTGCAGGCAGACCGGGCGGCTGGGCGCGGTTGGGGTTGACCTCGGGAGCGAGCAGGCGCTCGCGCTCGAGTTCGTAGCGAGTCTTGCCCGCGGGCCGCTGTGTCAAGGTCAGCGTCTGTGGGCCAACCACCGCGGCTTCTTGGCGCTGGGCGAGTTGTGCAGCACTGGTAGGAAGAGTGTTAGTTGCATGCCAGATATAAGGGGAGAGAAATAAGGCATGGTACGTACGTAACGTCGAAATCGCGGGTTTCGACCTGCCGTTTCTTATAGTCATCCGTCCTCTTCAGGATCGGACGGCTCCATTCACCCACCAGGCGCTCGGCAATGCGCTTGATGCTGGGCTCCGGGCGCTTGCTGCGCGTGTAGAAGTAGACAACTTTGCCAATGCCGCTGCTCAGAAGAGCTTCCTTGGTAATAGGAAGCCGAGTGAGTGCATTGAAGATGTCGCGTTGGATGTTGTAGGCGGGCAGGCTACCGTCATTGAGCGGTTCGAGGAAAAACTTGACTGACTGCAGGAAGTTGGTATCGGGGTCGAGGACGTATTCTTGGACCGATGTCCTGTTAAGCATGGCGGTAACTTGCGGGAGAAGCTTGAGTTTGTGGGTGGCAGCCTGTCCCTTTTCGCGGGCTTCGTTGTCTGCCATGCAAGCTTTCTCCATCGCGACCTTGAGATTGGCGATCTGTTCGTCAATCTCGGTTTCCAAGTCCTAAATCACACCTGTTAGATATGTGACGAACCCAAGTAGCACGTTAAAAAAAACCTACAAGACCAGTTTTGCGCTTCCCCTTCGAGGGGTTCTTGAGCGCATCATCCACGGCCCGTTGGATGGCGCGACGGCGGCGTTCCTCTGGGGTGAGGTTTTCTTCGTTGACCTCCTCCTCATCTGATGAATCCCTTTTCTGCCGCTCGCTGCCAGTAGCGCGCGCTTTCCGAGGACGGCGATCACGGGCGTCAACCTCGCCGCCATCATCCTCGGCCGGTCTTGCGCGTTTCTTTGGCCTACGCCCTTCCTTCGGCTTCTTTGTCGTTTGTCCGTCGGTCTTCTTGCGCTTGGCGGCTTTCAACGATTTGGCAATATTTTCATCAATTTCCACGGGCCTCTCTTCGAGATTGGGATCGTAATCGTCGAACTGCTCTTCGTCGACCTCGGAAAGGAGGTCGGAATCCTTATCGGACTCATGGCCGTCAGCAGCGCCGTCGGCGCTATGAGCAGTATTGACTGCATCATCATCATTCGAAGCAGCGGCAGGCGTCTCGGTATCGCGGCGATCATCCTCAATATGGTCGATGGCTTCGGACATGATTTAAGATGGGTTGTGGCGAGGTCAACTAGCAGAATGACGCAGGCTGCAGAAAGTATGTGAAATCAACAAGGAATAGATTGCCCACGATCGGCAAGCGTCGATTAGATATTTGTCTCTTTTTGCGGTTGAAAATGGAACATATGGTTGAGTTTGGAGAATGAAAACGCTCAGGTTGCTGCTCTTGAAGGCTGTCTTGCTGTCTTTTGGGAAGCCCAGGCTGGCTTGCATCAATGGCCCGTGCACGCGCTGGAACGCGTCGGGAGCGACCCACAGCCCCACGGATCCCGTCTCGGCTTTGGGGGAGGGCCATCGCGTACCTGTTTAGCCGATAATATTCCGACGGCGGACTCATTATGGGTCGCGTTCTCCTGAGTGGTGGGGCAGGTCTGAAAATTGGTATGTTCTGTTGTCGTGTTTACTTTGCGGAATTGGTTGCCACCAACGACCAAGCTTCCAGTTGTCGCAACCTCCATCAGACCCATCACCGCGCATCCGACTCACATAACGTCGGCCACGTAGGCCTTGCCCAACAGCTGCATGTCCCTTCTTTGATAGATTCCGACCATATTGACTTGCTACCTGATGGAGCGCCGAACATTTGAAGGGCATATGGACTGGGAGCCCCAGAGCCAGCTGCCCATGGACGAGTCAAGTCCTTTTGCAAAATTATCTCAGAAGTCGCCGACTTGTAAGTTTTCAGATCAATCGCCTATGGCTACCAACGCAGTCTTTTATACTGCATCCTGCACGGAGGAGACTTGGATTTCCTTTTCAGCCTTCTCCTCACACTCGCCCTCCTGTAGCCCGCTTCCAACCATGACGTCCACCGAGAACCAAAGTGAAGAGGCAGCGCAACTGTCGGTCGGGACCCCGGAGTTTACTGATCGCCCTTCTTCCTCTACAGCCTCCTTCGACTCTCCTTCGAAGCTTCGGTCGGTCGGCTCCAATCCGTTCGCTCCCAACAATACTCCAATGAACTCGCCGTTCAAGGTTCAGGGACAGCCTCGCCCTCCGCACTCCGAGTTCTTCAATCCCCAGCTTCAAAACAAGCCGACGGGGCCTGCGTTCCGCAATCCGGCTTTTGCTACGCCACAGAAGCGCGTCGATGATATGTTCTCCCCAGATTCGAGTCCCGCCATGACCGACAACTCCCCGATGCCTGCCGAGACACCAGAAACAGAGCACGTCAGAGATAGCACGGAGCTGTTCTTCACGCCATCTCCGATCAAGTCATCTCCGAGCAAATCACTTTTCGCCAGAACATTATTACGGAATCATGCTTCGGGACTCCGAGATAAGGTTCGAAAGAGGAAGCGGTTGCTGGGCGACAAAGATGTGGGTAGCGCTCGCCCCCGTCTGCCCCAAGACTCGGATGAGTCCGACAGCTACTACGAGGAGGAGAATGGCTCCCGTTCCGGGTCTAAGCACTCCAAGAAAAAAGAACCTACTCCTCAGGGATGGTTGAACAGCTTCCTCTCCGCAATCAGCGCCAACCCGACTGCGCCTGCGATCTTATCCAAATGGCTCCAACTGGGAGTTAACATGGTGTTGCTTGGCCTTGTGCTTTTCATCATCTTTTGGATCCTTGTTCAAGTCCGCAACGATCTGTCGCATGCGAGTGAAAAGGCTCGAGCCGCGATTGTCAACGAGATGGCCATTTGCAGCGAGAATTACATCAAGAATGGATGCTCACCGAAAGCGAGCCGACCGCCTGCTCTTGATGGGCCGTGTAACGAATGGGAAGCTTGCATGAACCAAGACGCCTCGGCGGTCATGATGGTCCAAATCTCCGCCAAGAATGTGGCCGAGATCGTGAATGAGTTTGTAGGGGTTTTGTCATTTAAGGCTTGGGTAAGCGATTCCGTGGCTACCAATTGTAACGCTTTCGTCTCCCTGACTAATTTTGCAGGGATTTATCATGTCGCTCTTCCTGGCCGCTGTCATCGCTAGCAATGTTGGCTTTGGCTTCCTGCGCGAGTCGGCGATTCCTCAACCCACCGTTCAGCCTGCCGCCCCTGTGCAATCCCCACCAGCGGCAACAGTTGCCTCCGTGCTTGGCCCGGCAGCGATGCATAACCCTCAACAAGCATACATCTTCGCCCCTATCGGCCAGACCCCCAAGAGTGTTCGTAAGGCATTGTTCGCGAACGATGTTAGCGACACCGAAAATTCTCCCGATTTCAAGTCTCCCATGGCTCTGCCACAGACCCCGTCGATCAGGAGAAGTCCAAGCAAATTTGAAAGAGGACGGAGTCCGTCTAAGGGCTCAAGGGCAAGGAGTCCCGTCAAGGGTATCACTTGGGCAAGCTAAGTTAAGAAGTGATTTGGATTGGGTTTCATAATCGTGTAACTCTCTTCATTCTCATTCTGTCTCTGCCTGTAGAATATGCATTTTTGGATCCTCTCGCGTGAGGGCGACGGGTTGGCCCGCGCAGAAAGTTGGTGAAAATGGCGTTTTGGTATCGGGACAACATCTGGAAGACTTTTTGGCGAGTGCGTTCACTTGACAATTTCTTGCGTCAATACAGATTCGGACCAGCAAAAGTATGCTTCTCCCAGCATTGTGGGGATTGTATGGTATGGTAGAAGTAGCATTGGCCTGAGAGGTCTGCAGATGTAAAATTCACCTCATCCTTGGTACGGATCCGTGGTTCTTCCGTAGCCAAGAGCGCAATCTTACACACAGTCTGCCGCTCATCATCGGGGTAAAATTTTGCCAAATTTCCAGCACTCTTTGGTCAACATGACAACAGGGCATGTTTCTGGCCTAAAGAGACGGAGATGCGGACACGAAGTCGACTAGGATAGAATACCCCAGCGGTTGATGTGGCCCAAGCTTGGAAGCTCAACGCTTCCACTCCGCTCCCAACCAAAAAGCGGGGTGGGAGCGCTGGACAGCTGGGGCAGTCAAAAACCATGCAAGTAACTTACAAGGACGTACGAGCGTACGTACAATACAGATGGGTATCAGCAAGTCGTCCGTATACCGTCCATGCCCTCGTTTCAGTTGCTTGGTCCCCGTTTTTTCAAACATGACTAAATATCTTGCAGCATGCGATGTTCAAAAAAAAGTATACTCTGCCTGTCTAGCAGGAAGAAACTCGAGTTGGCTGTTGATATACTCCATGGGTAGGGAGCAATCCTGGGCAGCCGTCCTATCTTTTTTAACCCCTAAGGTACCTACCTACCAAACTCATCGCAAAGCCGTGTCTAGCAGTTGCGTGACTCCACATTGAAGGACGTCTGTATAAGTACGCTAGTTACTTTAGGCGGCATTGCAGATGCAAGCTTTGGAAAATGATTCAGCATCTCTGCACCTATGAGCCCATTGAAAATTCCCCCTTCTCCCCCCCCCCCCGGCACCCCTGCGTGGGGAGTATCCGTTGGAGCTAAGCCATACGATTTATACAGGGGTCATGCCTTATTCACCTTCCAGCTGTGTCAACGCCGCGTTCAGCCTGACTATCCGCCCCTGGTTTGTTGCTTCGCAAGCGCCTACGCGCCCAAGTGTCAAGTTCGCCGGCCTCGACCGATCTTGTTCGTGCCAACCATGATACTGATCGCCTGCCAGCCGGTCCTTCAAATGCCCTGTTTGGAAGACGTCTGACATCTAAGTGGACATCAAGGCGCAATGGACGAAGACACTCCCGGTGTGAGCACGCAGCCCCGGCAGCCCGTCCCGCCCACTACGCCCAGCGCGAAGGATCCAACGACCGCTTCGAACACGTCTGCTGCACCTGCTGCAGCGTCCTCTGCGTCTTCGGCATCCGTTCCGCCCGTTGTCCCGTCCAAGAGAAGGAGAGGCTATGGAGTGGTAACGCCCAATGCGTGCACTGAATGCCGGAAGAAGCGATCCAAGGTTGGTGGATGGCTGCCGCAGTCTCCATGTTTCTGCCCTTTCTCCCTTCATGAAGAAGGACGGTGCTCACATGCGCTTCGCCCCTTTAGTGTGACGGCCAGAAACCGTGCGGCCGATGCAAACAGCACCACGCGACGTGTATCTACGAGGTGCCTGTTCGACAGTCGAAAGACACCCTCCGCAGCGAGATCGAACAACTCCGACGTCAGCAGAGCAAACACACGAAGGTGCTTGATGCCCTTGTCCGTTCTCCTGCCTGGGAAGAGGTTCTCACGCGCCTGCGCAAGGGCGAGAGTATCGACTCCATTTGCGAATGGCTTGAGGGGACGCTTCCCTCAGGAGGAGGGGCAATGCCTCCGCCTGGCCGGCTGGGTAGTGGCTCAGTAGAAGTTGTTTCTGTCCCCGGCTTCGCGGGATACGGTTCTGTGCCCGGGCAGGTGTCGCATGCTGCTCCGCACGATGCAGACTTGCAAAGCTCCAGGGGTCGCCAGTTTTCTTTCCAAAGCATGGAGAGTGGCTCCCATCCGTCCTCGGTGAGTTGGCATGTCGAAGGGGTAGGGGGTCAAGAGTCGCGTGTTGATTTGTGGGTTGAGAGCCAGGGCAGGTACTCTGTCGGTCCGGAGCCTCATCCTGCAGAAGATATACTGTTCGGTGAGATTGGCGAGATGCAAGTTCCTCCAGGAGCGTGGACAAACATCACCAATGACTCAGGACTTATTCGGCATTTACTGGCTCTGTACTTTTGCTGGGAATATCCGACCTTCGCTTCGCTGAGCAAGGAGCATTTTGTTAAGGACTTTCTAGAGGGTCGCCATCGCTTCTGCTCGCCTATGCTCGTCAACGCGCTTCTGGCATTAGGCTGTCGATTCTCAACAAAGCCAAACACCCGCGCAAACCCTAACGACCCACGAACCTCAGGAGACCACTTCTTCCAAGAATGTGTACGGCTGTACGATGCCGAAGACAACCATCACAAACTCACCACTATCCAAGCCCTGGGCATCATGTCTATCAGGGAGGCGAGCTGTGGCAGGGATTCAGAAAGTTGGTATTATGCTGGTCAGAGCATCCGGATCGCCATGGAAATGGGACTGCACCATATACCAGAGGGCGATGAACATGACGATGAAGCCCAGGTTCAAGCCGCGACCTTCTGGGGTGCTTTTGCTCTGGACCAGTAAGCCTTGTTCTTCATACACCTTCATGATGTGTTGGAATCAAGCACCATCTGACCTTGTCGTCCAGCGCATGGTCGCTTGCAACAGGGACTCTGCCTCAGTATTCCCGCTTTGCTCAACTACCGCCGAAGCCTCCCATAATCAGTGACATCGAATCGTCCCTCTGGATTCCATATACGGATGACGATGGTAGCAAACGGCTGCCCTCGCTGATTGAGATAAAGAACAAGCTGCTAACGGTCATCAGACATCCCAGTTCAGTCCTGCAAGCAACCGTCGAATGTTCGGTCTGTGTACAAATGTTTCTGCGAGCTCAGCGAGCTTGTGCACCAGTCTCTCTACGTTATGCATTCTCCGGATCGGCCCCTGACCAGCAGGGCGCTGTTACACACGTACACCCAGTACCTGAACTGGTATGACAAAATTCCGGAGGTTCTCCGGTTGGGTCACAATTTTACCCCGGCCGTGCTGTTTGCCCAGTACGTTTCACAAGCCTTAGGCACCACAAAGCAAAGTTTGGTGTACGCATGGAGTCTGACTTAGATGCAGCATGTATTACCACTTCGCAATACTCCTTATGTTCCGACCGCTCATCAAGCTGCGTATCATCGGCTCAAGTATCGTCCCTCGTGATGTCTGCTTGCAAGCAGCCGATGCCATATCGGGCTTGCTACGTTCCTATTCACGGCTTTATACGCTTCGCCGCACACCATCCTTTGTTCCTTATTTTGTCCTTACGTCCTCTATCATGCATCTTGCCATTGCAGCAACCACCCCTGACTCTAGCACCGATACACACACCTCAAGGCATTGCGGACACTCTAGCTCTGACCCACACCATCCGGATCAGAAACCGTTACGTGAACGGATTATGGAGTATCTGGCTCGTGGCATCGCAGATCTCACCGAGATGATCCCTTGTCATAACTTCGCCGAGCAGGCCCTCAACATTCTGCGGTACCTGGCGAAAAGATGGAACATCAACGTTTCTGTCATTCTCCCCAAGCAAGAACCGGGATATCAACAGCTCGGCTTTACCAGGCCGGTGACAACGAGCCTGAACTTCTTCGCGACAGACTTTTCAGAGAGGGACTTCAACTGTGAATGGGGTGCCGAGACTACCGTGACTGCTGCCGCTACTGCCGACGTAGAGAACCGGCATCGTCAGGGCAGTGGCGACTTGAAAGACGAGATTGAGAAGCAGGAAGAGAAGCTCATCGCCGCTGTGGCTGATGCGGTGGCGGCGGAAAACCCACTGTTTTGGCCATTCCCAATGCAAGGACGCCCGATATTGCCGTCCGGACGTGAGTTGGAGGAGGCCGGATTTGCCTTGCTCTGACATCCCTGCCCCGTAACCAGCCATTGCTTTTTCTGCCATAGGTGGAATGGAGCCCTCAATCCATCGTGTTTAGGAAGTTACGGGCATAGAGAAAGGAACTGTTGATAAAGGGGTAAGAAGAGTAGTTGGATCGGCATCAGATGTAATTCTGTCTTCTCTCTCTCACTCTGTGCATTGGATAAAAGAGAAGGTGTTGTAACGGAACCAAGGGAGCAACCTGCATAAAGGCATCCGGCGCATGGAGTTGAGGACATTGAATGGAAGTGGATTATCATTTTCGTGCTTGAACTCCTCCAGCGAAAGCCATGCTTTGAAGTGCACCAGTTCCAAGACGTCTTGTTGGCCGTGGCTTTTCCATCTTTGAGTCCCTGACCAGGCCAATTCGTCTGGGTTAATTACCTGATTTTGGCATGGTTTGCACTTCAGCCGAAAGAGTTGAATCTACAAGAAGAGCATCACTTCCTTATCAATAGTCATGCCATGCAGACGCTCGGCGAAGAAAAAGGGCACAAAGATAGAACTGGTGATGAGACCCTGCTTACCGGAAGTGTTGTTCATATCTGCAAGGTTCCTGGACTCAATGATGCGGGGCCAACCGAGGCTTCTGGGGAATGACTCGGGCCGTTGAACCTCATCCCGTGTTGTGCTTATGGCCTTGCTTACAGCATACACAGGGGTCCCGGTTGCACAAGTCGGCTTTCTTCTCCGTGCTTCCGACCGCTATTGGGATGAAAGCCCATTCTGCTTGTTCAAGCCCTCAAGAATGGGCCCAAGAAGGGTCGCCCATATATATCTATACAAATGGAAAGGGAGGTGGCACAGGGGTTACAAGTATAAAGCAATTCATATCCTGAGCTGTGCAAGTTGCCGCCAGCGGCGCCTATCGAAACAAAACCAGAATGCCAGTAAGTCAGAAGGCACACACACACACACACACACACACACACATATATATATATATATATATATATATATTTTGAGAAGATTGGCTTGATCAGCCTGTTCAATGCAACGGCGGGGATCAGTCCTGTTTCTGGGTGTACTTCACTCATCACAACAACAACAGACAACAAAGACTTGCCCCTGAAATGTACACTTCACCACGCTCCCGATCAGAGCACACAATATAAAGTCGTCAGATAGCTGGTCTTAGCAAGGATACGTCACCTGCCTCTGCTTCGGGCAGTTGGTGCCGAGGCAAGTGAACACATGTTTCGTTCGATCATGTTTCGATCCCCACGCGGCGTCCCATCCACATGGAAGCATCTAAAGATGATGAGATGAACAAACATACTAAGAAACAAAGCAAGAAACAAGAGCCGGGATCAGGGGGCCAGCCAGCACCCAGCAAGCGGTCCTCTCACTTTGGGCTCGCAGCGCTGATTGGACAGAACCCCCTGTCTCCCGCGTTGTTTCGAAACGCCAGAACCACAATAAAGGGCTGATAGGGCGCTGGACTTGCCTCATCTTGGGCTGTGTTTCAGATGCAACAGGGGTCCTGCCGAGGCCGGCAGTGCCCGCTGAGCGGGCGACACTGAATCCGCCAATTGCATCGAGGAGAGGAACTCTCTCCCGTGGTGTCGTGCTGGTGGGAAGGCTCGCGATCTGTCGCCCCCTTGTCGGCATCCTCTTCGCTTGCCTCGACCTGGGCCGTGGGCTTTTTGGGACGTTCCGTTGGGCTGCAGTGCTGCGCCTCGGCCGTCCCCAGCGCTGAATGGACGAATGTAGAAACGAAAAGGAAAAATGGGAGAGTTGCAGCAGATATGGCTCGAATCGGCCGTTTATAGCTCGCTGCTGGTTGTCCTTCTGCTCGGGACTGCAGCTCTCTTCTGCCCATGGCGTATGTCATATGTGGTTCTATGCTGTCTTGGGCTACCCTTTTCCATATTCTGGCTGTTTGGTTTCTCCGTTCTCAGCCCCCGTGTCTTCGCCGCTCCCTCACATCCGTCCATCCATCCATCCATACATACATACATAGACTCCTTCGTCCCCTTGTCCATCAATTGCCCAATCACCCTTGCAGGGTGCTTGGCTTTGACAAAAACAGAGCTCGTCTTATATTCGTCCCGTCACCCGTCACCCACAGCGCGGCCGTGCCCCGCTGACAGGTCTTCTTTGCTTCCCCTTCTCACTTTTCCCATCTCCAATCTGATACCCCAGCGTCGCATTGTCACTATGGCGCATTAACGACGCCCTGTTCCAACTTCGCCGTTTTGCTTCGTCGAGCCTTCCGATTCCAATTCTTGTTTACGCTATATTCACATAAATATCGAGGGTTTTTTTTGTTTTGCAGTCCTTGTTGCTTCCTATGCATCCCTTTCGCAATTCTCAGGCTGATCCGCTGGCGGAGAAGGCCCGAGCCAAGGTCCAGGAACTTGTAGACGATGGGTTATCACCCCAGCTGCTGTTGACAGCAGTACTCGAGAAGTGTAATGGTAAGGATGAGGATGTACCCTTTTAGCGCTTGAGCGGCACACTTAGAATGTTCTTTCCAGAGTTCGCGTTGCAACAATCATGGCAGCAAGTTCAGAGCAACCTTGCCGCAGCCGGCCATATCGGCCTGTCCGCTTCGAATGATCGCTTGTCGGTGTCGACAACAAGCTCGAAGTCATCCGGGAGGTCAAGCATCATGTCAACCGCGACAACGATGAGCTCAGCGTCATCACGTGGTGGGATAGGAGAGGTAGGGGGAACGCAAGAGTTTACTGTCGCTGCTTCTGCTGCTGCTGCTGCGCCTGCTCCGCCGCCGCCGCCTGTACCTAAGCCGCCCGCGCCACCTGTGAAGAGCAGCAACCGCGGGGCATCCAAGACACCAGGCACATACTGGTGTACGTTCTGCAATGTTGACTTTCAGCGCAAGTTTGATTGGAAACGGCATGAAGACGAATTTCACGAGCGCTACAAGCGCTACCCCTGCCCCGACTGCAACCGGGTCTTTTGGGGCGCCAACACCTTTAACCAGCATCACAAGAATGCCCATGGCTGTACCACTTGCCCGCATGCTGACAAGGTGATTAAGTATACACGCCGCAAGACTGCCTGGTATGTGTTGTTCTCTTTCTCACTCTTGGACCTGCTTTATTCAGATGATCGTCGGGAACTACGTGGCTCGTCTCTCGAGAGAAGGTTGTATATTAACCAGATTCAGGGGTTGCGGATTTTGTGGCGCCTTTGTCCCTTCTCGTGATCGCTATTTCGACCATGTTGCCAGGCATTATGAAGAAGGTTGCAAAAAGTCAGAGTGGAATCACTCCAAGGTTATTTACGGCCTGCTCCATAACCCCCATGTCAAGCAAGCATGGGACGAGCTTCAGGACGAGAAGTATGGCCACCTGCCAAAGAATCAACAACCGCGGATAGGTTGGGACCCCAAAACCACCGGTCACGCTCAGGGCTTCTTGGAGGGTGAGAGCCCAGGCAACCTCCAGGATCTGCTCGAGTTTTTCGTCGCGGGCCGTGACGATCCGAAGGCTCTAGCTCAAAAGGCCGACGAATGTGCCATCAAGGTTTGGCCACACCAACTACGAAAGGACTCTTCCTCAGCCTCAAGCTCCAATGCGACGTCTTCATCTCCATCCAGGCCTTTTTCCGAGCCGGCGAAGCCAAAGACCCCCGTCCCGAAGACTTCCACGAAACACCTGTCCTCGCCTGATCGCCCGCTCCCTCCCGACCCTCCCGTTTACATCGACGAGCCGCTACCAAAAAAGCAGCGCAACCACTCGCCCCCGGCCAAGATTCAAACGCCCTTTGGCTCCGTGGAGAAGCCGCCCCTGCAGCCGTGCATCTTTGACCAAGCCCAGTCGCCGTCGGCCGTCGTGACCCCGATCTCACCTTTCGATCAAACGATGTTGGACACTACGATGTCAACGCCTGCGACGGAATCAACAAGCTTCTTTGACTTCTCCACGACACAGCTCCTTTCACACACGCAGCAGCCAACATCGCAACCACAACAGCAACCACAACAATCCCCACATCCACCACAGCAGCCATTTCAACAACCACAACAAGGCCATCACCAGGCACCCCAACTACCGCAGCTGCAACATCAACAGCAAGACCTCCTTCTGTCACCCACCGTCTTTGACGACTGGAGTAGCACGGCAGGCACGATCGTTGATCCTTCGATATTTACCAGCGTTATGGCTTTGGGCCCAGGGTGGCAAACCGATTTGCATCAGCAGCATTTCGGATCGGCGGGATGATGACGATGTAGGAAGAGTGTAGACACTATCGGTCGGCTTTGGATTACAGAGTTCCTTCCGGCTTGCGGTTTGCGACTAATGAGACCACGAGCAAGGATATGTTTGTCCCTTCACTTCGATTTATTGATTACCTTCGTCTCGGAAGGTCTTATGAGGAGCGTCTTGGATCGGTTACTTCTGTCCAGGTCCGCGGTACTAGAGATGGTGTTAATCTTCTCATAGGAGGGGATGTGAACAAATGGGCGATTAGATCAGGAAACAAGGGGAAATTCTGTGGCAGGTCCCCTGGAGGAACCCTAGGAAGGGAATCAGGACGATGTGGATGGAGGTTGGATATGGATCCCATGAGTTATTCAGATGGCTCTGTAAAGCTTAAAAAACATTGGGCTGGTTCGTTCGATATACCCCATACCCCTTAATAAACGTATGCGAAGTGGGAAGTAAATGCATTCAACTTGTCGGCACCGAAATTTTGGATAATAACCTTGAAGAAAGCGCCCAACTAGGTCATAGACAGAAACGTATCTGCCCCATCGAAACTACTGTACTCCCAGCCTTTCAACTACAAACTCTCTCCTTGAGTGTTTCTCGAAACCGCACATACTGTTGCTAGGAGTGTTCAGGATAACAATCCCCCACACGGCCTGTTGGTAGCGGCGACTTGGTGGCTTGAGCTATGTCAGAATCTCCCGTCCAGTGCCGAGCAAGATATGTTGCGGTTGATTCTACTCAGCAGTTCGACAGTTGGTAGCTTCAATTGGTGATTAAACCCTTCATCTTCTGCAGGACTTAGACGTTCATGTCACTTGGACTTTGCGCAATCACCTCTGAATTTTGTAGAGGCGATAATGGTTTTCCAATTTACAATAATAATCAATGAGCAATACTATTCCCATGATTCTGTGCTCTCATCGCCCCCCACCACAGTTTGTTGTTGATATGTTCTGACCTCAATACTCTGGGAGACTTGAAAGCACTGACAACTGATGCATGAATTATGATTGGAGAGAGTAATTGCGGGCTGGAACTCGAGCGTCAGACAACAAAGTAATAGAGGGCCGCTACCTCCAGCCGCGATATTAGTGTCGACTTCTGATCTGGATATTGCAGGTTAGCATCGTTTAAACGTGTTTCTACTTGTTAGATCATGCGCATAACGGATTGACCCAACGTCGAAGATAAGCACCCCGAGGTGAGGAGAGGGTTTAGTTCAATTACTATTTCCCAAAGCAAAGTTACAGCATTGAGATTTGCATTCTGTATCTGTGTGGCTATGTACCCAGTTCGGTAAACAACCCCTTACTCCTCGGGTTATTTGAGCTCAAGACAAGACTTGTTTCCAATATCAGGTTTGCATTCCACCAGAATCTTGGACCATGCTTTACGAATGCTTGTTTCTCGCGTGTAAATGTCTCTTCCATTCAACCACTAGACGGTAGCAAATGGGCCAAAATGTCTGAGCACCAAGCTACTTGTGATGAGCTGTGGCGTTGGGGAAGCTTCTTTGCAAAGGGGGAGGATTCTGAGGAAAGAGATCAAACCATGGTTCGTTGTGTGCCCCGTGCTCGGTGTGCTATCTGCTCTTTTGTTGGAGAGTTTTGATGAGCGGTCAGACGCTTCAACGGCGACATTATAACAGGCTGCAAGACTATTATAGCCGAATAATAGATAATGAGAAGCGAACGTCGTGCCCAACTTCTTGAACTCGACCAGTGACAGATCAGGTACCCGGATCATGTTTTATCCCTTCTCCGTATATTCATTAGGTATCATGCAAACGAAGCTGTCAAACTTCCTTTACAGGCAGAATAAAGATAAAGCCATCGCGAGAAGAAGCTAGTTCGGTGGCTAATACAACCACGTCTTCGAATGGACTAGACCGTTCTTGAATGTGTTATCAATGATGTGTTGGTATTTCTGTACTTGGCTCATTGCTCTGTACTCGGTGACTGCTACAAGAGGCCCAGCGAGTCTGCAATAAGTCGACAGTGATCTGAAGCTCGCTCTCTCCGGCTCAGCCATGCCTCTTCCATTCTGCGAGCTAAAACTAACTAAATACTTCTCAACGCTTGCCGCCTCTGTAATCTAAGAGGCCCCGGGGGACTGATTGGGAGCTTAAAGCAGCAATTGGTGGGTCTCGTTTCGTGTAATCAGCCCGTTGTCAGAGTTGTCGGGAGAAAAAGCACGAAATTTTCCTTATGCGGCTTAACACTCGTCCAGTCAGCGAAACGGCGACCGCTCTGATGGTGCCCATGCACGTCCATCTATTGGTATCTAGGTTTCAGATATCTAGGACAAGTCCTGGAAACCAGAAGGAGTTGACGATTTGAGATGACATCATTGGCAGCCAGCTTCTGCCATCTGACAAGTAGTAAACAAAATTAGCGCCCATGCGTAGTGTATGCAACTTAACGGTGTTGAGAGGAGCAGCATGCCATCATAAAATAAGCGCGGGATGAATCGGTCGATTCACAGGGATCCCAGGAAAAGTGCTATCTCATTCAGCCCTAGGGGGCTAACTCCCTGGTTAGGTTAGTGCATGTACAATAGTGTAGAAGTGCGATCTCCAATCCGGCTGTTCTTTTTCGAAAAGATCGGGAGGTAAGGCGGTCACCACGTGCAACATGTCTCGTCGGCGTCAGGTCGACCCACTCATGATCGAACGCTGACGATTCTCGAGCATCCTTCTCGAGCTCAAATTTTTCAACCGGCCGGCGCAATTCTTGCTGAGTCTATCATGGCGCCTGGACTTCCACGGACAGTGGGCTGATGGGTGGTTCGAGTGATGGAGATGCCACGCAGCTGGCTTGCCGGCAACGATGCAGCAGTCACATCAAGAAGGACGGACGTGCAGCAATAGGGCGAAAAGCCGGAAGGCCGATGAAACAGGAGTTGTGGTGTTCGCTATGAGAGGAGGGTTGTTGAAGTTGACCTGCAACTGAGCGCTTCCCAGTTTCTGTGAGAGCCTTTCACCCCGCATTTGCACCATCCAAACAATTGCTGGTTCCAAAAACTCCCCTGCGTGGTTGCTTGCAGCGTGACCGCGACCTCCTGCCTTTGGGCTTCTGGAACCGTGCAACCTCGTGTGGGGTTTAGCACAGATCGGACCAATCGTAGAGCTTGCCGGACGAACGAGTGGGTTTTGAACCGCTGAGCGGGGGGCTGTTTGGACGACTAGATCAGCCAAGATCAGCCGGCCGTGGTGGGGCAAGCCAACGATCCACTCGGAAATGCTGGGGATTGATGGAGCCGTCTGCGATGCGAAGGCGCAGGTGATAACAGGCGAGTAAGAGCCGGTGAACGAGGCTCGATGTCCGGATCGATCGTCTTCTGCCTTTAATGACCCCCTTATTTTCCCTGCTGTGTGCTTCACGCGAGGGGGGCAGAGCAGCCAATTTTTTGATCACCCAGTTTTCAGTTCATGGCTCAGGAGCATTCCCACAGCAACAGCAGACCGGTTGAGCGGGTTGACAGCCTGCAAATGGCACAGACGGCCCCAACAGCCACGCAACTGGAACAGCAAGCATCACAACAACAGTCACCGCCACTCTCCCATGGGCTGGACGCGCCCGCCGGGACTACCGAAGGTGCAATAGAAACACCTTCGACCTCAGGTGATAAAAGCAGTGCGGGCATTGCCTTGACAGCTCCTGCGAGCTCGTCAAGTTCAGCATCACGCATCGACGCGTACACCACTCTAATCTCTCCAACACAATACAAGCCTTGCCGGAGCCCCGAAATGGGCCCCATCTCCCGGATCTCAACGGCGGTCTCAACGCCGGAACAGCCACAACAACAGCCTTCCCATCCGGTGGTCTTGGCCCAAACATGTCGAGCAGACGAATGCTTGCTCAAAATGCTCGCACGGCTCGTCGCTTTCACTGTAAGTAGTCCATATTCCTGCTTCGTTTTGCGCCGGGGAAGAACCAATGCTGACCGCTCGATGCTGTAGGATGTCTTCCTTGCTGGACTTGTATGGTGCTCTTCGATGGTGTGGAGTGATCAAGGCATGCTGACTGGGCCAAGGTTATTCCCCTAATTCCGTTCCTCCTTGAAAGCAGGAGTCATGTTCCCCAGGGGCAACGTAAGCCACTCTTCCTGCTTGCCATGCACACTTCGCTGACTTGCTTGATCGTCAAGTCCAAATATGGACTGCCGTCCTTGTATCGGCCTACGGCGGCGCTTCTGCCGTTATTTCTCGTACGAAGCCCTCGAGAGCCCCCCTTTCTCCCCGTAATGCATCGTTCTAACGCGCCCCGTATGCAGCTCTCGTCTCTCATCTCCCCCAGAAAGGGCTCTGGCCCTTCGCCGTGCTCTTCGCCGGCCTTGTGTGCGCAGCGGCTGCGTTAAGGGTTTTTCAGTCTTATTCTGATGTCTGCTCGCTCATTTTCGCGCGCGCTCTGCAGGGTATCTCGGCTGCTGCGCTGACGGCTGCGGTTTCTGGCATTATCGCGAAAGTCGCGTGTGCTGCTGGCCGTCAGGCCACTCCTCTTTCTCCGGCCGTTACCCAAAATATGGCCATGACCATAGCTCCGGCCGCGGCTGGGCTTCTGCACGACTATTATAACGTCAACGTTGTCTTCCAACTTGCATACGGCCTTGTGGGGGCGAATGCGCTGTTGACGCTGATTGCAGCGCTGGCCAATCAGAGTCATCAGCCCACAGAGGGGCCCGACAGCTGTCCAGTCGAACCACAGGCTCGTGGCTATGGCACAATCCACTCTGGCTTTCCTCGGTCCGGCTCTTCCCCAATTTCTTCGAGATCCATCTCGCCTGCATCGTTCCCACTATCGTTCCCACCCAGATCTAGCCACAGGGAGCCTTCCACGTTCCACTCCAATGTCACCTGGAGCCATCGGGTTCTGGTGGCCTTCTTTGGTTATCTGGTAATTGGGCTGCTCACCTCCGCTCTGCAGAGTGTGCTTCCGCTCTTCGTCCAGCGCCAATTCAAATGGCCTGTGTCTGCAGCCGGTCTCATTTTTGTTCCCTTGTCAGCTCCCGCCGCCCTCATCGGTCCTCTTTCTGGTGCTTTAGTGGCTCGCATTCCCACATCTGCCCGCTACCTCACCGCCTTCGGTTTCACCGCCAGTATTCCAGCCTTCGTCTATCTCGGGCAGCTAGACGGCAGCACAAAACTTAAGCTGCACGCCTTCATCATGACACTCACCGGTCTCTCCTCCGCCATCGCGCTCGCGGGGGACCCCTTGATCGAGGAACTCACCAACGCCCTCAACGCCAGCGGAAGCACAACAACGCATGTCACGACCCTCCCTAACCTCGCAGCTTCGTGGGGAAGCTTTGTTGGCCCTCTGTTTGCCGGTGCCGTCACCTCGCTCTGGGGATGGGCGATCATGAATAGGTCACTGGCTCTGGTTAGCGCTGCAGCCGGCTTGGTCTCGCTCTTCTTCCTCCAGGGCTGGATCCGGAGCCCGGCACCCGAGGTTCGCAGTCATCGCACGGAATCCAGCTCCGACGAGGAGTCAGCTCCTCTCCTGGCAAGCGAACGCTCCGGCAATGCCGTGTTCAGCAAACTCGCAGCCCACAAGCAGGAGGGTGCCGATTGCAGTCGTCGATCAGATTCTGAATCGTCCTCGCCGCACACGCAAAAACGCCGCAAGCATCGTCGCCATTTCAGCGTCGATAACTTCTCCCTCACCACCAGTGCCGGCCCAGGCAGCATTGACTCGACCACATCATCCGTCCGTTTCCAGGCCTCGCTCGAAACCCCCATTCCTAGCCTCCCTCGCTGCACTCATTCCTGCGACAGCAAGAAACCGGCTGCTGCCCCGGAACGCCGTTATGTCCTGCGCGAGGCCGCCGAGGAAGAAACAACAACTACCGACCCCCTGCTGGCTGAGGGTAGCCTGTACGTGATCGACGAGGAACGTGATCCGGCCGCTTCTACTGTTAAGGCCGACAGCGAGGCCAAGAAGAACAAGAAGAAGAGGAAGGTCGCCGTGTTTGAGGAGGGCACCGCACCACCTGAGCTGCTGGCTCGGCACCGGCATCACGTTGTGGCTATCAATGCCATCGATGGCACTGCTCAGATGGTTGAGGGTGCCGATGCCCAGAGCGTGGGGCATTCTGTGTGTGTCACGGAAAACCTGAGTCAGAACGATGATGAGGAAGAGGAGTTAGAGCAGACTGCGACTGTTCGGCGGTATGTTGTTGTGATTATTGAAGAGGATGAGGCTGAGACTGGTAAAGCTGAAGAGAGGAGGTGATGAGATGGGTTCTAGCATGAAATGGTTCGAGGTTCTCTATTTATTGGATTATATCAGGGGACGAAGTTGACAATTGTTAAAGCTGAAGAGCGAACAATTATCAGATGGGATACACCATGGGTTTGGTTTTGGGTTTGTTTTTCTATTGGTTTTCTGGGGAAAGAGTCTCTGCATTTCAAAAAAAAAAAAAAGTGAATGTGAATTTCTCGAGATCGAGATGGGATGAACTCACGGATGTACAAGGATCTAAGGCAAATATACCGGGATCAGCTGCTAAACACATGTTTTTGGGACTGAACTGAATTGGCTGAGTCAATTATAATTGCTTATCATACTGGGCTGAGTGTTGATGGTTCTGTGTGACAAGACGTGCAACCCCCAAATGATTGGGACTGTTGTCTAGTGAAACTTTCCGAACTCGTTCATATCCGAGCGACGACAGCTCTGAGACCTCGCAGGTTAGCACTGTTTGAGCAGAGGTGGTTCTAAGCACATACTAACCATTGATGAGCCGCAACCATACAATGATCGAATGGATTGCCGTCATCATGTTGTTGGATCTGTTCATTCTGCAGGAATTTGTCAATGCCCTTAGACCTTTTTGGGTTTACCAGGACCTTGTGAAACCCAGCCAGTTCATGTGCTCCCCAATTTGAGACGAAAGGCCTAAATAGTTAACAGGGAAAAAAAAAGGTTTTCTTCCTCATTTTCTTTCTGAAAATAGTCAACAATATCATACCATAAGCTCCAGGCTTCAAAGCCACCCTGGATAAATGGTGGGCGCCCTCAATCGCCCCCTTTCCCCATTCTTCCCAAACACCGAAAACTAACTTGGCTTCCAAGTCTGCACCGGCGGTCGTCGTCTTCACCCTCGGTTTCCTCGGCTTCCTGCTCGTTCTGGCCGCCATCGGCCACTGCATCCACGACGGCCGCTTCAACCCCAGCTCGCGGACGGCGGTCCTCGTGTACAACGCCTCCTTCGCCGCCGCCGCCGCCGAACGCCTCAACCCGGGGGGAACCATCTCCCCAGACATCACGGCGTTTCTGGCGCAGCAGGTCGAGCAAGAACGTCAGAGAGCTCGGGAGGAGGAACGTGCACGGTCCCGGGAGCAGTCCGGGCAGAGGACGGGCCCGTGGCAGCGGGGATGGAGCTCCCTTCTTCCCCGGGGATATGGGTCTGGCGGTGCGCCTACGTCTGGTTCCCGCTACGGAGTCGGGCCGCCGCCGCCGTCCTCGTCAGGCACGGGCTTTCCCCGGCCCAGACAGTGGTGGGTGCGGGGCCCTGCGCACCAGCGACCCAACGATCTCGAGTCTGGTCGTCATCCGACCCGCCCCCGCCAGCAGCACCGGCGCCGCCCCCCTCGTCGCCGCGACAGCAGCGAAAGCGATAGCGATATCCCCTGGCTGTCCTACTGCTGGTGGCTGGACCCGGACGTGGACCCGGATCTGCCGCCTTATCCGGGCCCGTCGCTCTCGTCGGTGGAAAGGAGATACCCCGACCCCGTAGACTCTGCCTCGCCCCCTCCGTATGAGGAGGCCTCGCAGTTGGCGGCTGAACATGAATCGCCCGCTGAGTCTGCTGGGTTAGCGGATGGGCGCCACGTGTTGGCAGGCGGGGAGCAAAGTGCAGGGGATGCGGTTGATTTACCGCGGGAACCGCCTCCGGTAAGTTTGTTTAGATTAAGATGCATTTGAATTTTGATCTCTATTGCGGGGCTGGGAGTTGGTTAGGATGGAAGGGATGCTGACAAGATGAATTCTTAAGACTTATGCAGAAGCAACGCGTTCAAGTACCCCACCTGAACGTTGAACGTCGTGGTGTCAAGGGCTGAAAAAAAAAAAAGGGGACACACAATGTTGGGCTAGGAACCCTCTGTGTCCTTTTGGGCATCAGATGTGCTGTGTGCTACGTCGGCACTTGCATTGGGAGGAGACACGTCATAATGCAAGGGCACTGCCCAGGACATGAAACTTTCAGGTGCTGATTGTTGAGGTTGGGTCGCTTATCGATAGAGGCCAGGCCCACTAAGCTGCATCACGGCAGCGGCCCAGCAGTCAGCGGCAATGCTGTCGTGATATCTTAAAGAGGCGGGCATTTCACTGCAGACCTGTTAGCTGCTGAGAAATATCGCTAACTTCAAACAGCAGACAGCTCAATCTTCGGGGACCTCGATGTTCCCGTCTCCCGAGTCCCAACAGGACGGATTCCTGGAGGGGAACACAGTTCATGTCGCGGGTAGAAAACAGTATGTGGGGATTATCCCGAGCACAAAACGTTGGCAAACATGCGATATCACCTTGCACAATCTCGAGATGGAATTCTGCAAGGAAAGAAACGTTGATTCAGAGAGTATATAACAAGGATAGTGTCTCCCTAAGCAGTCTGACCTCAGGCGGTGCGGGAGCTGGTTACACCGAGGTCCAAAGATCTGATCAATGACGTCATGAGCTCGGCCCGAACCCCACACCAGAGGCAAAGCCCTTGGAACGCTTGGGCCCGTAGCCGGTTGATCTCACAACCCCCAAATTGACATGTGAACCAGACATGCCGCATCGGTCTTGGGCCAACATGCATCAAAAGTGACCTGCAGTTTTCTGTGATTTCTTGAGAGCCTACCTGCTGCTTCAACATTCCGATTTCAAGGCAGCCGCAGCCATTTGCCTGGATTGATTTTTTGTCGGGACTGCATCCAAACTTTGCCCAAGTCCCAGTTGCTGTAGTCCAGTCCCGTCACCTCAGCTCCGCATCATCCTCGACCCTCCTAGTCAAAACTTCACAAAGCTAAAGTTCACCATCAATCCCAAACCCAAAACCCCCAAAATGACCCGCTCCCACGACAACAAAGCCCGCGCGACCAACATCGTCACGCCCCTAGAGTGGACAGACGAGGTGCCACACAAGTGGTGCGGCAAGCTGGACAAGGGCCGCTTCGGCAAACCCAACAAGGCTCACAAGTGCGACGCGTGCATGCGTTTTCGCGCTCGCGGCATCAAGGCCCAGCAGGCCGCGGGCAGGGAGAGAGTGCGCGAAAAGATGGACTGGGTCGCGTCAGGCGTGTGGTGGGATGCCGGGGGTCCGGGGTGCTAAGGGGGAGAGAAAAGGGAGAGTTTCAGTTGGGGGAGAGGATGAGGTGAGGTTAATGGTAATCAGGCAGTGAGATGTGACTGTTGTTCTCTTCCGATGTACTGTAGTTCTGTTAAATGTATCTGATCCAATGCCCAAAGACAGGTAGGAGGTTGCGAATTTGCTTGAGGACTCAGAAATGGCAGAGATTCTTGAAATTTCAATCCATCAGCCAATCCGGTAACTTACAATTATTTGTTTTTTTTTTTTTTTTGAAAGGGGGGGGGGGAAGGCGGGGAAGGACGCTACCCGAGAGTGGGGGCAACCATTGGAGAGATTGAGAATGCAAATAAGTTGCACAGTAAGTGTCGATATCAAATCCTCCACACAGCGGTTGCCTGTCCAGCCCATAAAGTCTTTGTTTACGTCCTTCAGGGGTATGACAGCATGCCTAGCATTGCATTAATTGGCACCTTGGGGAAACAGTTAATTCTTAACAAATGAAGTGTTTGGGTACGTGCGTTGCAATAATTGGTGCAAGCTTGCAGCACACACCCAATTCCTCTCAGCAGCCTCGGGGTTCTACGTGGCCTTATACTTTCAAGATATAAAGTAGGTGTCCTGTTGAAAGGTGCGCAATTAATGACCAACAAACCTCATTGCTTCTTCTCTGTGAAGAAGAAGGTCTTTATAACACTTTCTGGGAAGTCAACTTAACAGATCGCAGAGATAAATCGTGTTATTGGGAACTTAGAAGCTGTTCTCCATTTAACCTCTCCTAATGACAGAGATAGCCTCTCGAGATTGGCTACAGTTATCGGTTGGATAGCCACGAGATATTGGCAAGAGGCAGAACCCACTTGATCCACAGCGCGAGTGCTTGACCTTAATGCTTTCAATATCTTTCGAGGACACACGTGTTTCGCTGTGCTGACAATTCGAACTGTGTACATCCGACAAGCTGAATGCAAAACCCACGGGCTCTATTAAACAGTTGAAATCGTGGGCACAATGTCATTAAACAGACGGATTCGAAGTTACTTAAGTCTTTGTTCCATAACATGTGACTAAAGCTCAGTAAGATAGCAAGTTTTAATTGACAAGTGCCACATGTTTGTCAGTTGCCAGCTTTTCGCTGAACTCTCGATTGATTCTGATATTTGTCATGAGATATACGTACTGGCCGTCCAAGAAAGTAAGATTCGCAGGCCCGACGATAATTCGCACAATTACTGTTAGAACAGAGATGATACCGAGGATTAGAAGCACCTTGGCAACTATTAGGTACCTGCCTGTCCGTTTGGGATGCTCAGATCCCAACAAAGGATACTCGGGCCCGTATTTCACTTTGCTACTCCGTTCCAGGCTTCCAATCCAACCCCGTCATTCCAATAAGCTCCTGGAAAAGCCTTTTTGGCCTGTTCTGGACTTGAGGAAAGAAAGCGCTGTGCGCTAGATTGTACTGAAAGATAGAAGGTCACGCCTTCTGCGGGTGCATACTGGGGTGAGCTAGCAGCCTGCTCACGATTTGACCTGAATATATTATCTGAAATGGACCCCCCAGTTCTCAAAGTCCAGCCCGTATCATAAATTGTAGTGTTCTTGCTAAAAGCTAGAATTCAGGCCCCGTCGGACATCAACCTAGTGTTGTCAACCACGACCAAACAGGATTCACCTTGAGCTAAACGGGTCACTTCGGTCAATGCAAATTGGATGTTGTTTCCTAATCACTGCTTCACAGGCCATCGAGTTATGTTGAATTTTGGGTTCGTGTCGTTTTACTTCACTGCATTTGCAGCTTTCGGGATCGTATTTGTCGTCCATTGAATGCTGGCTTTGCCTATGAGGGCTTCCACGTGGATGATAGGGTCATATTTGAAATCATCATCCTCCAATATTTGTAACTCATTCGACCTGCTTATGTTTTTGAAACTTCGGTCAAGAAACCTCCAAGTACCTTTTTGATATATAACCGTAGAGAAAGAGACTGAAGACATCTGGTTCCAGAGCAGCGTTCCTTGACCCTTTTCCCAAAAAGAAACATGCTGTTCAAGAAGAGCCATGGCTTCTTTGTCGCAGATGAAATACTTGGAAAATTTCGATCAATTGCACTGGAAACTCTTGAGTAGAACAGAAGTGGAAGGGACAAAAACCACATCCCCAAGTCTCATTGTTATAAGGAGCACTCGGCTGCTGGTTACCTACAAAGAGAAACTGACTGATAGCCATATCAAGACGGCTTAAGAATTGCATATCCTGAATGCTTGATGGCGCCAACAACTGATGCAAACTTTCCAGGGTGCAAAATGTATGCCTGAGTTGGTCCTTTAGCGAGTTACTACAAAAGTCAGGTGTTAGAGTCAAGAAGCATATCTGTCAGCCTGGCAGTACGGTCACCTTATCCACTTACTGGATGAGAAAACTTTTACCCCTCCTCGTATGAGATTGATTGTCATCTGCATGCATGCAAATGTGAACCACGACGACAGCCCTTCTTTATGCCATAACCGTGCAGCAAACCTGAAAAACAAACTTATCATTGCTCTTGCAATTCATTCATTAGTAACATGCACTGCTGCTTATTTCCCGGATATCTGCGCTCTTTGTTAATATCACCGGGGCTAACGAGGGGTGGAGGTTCGCTTGAGACTTTCAAGTTGAACTATTTGGGGTGCTCATTAATGGATATGAGGACATTCTGAGATCCTAGCTTTTCACTTCCAAGAACTCATGTCAATATAGATATACTAGGACTTTCTTGTACACAATCATCTACTCATTTACATGTTTTATCCTTCACTGCATTGTCAAAAAGTGGAGACATATCATGTTTGGAATTGCGTTCATCCAGCTGCCCACAAAACCAGCTTCCAGTCGCCACATCACCAGGTCATTAGGTATTAATACACTCATAAGCAGCGCGCAAGGGTATCTCAAAGAGTCTATGGAAAACATATCCAGAAAATAACCAAATCCCTAACCCCTGACTGTCACAAAACTCACAATCACTCCCTTAGGATGGCAAAACACCAGTCAGGATGGGCAACATGAGGCTTCTTCAAATTCTTCTTCATAAAGCACCGGTGCTCGCCCCCCACGTCGTCGCCCTCGATATAACCCCACGAGCAGCCAGTGCACTGATCGAACGAGGCACACGTGTGCATGCAGTCAGCCATGCTGGCCGTATAAACATTGCCTAGATCGATGGCGTTGCCATCCTCGCTACCGTAGTCGATGCCACAGATGCGCAAGAAGCTTCGGGTTGATCCAGGAACGTGGTAGACCGTGTTGTTGAGGGCAGGACAGTCGGAGTTGTACTTTGGTCGTGGCTTCGATGAAGTGAAGCCCGCGGTCACGTCGACAGTTTGGGTGGTTTCGAAAGAAGTTGTGCTGGAGGGGTTTGAGGTGGAAGGAGGAAGTATTGCTAAAACTGTTGATATGGTTAACGTGGCCGTGGTTGAGTTGTCAGCTACTATGGGCTCCAGTGATGTGCTGTAGATACGTGGTCAACTATCTGTTCATTAGACCAGAGTATCTGGATATTACTGACCTTGACTTAGAGTCTCCGGATTCACTCGTCTTCTTCAGTCCAATACCCAATCCGACCCCAACTCCAACAGCAACTCCAACAAGAAGCAGCACGCCGAGAGCAACAATGATCCATAGCAACCGTCTGCTCTTTGCCGGGTTGGTGACATTGCTATCGGCTACGCTCCAAGCGCCAAGCTCACTCTGCTCAGGCTGTCCATACTCGCGATCGCTCGCGTTGCCCCCTCCCGCTGCCGAGCCTTCAGCTACCGGGTTTACAGCCCCTCTTTGCTGCGATGATTCTTTATCCTGAGCTTCTGCCTCGGGCGGAGGTGTCCCCTCCCGGTAGAATGTGTAGTGATCTAGGTTTTCAGTCGTATCATTGTTCCGGTCGTCCCAATATATTGAGGGTCCTGGCGGTGGCGGCAAAGGTGAAGCTTTGCCTCGCCTTGAGCTGGGTCGTCCACTGCTGGAGTTAGGAGATGATGGTTGTGGTGCGAAGCGAACACGTTGTGGGCTGCTGAAGTTGATGATCTTCTGCCCCTGGTCTCTGTCTCTGGGGTATGGCGGGTGGGACGCAGATCCCTGGGGGCTCGACGGGTCCATCATTCGGTTAGAGCCGAGGGCCCATGTCGCTGGATTTCAACTCTGAATGCTGGTGATGTTCCAACTTTCTTTCCCTTATGCGAGTCCCCGTTCAATCGTGCAAGACGCGATGCTCGATGTCCAGCGCCAGAGGGCATCTGCTGAGAGGAGAAAGGGGAAAAAGGAAGAAACACGGCACCAGCAGACAGAAAGCAGACATCCCACCAGCAGGACGGCAGCACCGGTTCCCTGCAACCCTGCTAAGGCCAGCCCCAAACATTGCATCGCCAAGGCCCCAACTCCAGATGGTGCCTGTCCAGAATGGAAGTTCAATCCCGGTCGGCGTAATTTTGTAATTTCGCCAAAAACATGGATCGTGAAGAGCCCAGAGATACCGATGGCCTTGCTGCACGCTTTGACCTCAATGCCTCGCACCGATCGTGACACCAAACGGGGGCGCAAGATCAAGCGGATAAAGCCGAAGTGGACCCTTCGCTTCTCAGCATTATTGTTGACAGCAAAGACCGGAAAATGCAGGATAACATCTCGAACACTCCGCAGAGTGTTTGTATCAACGTCAGTGAGAGGAACACGGCTTGCCAAGGGCGAGCTGAAAGACCCTCCCACAGTCACTTCAGCCACACAACGCCCAGCCCACCACAGCTGACCAACTGACAAAGAAGGCTACAGTCCATTTTCTCGGTCTGTGAATTCCGCTGGCAGCCTGCTGATGCTCCTATGCCAAGACCACGCCTTGCCGAGATCAGAAATGTGCGAAAGCTTGACCCGGCGCCCATTGATCGAGATGTGGGCATGGGGACATTCCTAGGTGACATCGACAGCCCTGCCATTAAATAAACTTGGAGACAGACACATGGGAATTAGTGGGCAAAGTGAAGTTCACCAGCGATCGATCCTGTTGACCAAGTTGCATTACGGTTTAACCTGGCGAAACCATTGCTTCTAGCAGGGGTGCAGAACATCCAGAAGGAATTACCGAGTATACGGCCAGGATATTTGCTCTGTGGAAGTGTGGATGGGTTGTTCAGATGATATCTCTGATCAAAAAGACACAAGAAACCGGTGTTGAAGAACACATTGCTATAGAAGTACTTTGCCGCTGTTGCATGGTGCCAGTCCTCACAACCTATACAACCTAACTGCAACCCTCAAGCTGCAGGTTTCTAACCCCAAACAACCCGACGAGGGACATACGGATGCAAACCAGATCTGCGGAAGTGGGTACTCAAGTGGGCGATCATGACTCTTGTTTCTTCTTCTTTCCAACCCAGAGGCCCCGTGAGAAAGAGACAGTATCCTATGGAGAGAGCTCAGCGTCGACCCTCAACCAAAATTTGAGCCAGAGATAGCGAGAGAAGGGGGGGGGGAGGAGCGAATGAGAGACAAAGCTACATACCTTCAAGGTCCCCAAGCAAAACCTCATTCATCATGAGACCAACTTGCTTTAGCTGTGGATCTGTGGGCCAGCTACCCAGAGGACACCTGAGGATTTTCTCTTCCAGGTCGACAAACCCGGCTGCCTTCATGCCTTTTGTTTGTAGTCCGTCCTCAACTACGCGGAAGGTCTGACCTATTTTTTCTCCTGCTATCGAGAAGGCTTGTACAAACTGACCGATTGGGCTGTCCGGTGTTATTCCGCCCTTCTCGCAGGTCCAGCCAATACCAACCTTATGGTGCTCAAACCATCCATCGGGCTTGAGGCAACGGAAGGCCTCGCGATAGAACTTGTCCCAATCGCGAATGCATCCATTCAAGAACCGAACATAAATAAAATCAAACGTATTTTCTGGCCAGGCCCAGTCTTGGTTTGCATCATCGAGCTCGAACGTAAGGTTGGGGGGGTCCAAAGTGGTTGAATTGGTGTAATATCTGTCCCCGTGACTTGAGCATTGGGGAATTGGTCAGAGAAATCCCTTTACAAGAACAGAAATTAGGCATTAGCCTCAAATGCATCAACGATTATCAAGACTAGCTTGAACATGATAAACGGTTTATCTTAGACTTACATTGCCCAGTGACCTGTTCCAGTGCCAACATCGAGAACTTTCTTGACTGAATCTTTATCCAGCGGGCTATAAAAGAGTTTATCGCCCTGTAGTACAATGGTAGCATAATGCCTAGCAGAGGATATAAGCATTGTTCTTCAGAGCATGGATACTATGTGTCTCTTTGTTTCAAGTGACTTACAAGAGTTCCATACCCTCCCGGTGCTTATCGTCATTTGGGATCCAAGACTGAGCCTCGCCATACTCATGGTGGTAAGTTCGACCATAGCGTTTGCGGTACTCGAAGATACTTTCACGGAGAGAAGTGGTGCTGGTAGCATGACTCAGGTCAGAAATCGAATCCGTATCGTCATCGGCTACTGGGGGCTAATGTTGAAGCAGCACTATTAGATCTGACCTCCTCATCGTTAACAATACGGCTGGTTCTTTTCAAATGGCATACCGATTGCCTGTTAGACGCCGGAAGAATGTCAATCTTCGGAGTCTCAGTGGTATTCGTTGGGTAGTTTTTGTCTTTTGTGTCTGGTATCACGAGTGCGATGTTGAAAGTGAAACTAATGGTAATATCAAAAAGCACGATACACAAGTCAATGTGTAAAGATCAAGCCCTCCATGTGCAGTCTAAGCACATGAAGTAGGTAAAAAGATATTTGCAATGACCATGAATCGAGCCTACCTAGAATACCTTATATAAAATCGGTCATGGATGATTGGGATATGGTCTGCAGGAAGCCTAAAACAGCTCAGTTGCAGGACAGGGGCAGAACAGCAAGAAAGGGAGCTGCATCAATGTTGTGTTGGCCACACAATGAAACACTCGGTAGCTCTTGGAAGGGCAAGTCCCCTGCAAGATAAACTCCGAGCAGGGTTATAAGTGCCGTAATGAGATAAGAGGACTCTGCAAACTTTGCGAGCAAAAAGCCAGATGTATACAATTAGCTACCGTGATTAGGCATATGAAGCTGCTTGGAGGTTGTTCAGTAACCACATGACCTACAACATGCCCTCAGTTACGTAACCTACCTCTCTGTAAACCGTGCAATCTGTGCCATATGTGCAGCAGAAGTATTAACGTATGCATGCAGACATGCTGTAAAAGCTGCCTATGCAAGTGGCACGCATGCCTACGTGTGTTCAATGGTTGGAAAAACCAAAAAAACTGCAATAAAGCGGGACTAACCCAGTTAAGACGCAATATACAGAAGCGGAACACAATCGGCGGCTTTTGGTGATAGGAGGTAGCAAAATCGTGGCACAGATAGGGAGGTGCTTTCAACGTAAGGCATGCTGTGGAGGATGTAAAATGGATATGTCGATCTGGAAGGGATGCATATCGAGGACCGGACACTCCAGCAGAAACCCAAACACCTAGGCAAGGTCAGTTCTTATATGTTTCTTCCCCATGGAAGTAGTTAACGACATGTGATTGACGGACCTCTATGACCCACCTCTCCTCAGGTACATGACCGTGCTATGAAAGACAACGTCGCGGTCAGGGAAGTCATAGGCATCGGAGGAATCATGCATCGCCGAAAGCCGAGAGAGATCTTCCTCGCTTCGCCCAACGTTCCTGAATTGCTCAACGTGTGATCCGATATAGATTGCTGGGAGCTTGGCCAGGGCTGAATTGTATGTTTCCAGTTCCATGTGGATTGCAAATAATAATGTCTTCTCATCCACCAGATGGAAGGCTTCGGGATCGTTTACAGGCTCTATCCCAAGGCTGGAGCAGAACTCCTTGTCTACATCCGTAAACATTGGCTCCTGGATCACACGTCTGATCCGTTGACCAGTTCGTTGACCTAGGAAATGTCAGTGACCCAGAGTCATGTCTATGCATAGACATATCAGGATTGGGGGGTCCCACTCAAGTGATCAACAAGTGAGCAAAAGACGGCCGTTTGAATATGAGCAGTCAATCTCATTTTCAAATTCCCACTCTTTGGCTCAAACGGGCCAGGTCCTAAGCAAACAGCTGTGGTAATGACAGGGGGAGATGACTTGTTTAAAGCCTGTTCCCAGGTATCCAGAACCTTTTTCCACCACTCGGACTGGAGCCATTTATGCACTATGTTCCCATGATACCGTCGGAGATCATCAGCAGATAACTCTGGGCTTGGATTTGGTAGGCGCAAGTCGTTCTGGGCTTCAGGAGTAATCGTGTGCAGACGGCCTTTTTTGCGTTTGACCTGACACCACTCTCCTTGTGCCCCCATTGTGGACGATGGGTTCGAAGGGTACGACGAAAATAGGGAAAGAGGACTTGCAACTGTTTAAAATAGTAGTATCAAATCGTAGCAATCTGACTCAAATCCGATGAACAACAAACCACTTAGAACGGTCGAGTTTTGAGTGAACTGCAAATGGGATGAAATCGAGGGGTACATTGTTGTAAGGAGGGGCGATAAGGTACACCATGATAAGATGAATTTCTTAGTAGGAGTCACCGCCTTCCTTTTCCGGCGTCAACTTGCGCGAGGTGGCCTTGGCTGACAAATCGAGCCCCCAAGCCATGAGCTCACTTACAAACCTCTTGGACCACGGAGTGTAGGTAAGGAGTATAAGGACATAATGCATCTTGACTTTCCTTGACTATAAATGCCGTTCCTAAAAATTTATCAAGTCCGTGCCGTCGGTTTTTAACCAAATGATTTACTCGCTAGCAAAATGGAATAACGGTTCGGTAAGTCACAAGTCCCTCGCCTGAAGGATAATATCTCGATATTACATTCACTTATAGGTTGCTGACAGTTGTAATCCGTACTACATCACCAGTGGCTTGGAAAGTTCTGGCGAGTTGGAACTGGGCCGATTACGATCAGATACTTGCTTGTACACTACCGTGTCCGGTTACGCAAACCCTAGCACACACACATATGAGCAGCATCTGGCAGAAACAATGGTGATGCCAAACTAAACGGTGCCGTCAGCTCCCTGAGATACGGATCCGTACTCCGTATTCCGATGGAAGAAATTCCGCTGGAAAGGAACGACGTTGCGGGCAGATCCGATCAGATCACCAGAGCAAAACGCCCAGCACACCAGCTTCCTGGCACGGGTATGCGAGCAAACCATTGGTTTCCCGATCGGGTGTCTGGGCGCTTAGCTTCGTGAAAGGGTTGGTCGACAAGTGCCCGGTGGAGAGGAGCACCCTATGTGACTGTGAAATCGGGCCCGGTGCCACTAACTACCAACCTCTTCCCGCCGTGTAACTCGGACCGTCCCCTCGTGGCGTTCCGGTCCTTCGCTTCCTCTTAGATCGCAAGGGTCTTCATCTCAGTTGCTGTGCACATTCGCCGCGAATGTTTTGCACAAGAGACATGAGAGCGCCAGAGCATTATTGACGGTCATCGGATCGCTCGCTAGGGGAGCGACGTTGCGACTCCTGTTTTTGCGCAATTTGGGCCGTCAGCAAAGGGAAAAATGCAGTGAAACGTTGCGATTGGCGGGAGGTGTGGAATTGCTCACGGCGGATGAGGGCCATCGTCGATGTGATGGGCTTGCGCTCGCCCCTCAAGGCAGAGCGACTCGCCTGCGGCCAAGCATGCCGTTTGCGGCCTGTCATTGGCCACATTTGGGCTCAGGCGACAAGGGAGTGGGAGGGTCGGCATGCAGCTCTCAACCACCTGCAGCCGTTTTCAGCGCTTCTGAGTGGCCGGCAGCCCTGCTGGTGCGCTGCTGCCAAAAAGCCGTCCAGACTGGGGACTTTCGGCATGCGAGAGTCGGACCATGGCCCGGTTCCTTGCCGTCGCCGTGCAGAGAGGGGAGGGCGACGGGCTAGCTGCAGTCTCTGGTTGAAGTGACCCATCACAGCGGCTGGAGAGGGGCCGCCACATTCTGCGTCTGGGCGATACCCTCCCAGATATTACCCTCCCGCTGTCCAGCCTTTGCGGTCTTATTCTCTTGCTCCTTCTATGGATGCGTGCCACGGCGACCTGTCTTTGACATCAACTTTAGGGTTTGTGCTGCTTGTCGCCGCAGACTCAATCCACGTCAAAGCCTCCATCGAAGCCTCCGCCACTTACATCCCAATCACCGGTTGACGAGCGCGGGATCCGGCCTGGCGCCGCTCCCCTGAAACTGAGGAAGGACTGCGAGGAGCCTCGATTTCGAACAGGAGGAAGAGGATCTGCTCTGGAAAGCATAGAAAGTGAAGGAGTTTCTGCGGGGACGATCGCATCCTACCGACATATCACTCTTCAACATGCTTGCATCAACATTGCTTACAGTCGCGACCGCAGCGACTGCGTCCGCCCACGTTGTCATTACATATCCGGGCTGGAGAGGCAACAACCTGATCACAAACGAATCCTTCCCTTATGGAATGCAATGGGTTTATCCATGTGAGTTTCCCAACTCACCTTGTTCCATCTGTCATGAACGCACGTGCATTGACACTATTGTGAAGGCGGCGGTCTTGAAGTGACAAATAACCGGACATATTGGCCGACAACGGGAGGTGCCATAGCTTTCCAACCAGGCTGGTTCGCTGGCCATTTAACAGCCTTCATCTATGTCAACATGGGCTTTGGCACCGATGGTCCTCATGGCGGTCCTCAGAATATGTCCTTCCCGATGATCCCTCCTTTCCAGATTCTTGGGCCTCACAAGAACCCTTATCCTGGCACCGTCTGTTTGCCACAGGTTCCACTGCCTGCCAACACGACAGTCAAGCCTGGCGACAAAGCCACAATCCAGATCGTCGAGTTGGCCGTCCACGGTGCCGCTCTCTACTCGGTAGGATGCCCTCATTCTTAAGTTGAATAAGACTATGCCTGCTGACTCTGGCTTTTTAGTGCGTTGATATTATCTTTGCCGAACCGGGTGACCCGCGCATCCCCGAGGTCAATGAAACCAACTGCTTCAACAGCACCGACATTGGTGTCGCCGATATCTACACGCTGACACTGCGCGCATCGGGCGAAGACCCTAACGCTCCCAGGACCAGTGGCGCTAGTCTTGAGAACTACCGCTTCCTTGGGCATCTGCCGCTATTGCTTGTCGGCTTGGCAGCTTGGATGGTGCTATGAAGGTGTGAGATGGAGTAGTTCGTGACTGCGAGGGGAATTAGGCGGCCAGAGACCGCACTGTACATTTCAGTTCCATTTTTTGGGGGTCTCTTCCTTTTCGGTCTGTTAGGCGTTTTTCGGGTGATCGGTGACGGTAACGCAAGATATCCGGGCAAGAAGGTTTTTCCATCTCGGTCCATCTCGTAGGTTTTTTTGTTCACTCCTGGAATGATGAGATACTCTTGTCTTCAGAGAACTGCATTGCTCTACTTAAAAAATAATTTAGAAGAAACTTCATGCTCCTTGTCATCGAATGTGAGCATCTGTACCTATCCTCTGGCATTGGATCCCTGTAGTCTTTCGCCTTCTACAGCTGTTGTGTCTCCCAAAACGGGGGTTTAATGGGAGCATATCTGCATCAAATCCTCTCATATATTCTATCCTCATTTTTAAGGCGTGATGTGTTGTGTGTCGTATGTGTGATAGATGGGTTTTTGTTATGAGGAGTTTCCATGCGACATCTCTTGATAAGTTGCCCAGAACCCAAGAAATTCCTGACTTTTGGGCAAAGTGTCTCACCTGGCGCCGACCAAGAAGCGGCAATGTCGTTTCGAAACTGTCATCACATTTGTATATCACACCTCCGAGCGGTTCAAGAGCCGAATAGGTCGCTTACCGCCCGCTTCGTGAAGAAAAGTAACAGAGGTTTGCGGCTCTGAGCGACAAAGTTCCTGTGGGATCAACATATCTCATGTAATAGCATTGTCAAGAGGCTCAATATCACAGCTTATCGGAGTCTGAGGTTCCATTCATTACGGTCGTCTATCGCTAACTCACGAAGCAACGTTCTGCAGAATCGTTTTTCGTCATGAGAAACGCGTCCTGCTACCTAGGCGGAAAGGAAGAAAATGCCTGCCCCTCCTAGATCCCGGTCCAGCAAGGGCTAGAGTAGATTGTTATCATTTTCATAAGCAACCCCCTTTTCTTCGCGTTATCTCTACTGCTTGAGGTACCTCAAGCACTCTTGCGCCAGTGTCTTGATTCTGGCATCTTCCGTCTTCTTAGCGGCTTGCTTAGCCGTCTCCCCAACCTCAAGGGTTTTTGCAATTTCCAGGGCGTCCCCGCCGATGGAGAGGATCATTCCGATAGTCATCAGAGCACGGAAGAGTACTTCCGCATCACTCTGGCAATTAATGACCGCCTGGGCGACCTGACACAGTTGCATAAGCTGCTCGAGATCAATGGCATCGCGTTTGTTGAAAGCATGGCAAGCAAAATTGAATGAAGCTGAGGTCAAAGCGATCTGAAGGTGGGAGCTCTCAGGACCAATATATCCCTGAGGGCCTTCTACGCCGGTGAGACGAGCAAGGAGGTAAATGACAGAACTGGCTTGTGGCACCACGAGGCTCTTTCCTTCCTCCGTGGAGAAGAGGTTCACCACGGTACGCAAGGCCATCATCACGTTATTGACATTGATTAGACCCGCGTCAAATGTCCTGATGAGCTCATCCAGAGACATGTCACGCTCGGTAATTGGGTCCTGGGAGACCAAGGCACCCCGCAGTGCCACCTCCACCAGGTTTCCATAGACGCTATCTTTGAAGGAGGCGGCACCTGGGTAAAGGACGAAGCACCGAAGGGCATCGAGACCCGGCAGGCGGTCACCATAAGGCCAATTTGTAATGATGTTGGAAACACTCCGCTGCGCTTCCTGGAGACCTGCAGGAGCCTTCATCCTCGAGCCCTGGGCACCCATAGTTGCTTGCAGGGCTTTCTCTAGACGGTTAACTCCATCGGGGTTCATTGCGATGTGCTTATGACCGGCAAGCAAAAGCTTCTCGTTGAGACTTCTGATCTTCTTAGCAACCGGCTCCCACTTGGCTTGAGAGAGAGTAAGGTACTCAGTGTGCGGCAAGTACTTGGGTGTTGACTGTGTTGGTTGGTCAGATGTGTAGGCGTTTGACGATGCCTCAAAAGTTTGCCCAATAGTCGCGCCTTTGGTATTTTCAATAATGAACTTTCCAACTTGGTCGAGATAAGACATTGGAAGCTCGTTATTCTGAAGGAAGCGGGTGGCTGCGTCATACGGATTCTCAGAAAGGTTGTACGGCAATTTGAGAGGCGGAGCGCCCTCTTGGATATCGACGTCGAAAACGTAGTCGTACTCTTTACCATTATACTCAACTTTTCGACCGCTACTCGCTGTCGAGTCTACAACAGTCCCAACATGGATCCAACGCTGTTCACCTGTGGACAGGTTAGTGACGACCCTGGTGGAAGCTGCTAGGAGTGATCACTTACTCAGGGACCATTGATATGCCCCGATGCTCCCATCCTCCTCGCGGATCATCTTCACTTCACCTTCCTTTCTGCCTGCGTTCTGTTGGAGCCAGGTTGGAGGGTCTAGCTTCTCCTTATTGATAGAAGGGCCAAACTGTTGTTGGGGTATTGCGGACTCGCGAACTGACTGTTCGAACTGGGCGATTGTCTCAGGAGAAGCAATGCGGTCAGGGTTGCGGGTGAAAACACGGACAACGTTGTCGCTAGCGCCAGACACAATATCGCCGTTCTCCGGACATACAGCCACGGTCCAAACGGAGATGGCAGGGTGTGTAATGGTCTGGATACACTCTGAACCTCTCCAGATACGGACTGTTCTGTCCTCTCCGGAACTCACGATCTCGCTCGTGGGCAAGCATGCTAGAGAGTAGATGAAACTTTCATGGCCTTGCAAAATGCCAACCTTGGTGCCGTTCAACTTCCAGAGCTCAATCACACCGTCATTGCCGGCGCTGGCAAAGTCGGCACCACTGGGATGGCCTTTGAGGCCGGTAGGGAGCTTACATAGCGCACGCACGACTGAATTGGTGGTTAGAGTGCGTTGAGGTTCAAGCTCGCCGGTGTGGTTGGTTTTCCGGAGGTCAAAGATTCGGATGTGTGTGTCTGCGCTACCGGTGATAACGGTATGTTCATCATAGAACAGCACGGCCCAAACACTTCTGACCTCTCCGCCGGCATGTAGGAGGTAGACAGCGGGCTGCCACTTGTCGGTCCCCCACACGATTGCTTTCCCATCCCAGCTTCCTGATACCAGGTATGAACCGCTCTGCGACACATCAAGAGCGCACACGTTGTGTCCATGCCCAATCAGGAGCCTGTCGGCATTGTCGGTTGCGGTCAGGCTCGGCTGCTTTGCTTCGATGATAGCTTCGTGGCCGGCCGAGAAAATGAGTCCTTGAGACCATGCCTTGTTCGGCTTTAGGAAAGCAACGGAATTGATGTAGCCATGGCCTTGACTGGTTATGATGTGCTCGAAGGTTGGTGGCTTGTTCGTTGTCTTCCGCCAGAGCCGGACTGTTTGGTCGCGCGACGAAGATATGATGGTGTTAGCGTTAGGGAAACAGACAGCGCGCACCTGAGCAAACAAAATGTCAGCGCCCGACATAGCATGTGAGCGGTTAAAACACGTACATCTCCCTCGTGGCCCTTGAGCTGGGCCGAAAGCTTGAAATCCGGCATCTCGCAGTTGGTCGGGCGCTTCTGTTGGGTAGGGCGGGGTAAAGGGGATGAGTGCTGGTGGTGATGGTGATGCCGATGGGGGCACAGAGAGATTGCCGTCAGCACGGACCTCGAATGTTGGTCTGCAGCAAGAAAATATAGCCTTGTGAGGCTCCCGTTGTGTTTTCTAGAAGATACAGGATCCCCAAAGAGCACACAGGAGTCGGAAACTTGAAGTACTGTTTGTCGATGGAGGCTTGCTCTTACAGCGGAACGAAGGGCGGGGCAGACAGCTTGAAGTTGGGGAAAAGCGCCGCTGTTTCATGCTCCAGATAGGGCGACCCAGAGGTGTTAGTCGGCAGGTTATGGTGGGGTAGGTGGTTGGTGTCAAGGGAAGCTCTCCATGCTGCGTGGGCCCGACCTCAGCACCTTGTTGGTTTGCCAGAGCCCTACAGGTTTCAAGTTAATACAGCTCAATACGAACTGGCACCATAAGAGGAAGGACTGTCTTCAATGAGCGTGTTTTGCTATCATCTGGAATTACGGGATGCCGTATTGTTGAGAGGATGGAAACATTTCCATCATGGGACACCGTTGATGTACCAAAGCGGGCGTACTGTGGTAACTCGAGGCTGCCTGGTCTCGGGATTGCATTACCGAAAAGGCACCTACTTGCCCGCATAGAATGGAGCAGGTGCCCTTACACGTACCGCAAAAATCACTCTGCTTCCAAACGATGCAGAGGGTTTTCAGCCCTTCATCTACACAATCAATGATTGTATTTGGCCTTTGGCCATTTATGCGCGGGTTATGGATAAACTTATAAATCAGGGCTGAGCCTGAGTATGATGACTCGAATAATGGAACGGGGTACGCAGATACCTTGGTACTCTTTCAAGGCTTTTAGGGTTTGTGACAATCGGAAACAGGGGCATCGTGGGGTGCTTCAGGACAGCCCCTCCATGCTTCATCCAATCAACCGCGCAAGAAGCCCCCAGTAACCACGGACTTGGCCAACTCCACCATTGCACCCCGCGTCTTCGTGGCAACCGACCAACAACGCGGAAAGCGATCGTGCCTGAATTTCAGACTTCTGTCGTCGCTCCCCATCTCTGTCAGCTTGTTTAACATCCGACCTCATCCGCTGATTCAACCACTTTTCGACCAGCGCAACAGCAGTCCGCTCCTTACCACTACACACTCTTTTTGGGACTAGCTACCTCTCCATCTACTAGATCATCATGGGCGAAACAGCCCCGCGTCAATACGTTCCTTTGACATGCCACGGCCACTCGCGGCCGGTTCCTCACCTTAGCTTTTCACCGTTGGAGAAAGACGATGTTTATTACATGATTTCTGCTTGCAAGGGTTTGTACAGACCGACTTTCCTCAAAAGTCGTCCTCGTCCGGCCACTGACAAACCTACCTTCTACAGATGGCAATCCCATGCTTCGCGATGGTCAAACGGGTGACTGGATCGGAACTTTTCTGGGGCACAAAGGCGCTGTCTGGCAGGCGAGACTGAGCCCTGATGCCTCGACTGCTGCAACCGCATCTGCCGACTTCACAGCCAAGATTTGGGACACTCATACTGGAGAGCTACTGTTTATTCTCCAGCACGAACATATCGTTCGTGCTGTCGCTTATCCTTTCGACCGATCGGATTTGATAGCGACCGGCGGCTTTGAGAAGAAACTCCGCATTTTCGATCTCCAGGAAGCAAGGAAACAGGGTCAGCCCACCGATGCTCAGGGAATTGCCCAGCCCATTACCATCGAGCCGAGCAAGGCCTTTGAGATCGGGGAGGGTGTTCACAAAGAGGCCATCAAGTTCATTGTCTGGGCGCGGGATCCTAGCATCATCGTCACAGCCTCAGGCGACACACTTCGCTGGTTCGATATCCCTAAGCGGGAGTGCATCCGTGAGGCAAAACTTGACGGCGAGATCAAGTCTTGCGAGCTCGTGTCTCTCGCGCCCTCCTACACCTCTCAGACCGACATCGGCGGTGGCCTTCCCGTCCTGGCCGTTGCTGCGGGAAAGACTGCTTATTTCTGGGGCGGTATGCGAGCTGATGAGGAGCTTAAGCAGATGAAGCTTTCCCATGGCATCGCAAGCGTTGGAGTTGACCTCAAGAATCGAAAGATTGTTGTTGGAGAAGAGCCAGGCACTTGGGCCCGCGTCTACGACTGGGAAGATGGCAAGGAGCTCGATGTGCACAAGGGCCACCATGGCCCTATCTGGTCGATTGCATTTTCCCCTGATGGCAACCTTTACGCAACTGGCTCGGAAGATGGCACTATCAAGATGTGGAAGAACTGTGAGGGTTACTATGGGCTCTGGAGGGGTGGCGTCTCGAACAATAACACCGACTAGGAGATGGTCGAGAACCCACCTTCCATCCCAAATGGTGATGGTCCTGTTGGATTGCCTGTTACTCGAGCACCTGTTCAAGGTGTCGCCATTGCTGAAACTGCCTTAACGAAGGCAGTAAGTATTTCGACTCTCAATCCTGAAGCTAGCGGTCCCCTCCAGGAGAGAGTAGGTGGCCCCAACTTTCTCGTCGTTGGGAAGACAGAAAAATCGGTGTTGCCAGCAAACCCTCATCGCCCCATTCGCTCTGCCTGCTCTTTTCTGGTCCTCAACTACCAAGAAAATGAGAGACCGTCAGACCAGTCGACCCCTTCCCACCGTTCCGCACAGAGCATGCATTCAAACATATTGGAAGACAGCCCTGGCAAACGGAGGATGGAAGAATTTATGCGTCGATCAGCCCAGTATATGATTAGTGCTGTCAAGCCTCTGTCGTGAGGTTTCTCCAAGATGGCGGAGGACGATGCAGGAGGAAACATGGGCTGGACGCCTTCATCTACGAGACTGCATGAAGGGTGGCTGTTGTATGGCTAGCAGTAAACGGTCGACTATTGACCTGGCAGTTTGGGGTTCCCGGTTATCCAAAGTTATCCAGCGACGGCGAGCTTAACCCATTCCATCTATGTCGTATTGAATTCGGTAGTTTGAGAGCTCGCCAATGTTTGGTGCAATAACTGAATAGCAGTTAAGCCCCTGAAAAGCATCTGGGGCCCAAGGACATGAGATTAGAATATTTGCTCTATAAATAACATTAGTTTAGTCCCTCCGGCCATTTGTTTGCTGACAATCTATTGCAGTGTCACATGCTTTATCTTGGATGCATCAACTGGAGTCCATTTTTGTTGTTTCGTTGCGTTGATGCAAAGTCCCAATCGAGGTCAGCTCGACGGCATGTCGTAAGTTACAGTGTATTATGCTTCACTGTAACACCTGATGCGTGACAGAATGACGGATCAGAAGACAGTGGGGTAAATCGTGCACCCAGGTAACATGCATGTGCCAGGGTCAAGGCGCGTTAGTCTCCCCCACACCCACGCGCCTCTCTCTTCGGACCACAACGTCTGAAGTGACGTTCTGTGAAGATCGATTTGAGCAACCTGTTCACAGCGTCCGCATTTTTATTTTCCCCTCTTGTTTTTGCTCCTAACCAGACCCGGTAGTGTCCTGCATATTGAACTGTTCGCCAGATATCCACGCACGATTTGCGATTCGTTACTCAAAGTACAACAGCGCAACTCTCTAACGCCAGCATGGACGATGACTATGGGAGTTCCGAAAATGAGCAAGATGAGCTGGAGTTTGGTGATGACATGGAGGTAGACAATGAAGTCGAGGATGAAAACGAGGACGAGGAGGAAGACCAGGATGAGCAGGACGAGCAGGAAGCAGAAGTCGAGGCAGAGCCCGACGTGGACGCGGAAGCCGAAGACGATGCGCAGCCTACCGCTCCCGATGGCGGTGCCACTCAAGATGCCACGACGCGTGTGTCAGCATCGCAAGCACCGCCAAAGACTGCTGGCCAATGGCGACCCATCCTGCGCCAAGAGTATATTGACGCTCCTCTCTACGATATCGTGCCTACTATTGCCGCTCCTCAAGCCACCAGCATCAATGCTATGGCCATCACCCCGGACCTGCGCTATTGGATGACCGGAGGCTCTGATGGCTATATACGCAAGTACGACGGTATGGCAACCATTAACGGCAAGCAGCTTTTAACAGTCGCCCAGCGCCATCCCTTTGTCGATAGCGTCGTCAAGGCCGGCGTGCTCATGAGCTACTGGGAAAATGAGGAGCCAGCCCCTCCGAACGCACGTCCGGAGGATAGAATTCTGTCTCCAGTTTACAGTTTGGCCATTCATAGTCGGGCGTTATGGCTCCTTAGCGGCCTGGAGAGCGGTGGAATCAACCTGATGAGTGTTCGTCACGATGAAGGCAAAAGAATACATTGTCTCAAGGATGGACATACAAACGCCGTTAGTGTGTTAAAGCTTGCTCCTGACGAGAAGAGTGTATTGAGTGGCGGCTGGGATAAGGTTGTTCTCGACTGGGACCTCAACAATGGCAACGTTATTCGCCGTTATGAGGGAAGTGCTGGTCAGATCTCCGCGATCGAGTGGCGTCCGCTGAGCGGTGCTCCGATACCCGCCGAAGCAGGCGAACCCGCAACAAAGAGTGATACTTTCTTCGGTGATACGAGGCCACGGATTACCGGCTTATTTGGGCAGGACAACAGTTTTGGGGGCAACACCGCTAACGGCACTTCGGGAGCTGGCGGGGAAACCGGCGGCTCGGACGATCACGATTCCATCTTTGGCAGCCCCGCCGGATCGCTTTTTGGCGATAATGACACCATGGGTGGAGGCGGAGGTTTTGGAGACGAGGACGACGATTTTACCAGGGCAATGGATATGGCAATTCGGGAGGGCTCAAACAACAACACACTGGATCACTCGGGTGATTTCACAATGACTGACGTTAACGGGCCGTCAACAACGCAGTTGGAGTCTTCCACTGTACAAGACGGGCAATCAGCCCAGCAGAAGGGGACTGGTACCAACAGAGGGGAATCTCATGTCTCTAATAGCGACACCATGAGCAGCCAGACCGTTCAGGGGCAATCAGATAGTCAAGCCCTAACAGTTACAGATTCGCAATCGCAGCAGCAGGCTTCTTCATCTGTCACTGACGACCGACAACAAACTCAAACCACCAGCACAAACGATGCAGCACAAACGCAACAGCAACCGCAGCAGTCCTCCGCAGACCAACAATCACAAACCCAGCCAAGCCTCATCGTTGAAGCACCCCAACCCCCGCCGCACAACGACCCCACTCAGTGCTCCTCTACAACCTTCCTCAGCGCCGCCATTGATGGCACAATCCGCATCTGGGACCGCCGCATGCCCAACCCTGTCGCACGCATTAACAACCGGCGTGGCGTGCCCCCCTGGTGCATGGGCGCATGCTGGTCAATCGACGGCAACTTCATCTACGCGGGCCGGCGCAATGGCACAGTTGAGGAATACAGCATCCACAAGGCAACCTCCTCCTGGGAGCCCACACGCGCACTCAAATTCCCCAACGGCAGCGGCCCAGTGTCGTGCGTGCGGCCCATGGTCAACGGGCGACACCTGGTGTGCGCGAGCTATGATATCCTGCGGTTGTACGACCTGAGGGAGAATGCAGCGTTCAAGCATAGCAAGGTGCCGTTTATCATTATCCCAGGTCCACCCAAGGCAGGCGTCATCTCGGATCTGTACATTGACCCGACGTCGAGAATCATGATCTCCATTGCCGGCACGAGAGGATGGACCGGTACCAGCACAGAGGTGATGATTGGGTACGAGATCCACGTCACAAAATAAGTGTGTGAATGACGAGTTGAACGGAGGAAATACTGATATGGGGCTGTTTATACGCCTTCGTGCCGTGATGCGGTCGCTATGTTTTTAATTTTGTATAGGATCCTTTACCTCTCTGTCTGGCCTGGGTTGTGCTTGATCGCAGACGGGTTGAAGGAAAGGAAGGTGCTAGTTGACTGCATCATGATACGGTAGGCAATGTTATACCCATGAAATGCGTTGCTAAGCTAATACCCTAAGGGCATGGCGTCGGAGTGAAGGTCATCTAAAGAAATTTTGAGGAATTGCGCTCAACTCGGTTGCTAGCAATGCATAATCATGTCGCTTCACTGTCTCCATGTTGGACACTGCTCATTAAATGATTTCTTTTCCCCCATTGACTACAGGCCACGTACAGCAATATTTGCCCAATTATCCCCGATAAGAGGAACTGCACAACATCCTAACTTTCCGCCATCTGGACCCAGCACCGTCGAAACGCACGCAGCTGTCAATTGAATGGGTACTCGCTATGCCATACTGCATAATCTCGCGAATAAGGACAGGTTCTAAAAACTGCCTTAATGGCCGCTTTGCCTCTCCCAGCCAGCAGTATAAACAGTTGCGCAAATTAAGTTGGTGACTAAAGTGCTTGCGGATCTGCGTGAGATTTCCTGTCTTTCAGATCCATAAGCCTTGATCCCAATCCGAACCCATCTCAGGAAGGCTTGGTGGATCGTCACTAATAGGATTTAGAGAACAATATTATGTAACTACTAACAGAAGAAATACTTAGAATCTTCGAAAATATAGGTTATATCTATGAAGGGGGAACGCGTATAAGTTAAAAACAGTAGGTTTAAAGCCAGCCCCAGCGTGCTACGATCAATAAGGATATCGCACGGGAAAAGCGGAGCCGGGCACAAAGGACCAACAAAAAAGGTCTCGTGCGGCCCCAAATGGCCGTCTGGCCAAGAGATACTGACGAGGTACCAAAGGACCCTTAAGAAATAAAGAAAGGCTTGAATATACAAGGTAGATTAATTCCTCGTAGGAAGAGGAGAAAGAGTTCCTCGGTCAGCAATACAGTTGCCCAGAACAACTGGCGACCGCAGTGCTTCTGGATCTGCGCAAGAATTCTGGTCTCTCAAATCCATAAGTCTTGAACCAAACCCGAACCCACCTAAGGAAGGCTAGCTGGATCGCCACACTGCGTTTAGTACTTTTACGGGCGCTAGATTCTCGCTTTGCTAGTTACTAACTCACGTTTGGCTTGGCTAGGCTAAGGACCCTTAGTCAGGTTTGGCCAGTGAGTGTAAATAGGGTAATCCTTTCCTTCCAGGTGGTTTAGGACCTAAATGACCAGCAGAAGCAGAGTAGCCATCAGGGCAGTTTTCACAACATGCAACGGTTTAGTTTGTTCGTGTCTTGGCGAAGTTTACGGCGCTCAGGGACACTTCTTGAGTATGTAAACATTCCCCTGCTGGGGTTCACCACCAAGGACGATTTAGGCATGCAGAGTCTTCCTCGAGAGACACGAGCGATATCCTGACACTGCTTAACATCAACTAAGCGGAGAGTGGGGGGGGGGGTAAAGAACTACTTGATTAATGACAACTCCCATGGAAACTTTGTCAGGCTGAAACTTCATTTGCACTGAATATCTCTTGCACTGATGGCCGTTTATGAAGAACAACGAAGTCGCACTTCAGCATGGAAAATGTGGTAACATGTACAAATAGGAACACATCAGATCAAAGGTCAATCAGCCACTCCTCTTCATCAGGCTGCTTCCATTGTGTGGTGCTCGACAGATTGGTATTGGTATTGCCATCACCGGTAATCCCCCTCGAAGACGGAATCAGGGGCTCCAGAGAGAGTTGTGACATGCCGCGAAGTCCAGCAGGGACCGATCCATTCGAAGATGAGCCACTTAATGGGATAAGAGGCTCATCGAGAAGCGACGAAGTGGCAGTGGTGGGCGTAGCAGATTGTTGTTGGTTAGTGTTGCCCTGACCATTGCTGCGTTTGGATGTCTTCGACCTCTTGCTCGACGCAGACCCCTTCTTATTTGTGCCTTGAGGAGCCGAAGATGCAAGAGGAGGGAAGTCACCGGCGTGAATCGGAGAAGAAGTTGAGCTTGCGACACTGCTCCATGCCATATCATCTCGCGTGGTGGTCCTCTGGTTACTGCCCCTCTGAACACTCCCGGCAAACCTGTGGCCGTGGTTCACTCTCTGCCCATCCTGCACAGTTGTGCGCTGGGAGACATTGAAAAAGAGAGATCCATCAACTGGTTGTCTGGCAATCGTTGGGGCTACAGTCTCGTTTTTGTTGTCGCTTTCCATATTGGTCTGAAAGCTCACCCTCCTAGAGGCTGTTGAAGCTGCTCGGGTAGCAATCAAACTGGTGGTGTCACGATACGAGTTGAGCTGATTGTTTGCTTCGTTACCCCGGGAAGAAGGCCAGTTAACTGTGGGAAGCACGGCTGTGTTGGTGGGCGCAGGCTTGATGCCAGGAGGAGGGTTAACTCCGGTAGCTGGCAGACAGGATCTCCGAGCAGCCTGGCGTTCTCTGAGAGACGTCATCAACATTTCACTGGGCTCAGCGCCCATAAGAAGCAGTTTCTCCTCTAAGGATATTTCGTGCCTTACCGACTGGTCTTGGGCCGCAAGTGCTTTAAAATTTTCACAGTCGCAATGGCAAGGCAGGCTGCACATTTTCTGGCATGCATGGCCACAACCTAGTAACTTCGGGCATGGCTTGTCGCATGGGAGGTTGTTGTGAGAAACCCTAGAATGATATCGCCAAGAGCTTAGTGAAAAGCGACAACAAAACTCACGATCACACAAAATGGGATAACCTACGGGTGACAATTGAGGGAGCAAGGGTGGCCGCAAGGACGGATCTCACCGCATGGAAGGTCACACCCTCCAGCATTACCCACCCAATCATCAATATCCTTTATCCAGATCTCGCGCCGATGTTTCTCACACACGAGGGGAATTCCACGCCCGGTATCAGCACACCCTTGGTCAAGAAAACCCTCGTAAATCTTGCCCCAAAGCTCTCTGGACCCGGTGCTTGCATGAAGAGCATTTTCAATGTTGCCAAAGATGTAAAACCCACGACGGGCACGACTTATGGAGACGACAGCGCGGTGGGCATCCTCCACGAAACCCATGCAGTAACGATTGTCCCTAGGGCTTCGAACAATCGAAAGAAGAATGATATCGTTTTCCTCACCCTGATAAGCATCGACAGTGCAGACATTGAACTTCGGGATGCCAGCCAGACCTGGGTGATTGCGCAGCTGTTTCACCAGCGTTTTCCGCTGGCCCTTGTAGAAACTGAGAATGGTAATCTTCTCAGGACTGGTTCCGTTGTAGACGAGATATGCGAAGAACTTAGCAATCATCTCGGCTTCCCAGTTGTTGAACTTGCTGAAATCCGGATTGGTATCTTCGGGCCAGTTATGAGTAAACCACCAACAATTGCGGCCACCCATGCCAGGAACATCAGGTCGATTCTTGGGCGACAGGACGGAGGGGTGATCGCGGAGAGTCTCATAGAAGGGGTTGACGATACATCGGAGTTCCGGCTTCATTCTGCGCTGCTGGTTGAGCATTTCAAAGTGCATATTGAGATCAACCATGCGCTGGAAGAGAGAAACATTGATATTATAAGGCCACTCTGAGAGGTATATAATGTCGCACTTGGGCGCGAGCTGCTTATGGTCACCCACCAGGATCAATTGCTGGATCGATGGGTAGAGAGCTGATACGATGTTTGCTTCTCGAGTCTCAGCAGCCTCCTCAATCAGCATAATGGTTGGCTTGGTGGCTGCCAGAAAACCTCGGTACTTCGTTAGACCTGTTGTAGTGCAACCGATGATATCGAACTTTCCATTGCGGACTAGCTCCACGTTGCCGAGGAATTTCCACTGCTTGCGCTCCTTGCACAGGGCATCTCTCTCTGCCAAAAGTCTGGAAAACTCGGGTGTTTTGGACTCGAGAAGCTTGGCTTGGAAGTAGCGGTAGACCGCGCCTCGAAGTTTCGGCTTGATCTCATAGAGATTTTGGTTGTCTCTGAGGGCTTTCTCAACGGCACGTCTTGTGGAACCCAGGTTGTCTGGCGCCCTGGCCGACCAGACATGCTGGATGGGAATCCACGTACCACGGAGCTGCCACTCTTCATCATCCGCATCTCCGATATTCTCCAAGTCTTCCTCTTCGCATTCAAATCCGAGAAGCTCTTTGCGAGCCCTCTCATCCGTTTCATCGAACTCCTTTTGAGTTATATGACTATCCCTAATGGCCTCGGCTGGGATGAGACTATCTCCGAGCCAAAGGGCGAAGGGGCCACGCTCATCTAGGGTTGCCTCTGTCTCGTAAGAATCATCCTGCAGAGAGTCTTTCTGTTCTTGGCTGATGATGCCGGCTTCCACCAGGTCATCAGGGTTAAGGAGCCCCTCCCCAAAGAGTTTATGCACGAGAGCTCGAATCCTGGCTTCGTTCGCGTGGAGCTCTCTATCGATAGATCTGACTTTCTGCTCTGCTTGGATATCGGTCTTTTGGCGAAGCTCCCAAATAGTGCGTTCCTTGACGAGCTCGTTTTGTGTTCTTGAGCCAACACGAAGGACTTTTGTCCCTGCAGCTATACAATGAATGAGAATTTGATCCAGTGCATGATTGGTTTGAGCGGCTACTATGATGGGCGAGGCCCGAGTACGACGACGATTTGCAACCAAAACCTTGATGGCTTCGACTGAGGTGAACGTCTTGCCAGTACCAGGTGGGCCTTGGACAATCGCAAGCTCCTTTGAAATAATGTGGAAGAGACCCCTCAACTGGGACTCGTCCAGCGAAGTTATGTCCCCTAGATTGGGCTGGCCCCGAGAGATGTCGTAAGTCCTCAAGTCGTCAATGATAGTAGACTCTTCTTCGGGTGGTCGGTGCACAAGTGAGGACAAATCCATGAAGGTGTTTCCTGCCATGAACTCCGGGAAACCGTCATTCTTGCAGGCGCCGATGAGGTACTTGTCGAGGGGGGAGCTAAGCAGTGTTATGTCAGTTTCTGCGCTCTCCGCAACCGAAACCGCCGTCGCCACTTACTCACAACGAGCAGCGTGTTGCAGACCGACCAATGAATGACGGGCAGCTTCATAATAGCCATTCCTGGACTCGATCATGACCATTTCAAGGTCAGGATCGAGGACTGCATCTTGAGGGTTGACCCAAAGCAAGTCCACGAGAGGGGGGTCCTGATCTAGGGCATCCTTGTACCGACGTTGAGCAACCGTTGCAATTTTGCAGATGGTCTGAAAATTGTCGGTGCTCGGTGAAAGTGCAACAACAGTGCCTGGGAGCAGACGTTTGGACTGTAGCCATGGGATCTGGTAGTGAGACTTTTCAGTCGAAAATGAGACCCGACAAACCGCACCAAGGTTACACATCAAATATTTCCGAACATGAACCTAGGGAGCAGAAGAAGAGGTTGTTAGGCCAAAGGGAATCCATGAGACCGATGGGGCAACCTACCCTGGTATAAATACAGGTATCATTGTCTTCCATCACGCCGCGACGGCTCCGGCGACATTGAGCTGCGTACGTGGCCACGGAGTAGCGTAGGCCCTCAACGGCCTCATGCCGCAGAATCTCATACTGAGCCTTCAGATAATCCTCTTTCGAGGGCCACGGTGTGTCGACATGGTTTTCGGGCAAGCTCTCCCGGCCAGATTCTCGTGCCAGGATTTCTTCGGCTGAGGGGAATTCTGGCTTGGTGTGCCAGCTCTCTGGGCCGGAAGGGGTAAAATAGATGTGATCCCTTACAATTTCAAAATCAGACTTTTGTGGGAGTCGCATGTGAGTTAGCGGCATACATGACAGACAGCAAAGTGCTACGCAGCGGATAAACACTAACCTGTCCAGCCATTTCGCCGCCTTCGATCCCCAGATACAGTAATGAGCGCCGTAGCTGACGTTACGGCGGCTCACCAAAAGCCCGAGGGATCTTACTGCAAAAAGTTGAAGAGCTGGGCTGAGATTTTCTTAGCACGCGGTTGGTAAGTACAGGGGATGCTCAGGAAAAAGCGAAGGTAGAAAGTAAAACAGACGGGGTTAAAGTTGCGTCGGTTTCAGGAAGATTGTTACTAGTGGGTTCGCGTTGGGCTTGTAAATGTAGTTGGCATGAATGCGGGGCAACAGCGCAATCAATGCTAGCAAGGAAGTAACAGAAGGGTCCGACCACTGAATGTTTGGCTCAAGCAAATGTTGGAAGTTCGGGTGGCCTAAAAATTGCGGAAATCCGCTGCAAAACTTAATATGCTGGCAGAGTGGGGGGCAAGGGATCCTGGAGCACTAGAAATAGACTTTTTGTTTGCTCCAGCAAGCTTGAGACGAGCAACCACCTCCATACATCACAACCCCTCCGTCATAAGCCGTTGTAAGGTAGCCCGCTGCATGCATTCGGCACTGGTTATAACCGCACCGACACATTTGCTAAACTTGGTATGGCTTGAATATTTCTGGTGCCAGTTTAGTAGCTCATGTATTCGATAACAGGTGCTGACAGCATATGAAGATACAAGAAGTCAAGTGGCGTTTCAATGGTGTGAGGCCTACGACAGGTAGGTAGCAGACCAAATGTTCACAGATCCATAAGCGTTCAGGAACAAGCTACCGGTTTACGTCGCGGCCCTGTGGAGTACGCTTACCTCCTTTTCAAAAGCTCTTCAGGATGAGACAGGCCTCAGCTGTGTGAGTTAGAGTCGTGCGGAGTCTGTCCCGCAAGTGTCTGCAACCTAAGATATGACGAGATTTGAGGGTGAAGCCGCAGGTTCTAAGCTATTATTGAAAGGGAGGGGGATTCAAATGAACTCCTCATAAATATTTGAACCCACAAGGCAAGGTTTGCGCATCTGCTTGCTGCTGGCGCATCCGTCTTTTATACGGGACAAGATCCCAGAGGCCGTGTGGTACCGATAGCCCGTACATGATCCACGAAGTACAGCTCATTGGCAGCGGCGATAACTGTTCGGGTGACCCGACCACCATCTTGAATATGTACTATAGTCTGAGACAAGTCAGCCTGCCAGGAGGCTCCAAGACGCATAGTGCTTGGCAGCACTCACCTCTCTGGGAACTGATACCCAGTTGGGCAGCGACATTCACATATCCCTCAGATAGAGGTGCTCCTTTTCGCTCGATCTTCCTAATTGAGTCTGAGTCCCCGTCCCAGACGCTTCGACAGTACGGACAAGTCACCTGGGCATTCCCCCCTTGTCGCCGTTTGGTTGCCGCCCTGTTTCCTAATGTTAAAGCGTCTGCGATGGCGTACTAACGTGCTTTTCCGGCAAGGAAGGAAACAATAGCGGGTACATACCATGTCTCGAAGCACCCTTTGTGAATGTTTTGGCCACAGGCTGCTCGACACCAAACAACGGGCTCCGTGTTCGGCCCTTCTTCCATCTTAGAGAAGCAGATCGGACAGTCACCTTCAACCGGTTTCCTCTTCCCTCTCCCATTGCAGACATCTTCTCCAACAGGAGAGGGTGCGTTCTCGAATATCTCTTTCAGCTCCTCGCTCAGGAGCGCCAGTTGGTACACAAGGTCGAAACGGGCGCGCAACACACGCGCCAACACATAAACCACATGTTTGCACTGATTTCCTGCTAAGGCATGCGGGCAGTTGCAGCTCGGTTGACGCGCAACCACGACGGTGTATATATTTCCCGTCGAGCCTGTCAGTTCAATCACCTCTTCCGGGCATTCAGGAGTGCCTCGACGAGTGCGAGTTAAAACGTAGAAACGCTGGGTGGTAGCGCGTTGGTAGATATCTTCGAAGGACTTAGGAGGCTGTGGCCGGAATCTGGACCAGAAGGTTTTAGCGGATCATGAGCGCTATAGGCAACCCAGAAGTGGTGAACCCCACCTGCGCAGCCGCTTCTCTGTTTGATTGGATTGACCTCTGTTTCTCGTCTTCGGCTTTTTGGAGGACTGAAGATGATCTTCATCGCTGGCAGGGCGGCAACAGGTGAGACTTCTAGGTAGGATGGCGCCTGCTGTGCCGCCGCTGGAATCGTCGCGCTTCCGCTTGTTGGAAGACATCCTTGGGGAAAAGGTTGCGAAATCAACGGCAGATAGCGGGCCCATTTTGCTTCTTGTTACCAACTACCCAGGGGCGTAAGAGTAACCGAATGACCAAATGACCTAAAAAAAAAAAAAGTCGAGTACGAGCAAAAGGCAAAAGTCTTCGAATATCCCCTACGGTTCAAAAGCGGGAGCGAGGATTTGCTCTTATGTGCTGCCACAGCTCCAACTGTGACGTCGAGATGGAGAACGTGGAGAGGGTCTACTCCATCGCATTGCAACCAGCGCAACCCAGGGAGAATCGGGCGGTCCAGACCTCTTGGCAGAAATGTTGAGGCCACAGTGAGAATTTGAAAGTTCCTATGAATGGGATACTGTACTGGCTCTGCGGTACTGGGGATGTATTTCGTGCTCGGGATTTCCTGTCACCAGGCTGGAGCAAAAAGGCGGGCTCCAACTCTACCATAGTTCCAAGTTGGCTTGATGAATAGCCGGACGCCTGAACCTTTGGTATGGAAAGAATCTGAAGTTCGTTGCTAGGTAAACGCTGTTGCTTCTGCTAATGGTACGAAATCTGTATGAGCAACTGAGGTGTTGGCGCGTCGTCGTTCTGTCACGTGGTACGTCTTTTGGGTACCTTACCCTGACGAGGGGTGGTAAACGATCAATCTCCAGCGCCTCTGGGGATCGCCACACCCAAGGAACAAGAGCCAAAGAACAACTTCGAAGCATCTGCAGTTTGCTGGTAATTTTGCTTGATTCACACAGTTCCTGGTTTTTGAAATTATGTTCAATCCTTAGGTACTTCGAGAATCATCATATCTCTCTTGAGATGCCTTTACCATTCAACAAAGAGTTGTTGGCTTGCCGCACTCATTCCGTCTCAATTCTACTATAAATTTTCTAAGGCCACGTCCGGATACCAGTCTCCTTCTCCAAACTTTTGATCAGGAGAAATTTCACCGGATTCGGTTCAACTGAACTTGTAGCGCTCATGAATTCATGAACTACCCTTATTGGCAATATTCCTTCCCATGGGCAGCAGAGTGTTAAGAGTCTACTGCTGACAGCTGTGGCACCCAACATCGTTCAATGAGTGAGCGGACAATTGACGCAAAAGTCAGATGCTGATGTGAGATGAACGTTGTCACATCTGACCAACAAACGACGTGTCAGGTCCATTTGCCTGCGGAGTACTGGGATCTTTGATCTCCGTTGCATTACCTGTTCCAATTCCAAACCATTTGATCTGTTGAACAAAGCCATTCGCAGTGAGGACTCGATCTTGACCTCGCTCATGAGGCCATGCCAAGCATCAGGTTTGATGAAGAGATAGAGGCTTGACATCCACCATCCAGGCTGGAAAGCTCAGCCTCCAGCCGCGATACCAGGCATCATCTGGCTGGAAGGCCCTGACAAGCCAAATGCTGTGATTGATGTCGGTGTGAGAGCACACACGCAGGGGACCTGCAGTCATCCGGGAACAGGATTTCAGTGGAGAAGACGAGGGATTGCTTAAAGCTTTGGAATACTCACCCATGGAAAGCGCCAGTTATGACGAATCTGAAAATTGAGGACAACTCCCAAAACCATGCCCATACAGGCAGTAGTGTGAAGTAGTTTTTGTGGCTTCTGCAGCAGCTCAAATTGTGATAGCAGGGAGCCAATAAGGCTTTTGGGTCACTGGCCGATTGTGGAGCTTCCATGCGATCCTTGGCCGTCAGCTTTCTGGGCTGCCTAGGCTGCCTGCGCTGCCTAGCTCTACCTGCATCTCTCAGCCTCGCCGAACACTTGCTTGACATGAGCCTCCGAGGCTGTTTGGTGCGCAGATAAAAGGACAACTTCTCGCCGTCCAAACCTCCACGATTCTACATCAACTCTCGAGGCAACAACCTACCGTCAACGTCTAATATTTCGTCTTTGCTCAGTTGCCGCGTGCCGTCAAATTGTGTCGCACTTAAGTAGCAATCTTTATTCTTTTCTCGTCTAAATCTGCGCGTGTTATCCTCAATCGGCCTGCTTCGGCCGTTGCTAAACCCCGAAATGCCCCTCTGCTGGCCCTCGGGCCTCTCGGCTCGCTTGTTCAAGAACCGGGAGAATGACCCCACCAATCCGGAGAAACTTCCCGACAGCGGGTCCAGCACTACCTCCGCATCCGGGTCCACTCTCGGCCCCGAGGCCGATACAAAGCCGCAAAAGTCCAAGAAAACGAAATGGAAGGGTCGCCGAACAAAGAAGAAGAAAAGCGACGACAACAAGACGACGGAAGACAACTCGGATCTAAAGAAGGATGGAGAAGATGCCAAAGTTGAGTTGGAGGGGAACAAGGAGGGGGAAAAGCGCAAGGTGGCAGTAGGCTCCGTCTGCGAGGCCAAGAACATCTACAAGGGCCCAGCCGATGAAGAAGGCAACTGGACCTGGTCAGACAAGTGCCCCGACGATGTGGAAGAAGCTGCTGAGAACGAGGAGACGGCTAAGTTCGCCATCATCGTCCGCAAGCAAAAGAGTAATGACAGCCGGAAGAGTCTCGAGGCTCACAGCATCATCATTCAGAGCCCCTGGCTCCGAAAGGCCCTTTCCGATATCTTAAATGGCTATCACGGAGTCGTCTGCGAACTGTCTCGACTCGAATTCGAGGCACCCTTCAAGCCATTCGTGCACCGATGGTTCGTGTTGTGTATGAAGATATGCCGAAGCAAGGACATGTTACTTACAGATTGCTCAGGACCGAGTTTACCAAATACCTTGAGAAACCCGACCTAGACGAGAAGACAAAGGAGCACATGCAGCTTCTGTACAACATCCTGGATTACGAGATCGGGGACAAGGTCAGGGCCTTCCAGGACTATCTGCGCAATGGTGTTGTCAGTTTCAAAGATCTCTGGATGATCTTCCAACCAGGACAGATTGTCGTGTCCAAGCACATCGGCAAATTAAGTGGTTTTGAGATGCTCGAAACCGAGTACATGTCGGATCAATGCGGCAAGTTCTTGCAGGTTCGGTGTGACTCTGTTGAGTACGATGGCAAGGAGTTTGGCCGCTACATGGAGTCAATCAATATTCCCGAGTTTTTGGGAACCAAGAAGATCACTGGTCTCAAGGTTTACCCTCTTCACTTCCATGAAAAGCAGGAGGGGTTGAAAGCCGAACTGATCAAACGCGGCGAGATCTTTGAGAAGCTCGCTGGCCACCATTACAAGCAGTACACTGGAAAGGCCATCACATGGGATCGGGAGGGCAACGAGGTCGAAGTCCAGATTAACGGCCGCATTGTTGTCGATATTGACAGCTTCAATCGGTTCAGCCCGTTTAGGGCGCGCTATGTTAACGAATGGACTCCTGCCGACCTAGAGAACTTTACCAAGTACAAAGCAGAGAAGGGTTTGCCCGACGATAAGTTTGTGTTACCTCCCTACTACCAGATGATTGCTCGTCCACGAACGAGCGGATACTCGCTCAAGTACAAGAAGTGGGTGGACTTCTTCGTCGATCAGATCAGCGAGATCGAGTGGAATGAACACGCTTTCGACAGGCTGGTCCTTCCTCCCGACCAGAAAGAGCTCATTCTTTCTTTTTCCGAGTCTCAGCTCGCTGGTAGTAAATTTGACGACGTCATCTCAGGCAAGGGCAAGGGCATTATCTGCTTGTTGTCAGGCCCCCCTGGCGTGGGCAAGACCCTGACCGCAGAGGCTGTCGCCGAGAACCTCAGGGTTCCGCTACATATGCTTACTTCGGGAGAACTGGGTTCGGATCCATGGGTAGTCGAGCGTGAGCTGACCTCCATTCTTGAACTGGTCGCCCGCTGGAATGCCATTCTGTTGCTTGATGAGTGCGACGTATTCCTCGAGGCACGCAGCACGCACGAGTTGGAGCGCAACAAGATTGTATCAATTTTCCTACGCACGCTCGAATACTACGAAGGCATCATGTTCATGACGACCAATCGTGTCGAGGACATTGATGCCGCGTTCCAGTCACGTATCCACGTCAGCATCGAGTACCCCGACCTGAACTCCGTCTCGCGTCGTACCATCTGGTCAAACTTTCTCAAAGGCTCAAGCCTGAAGAGTTCGCTCACGGATAGGGACATTGCGGAGCTGGCCGAGCTGAAACTCAATGGTCGTCAGATCAAGAACGTACTGAAGACTGCGCAATTGCTGGCTGCCCGCAAGAAGAGCCCTACGCTTGACAGGGAGTTTATCGAAACAGTGTTGAAGATCGAGAAGAAGAGGCCAGGTGTTCCTCAGCCTGATAAGATGTTGCACTATATGTAATTTGTCGGGACTCTTGTGCTTTCAGTACATGCCGGCTTGAAGGCGTTGGGGAGCAAGGCGCCACGGTATCTCGCTGAACTTCAGCAATACAAACATGAGGGATAAAATTTATATAGCTGATTTCCGCATACTATCTGGGTGTTAACACTCAGTAACAATTTGGAGTTAGTAAGATTTCAGACTCATGCTCAACAGAATCGTCTTCAAGCCAGTAATAGGTGAATCTCGAAGGGATTGTCAAGGCCATCGATGCCCAGAAGTCGTGTCACGAAAGATTCCATGTGTTGTCGACGGGATCGTTTCATAGATGTATAGTTACGTGGAACTCGAACTGTTCTGAAGGTGATTTGCGCATGGTAGTGAGGTGCAACTTAGCTACAGCAGCTGCTCATTCACGTGAACCAGGAACATCATCGCTCATCTCCGCAAATGCACATATGTAGAAGTGTATATATGGGTCATTTGCATAAGTTTCTCATGCAGCTAGTTGCGATACAAGGCCTGAAACAAAGATATATGACGCCTGTTCCGCTTCGTATGTGCCTCATCTGCCCCAATGGTGCCACGTGCTCCCTGTTAAGTAGACAGAATTGATCATTACACTTCGAGGTAGGTGAGTGGTCTACTCAGGCTGACTTTCTTGAAATATGTTGTAATGGTTCCATCTTCGAGTTGCAATATGATCTTGACAGCTTTCACCCACGTGCTCCAGCCTGCCCCTTCCGGGGCCAGCAATTTAGAGTTAGGGCCAAAGCTGTCAACAAGACCAGGTACTATAGTTTCCTTCTACATGCCTATCATTATAGGAGGTATAAGAACTGGCTAATACCGTTCTTGATAAGCAGAATCTAACTTGAGATCACCGTTCAACACGTCTACCTTAAGATCTGGGGGTCTCACACTGCTGTGGAATGAGAAGAGTATGACTTTCTAGGTGAACTAGTGTAAAAATAAACGCTTACAACGTATACCGTGGTCAGATGCAAAGACGGATGAGGAAGGTGCAATGAGACAGCATAGACTGGAGTGTGGAAAATAAAGGAGTTGAACCGAGGGGGTTGGTGCCTAAATAGGCTTAAAAGGCGGCGGAGGTGTGGCCGGGGACTAGTCACTTCTGAGCGCGTGTTGGTGCACTTTGGGGCAGCCAGGGTAATGAGTTGACAGGCTGTCATCCTGCAGGTTTGCACCAGAGGAGGAGGTGTACCAACGCAAGTAGTACACAGCCTAGCCCAAGCAGTTAGCTAGGCTTTAAGGTACACCGATCGTCATAAGGGAATCAAGAACATACCCCGGGAGGACACGTAGATTAAGTGTAAAGCTTTGTACTTGGTTGTCATCTGTTATGTACCTTAACATACTTGCGGGAGCGATGATTTGTCAGCTCAAATGGAAACCAACATATTTCCTCTCTCTCTTGCTTCACTCTAAAAGTGCAGTTCTTTAGGTTAAAACTTATGTACCCAGCCCTATTACATAACATATGACAGGACCAATATATTGCCTAAGCGCTCATTAGTTAAGTAAGATGCATGAGCATCCAACGATGCATGGTGTTTTTCGTTTCTCGTATGTACTCGGGGTAAGATCTCTGACCTCTCATGAAATGGAACCGTCGTATTTTGAATAGTCACGCCCATGTATGTATTAGACAGCTATAAGACTTTGTGCGATTAGATGAAGTAGGCACCGTAAAAACTGCGTTATCATTACTTATCTATGGGCAACATAGCCACTATGCCACGGCAGTGTTCAGCCTAGGCTTGTTCTCAAGACAGCTCTACTATCTTGAACCGGGTCAAGGCTCTGTTGTCTATATTGCGCGAAACTAGCAAGTGACCGTTACCCAAAAGACTAAGGTCCATTTCCGGGGTTGACAGCTGACCTCCGGTATCTTGTTAAATTTTTTAACAGTTCAACCTGTACCTTGGACTGCGGTAGTGAAACGAAATGGTAGGTGTTACTGGTTAGACGAAACCAAAAACAGCCGTATTTAGCGCCATTACCCCACCTGAGCAAGGAAGTCTGCCGTGTCTAACGTGCTCTCCTGGTCATCTTGGTTTCAAAATCACACAATTGATCTTGATTAGATAACTATCACTGACAAGAGGCCTCTCGTTCATCGATGGGCTTCTCTCAACTTCGTTCAAAACAAAACTATGCTGCCTGAGCCCTCTCACTTATCTGAATCAAGCATTTATGAGACGATGAAAGGAAAGGATCCCTTGGATTAACTCTCCTCTACGAACCGTCGGAGCCTTGGATGGACCCTTGTTCGTACTTCTGCTTACTCCAAGGTTGTTATATGCCTAATTTATGTCATCTTGATGTCAATCATCACTTAAGTTCATGGTCTCTTCGGGGGTTACGAAAGTCATAGAGATATTTTTTTTAAAACTGGGCATGGCTGCCCAGTGAACCTGAAATCAAGCATGTCCGGGTTCACAGTTATGGCTATAACATAGATTGGGTTACCAATAAGGAAAATTCTGTTTACAATTCATGACCTGGGGTAAAGCTTACTTGCGGATATCTATGACAGTAGCTCTGACTTCTGCAAAGATGGGAATGCAAGTCCAACCTTGATTGCCTTGTTACCAAGCACCCCGTAACCTGTCCGCATATTGACACTAAATGCCGCTTTGTCAGACGCCAATTGTTTTCATTGCCCATAGCACCGGGGAGGGGACTGAATTGGTTGTTAAAAGAGCAAATTTCAGCTTGACTTTTATGGGACCCCCTCCCTCGGGAAAAATATTACCAAGCCAAGTGCAAATGCTTACTAATCGTTACCTTTTGTCATACAGGAAAATCTCCTAGCCAGCCAAATCCGCTGTACGCTTCCGATTTCCGAAGAAGTCACGCTATGTTCTTTGGAGCCCATTATAGGGGAGCCATAGCTGCTTGAATAGTTAAACTTATTCGATCTTTGACAGGACAAGCAGCGAGGGCTGTTATCAGAGAGTTAGCAACTGGAATCAGTGCGTTTGACATAAGTCATCAACTCTTAGAACACGTTTCATGGATCCTAACCTTGTGCTTCACGTATCAGCAAACCAATGAAGAATTTCGACATATCTGCAATAAGGCACGGCTTTGGTCCTTTTTGAAGGATTTCCAACTAGTCTAGAGCAGATCTTCTCACTAATTGTTGAAAGAAGCTCAACCATTATGGGTATGCATATCAATTCCCTCCCAGAGCATTCGAGTTGTCCGTACAGTATGCTCATTACATCATTCTCTATATCCAGGTTTATCAGGTGAATATATTCAGTACACGGAGAGAGATTATCGCCGGCGTTGCAAGTTTGAGTGTCCCACCAACTTCAAGTACATTGTTCTGCAGCGAGCACTTCTGAAAGCGATTCAAGAAATTGAGCCTGAACGTCCATCAGATGTTTTCTCATCCTTCTTCTCCTTTTTCTTCCAGTTTTGCTTACATGAATAATACAGACTGATTCCAACATCGTGACAACTTTTAAGCACAGCTGAAGCAAATCTCCGACTTGTTGTGAATTGTCTCGGGTCTAGATGTGGTTTTTTTGCCAATAAATGAGAAGCAACAAAATGGCTCGTGTAAATGGTTTACAAACGCATTACCGCACTGTCCACAAATCTCAAAAAAAGACAGGTTGTCTGCCGAGAAGGTGGGTACCTCGATGCGAAACTGTTCATCCGGCAGTTATATCCGTTGTAATGGCTGTAAAGTTTCAAAAAAGAAGTATACCCATCCCTTCGTCTTCAGCTTCTCCTGCCAAGATACGCCCATCCAAAGTAGCAACTAGAATGAAGAAGAAATCGGAAGAATACATTTCCTGTTTGGCTTTTGGGCGAGTGAATTGCATGTGACGACATCTTGTTAGGGATAGAAGTCTGGATCAGCTGTCCCGCAGCGGTGTAATGGGGAGCCAATGAAGAGCCCACTTGGATTGAAGGAAATGGCCGATAAACAGGGTAAGAACGGGTCCGGGGAGCGACCAGTCAGAAGGAAGAATTATCACCGTCGTCGCTGAGTGACGACGGTGACGAAGATGCTTGGCAAGGACTTCAGAACTATGGCAGGCACCCCAAGGACTTCGAATATTGATATGTAAATAGAACCGCCCATTCCCCCGAGTCATGACGAAGACTCCCCAGTAAGCAATAGAAACAGTTGTCAACCAACAGCTAGTGGCCGCGTTAAGTCACGTACACTACTTTGTGAGGACCCAAGTTCTTCAGATTCTACAGCTTGGCCATTACCTTCGAATCTATCTCAGGAGGTTATGGAATCGTCACATATCCCTATCTTTATACGAAATTGCTAGAAGTTTGAGCTCGGCAACCGGATCATAGCATATCGAGAGCAGGAGCGGAAGACACGTCGACGCCTTCTCGCTCACATTATCCAAGCTTGTGAATATGTTCCAAGTCCCAGATAGGGACTCCTGACGCGCGATAAGACATAGCCGCTAGCAGTTGGGAGGGATCAATCCATATGCGTTCCGCGACGACTCAAGTTTCTCGTTCCGAATGATTGCTGTCTGATGAATCTGAGCCGAGATTGTTAGCCGCAAGTGACCACGGTGTGGTCACCGTTGACATACCTCGGTCAGCCCGGGCTCCACTGAGGTCAGGTGCACACTTGACCTTATATAAGAGCCGTGCTCATCCACCTTCACGCGCGTATAGTTTGGAAGGTAGAGCGTTGTTATTCTGCGGCACCCATTGTGCTCGACAGATTCCCTCAGGGCCGCGTGTTCTGCAGGGCAACGCCCAAGTAAATACTCCCATCCACATTCATCATTTTCTTTTACATCCAACAGAGATACAGAGAAGGAGAGCGTCCCGTTTTGTCTCAGATAAAACGCTAACTGAAATGACCAGGCATTACCATGAATCGCAGAGAAAGATGGGATCCTTTTCCAGCTAGGACACCACTTGACTGGGTTACAGTCAAGGTCTAAAGTCCACAAGCACCCGAATTCCTTCTTAAATTGCGTATAATCCAAATAAAGAAGTTTTCACGCTGCAGGATGCTAAGAGGGAGGATGACGAATTAAATGACGACTGGCGAACTTTCGGTCGCCATGGACTAATGCCCCAGTAGGGCGGAGCTACTGTAAAATGCTGCGTCGTGAAGTCGTACTTCGCCATTTCGTAGCTTAATTGCAAGCAGGTGTTCGCTGCGAGCAAGCGGCTGTTGCTTCTTGCTCGAACAAGTACGATGTCAGCCGATCACTCCATTCTTTTTCAACCGACCCGCTAATTCTCAGAGGTTTCGTCAGTCTCACAAATAGTTCCTGGATCAATGAAGCAGAGGAGCAAAGGTAAGGAATAAGAAAGTGAATGCAGGCCGGTACAACCAGCAGTACTGTGTGAAAAGCTGCTGTTATGTGATGAATATGATCGACAATCGCTGCAACTGTTCGTTCCTTGACTAGCAGGCGGGTAGTACTTTTCCCTCCTTACGAGATATGTCTTGAGTCGTGCGCAGTTTGTTGCAGTGAAGAGAGATCGTCGGATGCAGTCAACTTTCCTATCCAGTTTTAAACATTAGGAAAGAGCAAGAATTGACTCAATTGAATGAGCAGGGCGTCAACATATGAGGGACTGTGCATTAAGTGATAGCCAAAACTTGCCTCCGCGTATGAACTTAGTGGGCTCCAGCTTCTTTTCCCAGTTGCACTGAGCCCCCTTCTCCTCGCCCTGAGCTGCATGAAGTTATTTTTGCATGATTCTGAGAGACATATCTTCGATATTATCGCGTGTGATGCTTGACGATCAATTCAGAGCCCATTCTTCGGCTTGGTAAGAAAACTAGATGTTGCTTGATGAGTGATATTGACCAAGGACCATTTGTCCGCGACGATCATGCGTCCAGTAATAGTTTCTAACTGCTTAGGTGCTTTGTGCCTTGCCACCGGGTGCAGCTCGTTCAGTTGCTGGACCTAAGCCAACCATTCAAAAATCAGTAACAGAAATTCTGTAAAGTCTGAGTGAGGTCTCGCTACAAGCACTTCTCGACAGAGGGCTGGACTGGAGTGCCTCTCTCACTATGACAAACGCGGTCGCCGGAGGTCATTGGTTCTGTGGACCAATTGTGTTTGGGGGAAGATAGCTACGACGCAGGGGACACTTATCTTAGGTGACGACTCAGTTGAATAACGTTGGCGCGTTTTCCGGGGAGCTCACAAAATTTTGTGCAAGGACGCCGTCAAAATGGATTATTGGTCAGCTTTTTTAAGGACTGCATTACCCGGGAGAGCATGAAAATTCTAGGATAGGAACGTGCCGCCCTAGGCGTTGCGAATGGCCATAGCTTCTTCGCTGATGCAGAATGGCTTGACGATGTGAATGAGACCTTTACTTTTCGACAAGTGGAAGCAAGACGCAGATTTTATCGCAAACTTCAGAAATTTCAAACCATAAAAAAGCATGATGAATTGACAATGAAGTCGAAGAAAGAAGCCTTCGAGGAACAACGGGTCGTGATTGCTACAAACACTCCAAAGAGACTGCAGTTGAGTGGGAGGGGATGATGAAGAGACATCAGAAGCTTCAAGACTGGACAGAAGCCGAAGCCGTGAGAATCTGGCTGTGAAGAACAGCATGAGTCACTTCAAAACAAGATGCCTGAACCCAAGAAACTTTACCTTCGATCTGTGTTGTACATTTGTCCTGGACTGAGGCTAAGTGAATTTTTGTCTCTCCTCAAGAACTTAAAATGTTGTCTGAAGCTTCGGATAGTCATCTGCATGTGCTTGAAGATCAGCGAAGATACAATCCAATTCATCTTTGCGGAGCTCTTTCATTCTCTTGGAGTCCTCCTCTGCCAGCTGCTCCATTTCTTTTGTCGGCTCAGTCCTTCCTTCTTCCTTGTCCTCTTTCTGAGCTTCGAAGGCTTTTTTGATCCCCGAAGATTCTCCAATCAGGAGGAACTGAGTGTTGACATAGTTAAGGTGTTTTGGCTGCGTTGGAATCCAGCGAAGAGAACGAAACTCTTCGAGTAGTCTGGGAGTTGATCAGAAGATGTTATCAGAACTACAGGGAAACTTTCTGATACTCACTCCCTGGGATACTCTGGGGGCCTTGGCAATCTTGCATTCTGAGGACCTGGATATTCAGGGTTCTTTGTACTGATAATGAAGCTGCCCTTCTCTTTTAGACCCATCTCTTTTTGCACTTCACCAAGTTCTTTTGGTATGGTCAAGAGATAGGCCAAATGACTCTCACGTTCCGTGCTATTAATCGCATAGATGCCCTCTCCGATTGGTATAGCAGCAGGTACGTGTCTCTCACCAGCTGTCTTGGTTTGATACTCAGACGATGCGAGAAACTCCTCCTTGATTTGCTGGAAAGAAGTTCCAGCCTTCTCAACGAAGCCCGTCCAGCGGTCACGGCCGCTCTGAGGAAGGACTTTCTTTGGGATTACGCACACTCGGCTGTTGCCAGCATCTCCAATGGGGCCACTGCCAAGTTTGGCATCTTTCTCAATAGGCCTCAAGATGATGTAACTCCGAGCTATCTCGCTGACGCTAGACGGCTGGTCCACATTGACTCGACCACGGAAGAAGAAGTAGATGATGCCCTTCTCGAGGATGCTGGCAGGCAGGGCCTCTGGTTCCTCTCTGCCCTGTGGTTCAACGGCGGAAGCTTCCTCCTTCGATCGTGGTGTAGGAGCTTGCTTACTCTCTTTCTTTTCCAGCTTTGCACCCTCTTCCTCAGTCTTTTTCGTTTCTCCTCTAAGATAATGTCGATCAATATCTACCTCCGTTGGGGCAAAAAAAGCAATGTACATACTTTCCTTGTACCTCTTTGGTTTCTTTTGGGTTTCCGCTCGCTGAGGCCTCCGGTTCTTCCTTCTTACTCCGTTTTGGGCTTGGTGCACGCTCTTCTCCCACTTCTTCTGTTTTGTGTTTGGATCCGGGCTGCGCCTCAGTGGCTAGAGGGGCACTTGTGGAAGGCTCCTGCTTTTTAGATGCTGATCGTGTTGTAGTCATCCTTATTTGTTAAACAAGGACAGGGTGTATGGGTTTTGAGGGTTTTGCCAAACTAGACAACTGCAAGCCGAGATGCAGAAAGTAAATGGCCAAGATGTATCACTCACATCCAACACAAAAAAGCTAGCTTGAAGGTCTGTGCATCTAGCTTACTCTGAGACCGAATAGAGTTCTTGATTTTCTGCATGCTCCATCCATATTACAGAAAGTACAGCGTATGGAGTGATGTCATCGACTCTGAGTCGTGCATTTCCCAGGAGAGGTAACAAGAGTAGACAGGTACATAATCTCCTGGTTGACCTCATTGGAAGATGCTCCAACAACCAACAACTGTGAACTGCCTACCTGTTTAATAAAGACACAGGTAACAACGAGATAGAGGCAAGTCCCATGAAACCCTTAAAGTGCCAGCGGAAGTCCACTTCCAAGTTGCAGTCATTCAATGCCATTGAATACAGGATTGGAATCCCGGCCTTGAGCTCATGAATGCATCAACGCACAAAATCCTCCCATAAATTCGTGAAAATCAACATAAACCCCCATGGCCATATCCAAAAGTTTCAGTCATGTTCTGTATGAGCAGCAAGACATGGATATACTCCACCCATCCATCATGAACCTGTTCACCCTGTATGTCCCCAATCTTGTTCTATCTTCTTCGCAAATGCCTCGTACTCTGTATGTGGAACACCAAACTCTTTCATGAGATCCTTGAACTGATTGGAAAATACAGCTCCCTGTACCAACTGCACCGAATGAAACCACTTCGTCATTTCTAGGTGCTCAATCTCTGCGAGATGCTGTAATGACAACCTGATCCCAGAGTAAAAACCGTTATCCTGCCTGGACAGCGCAATTTCAACAATCCTGCAGCAAATTGTCAGCCAGCTGAGGATCAGATTGGTACAGACCGACCCTTCCATGAAGCGAAATTCGACAGTTCGAGGGTTCCTTCGCGCCCGGTCATCCTCTTGACCAAAGGCGCTGAAGTTGAATCCTAACCTTCTGTACATCTCTTCTGGTCCTGATAATAGTTGCCCCAATTCTAGATGGGAAGTTGTCTTCCAAATCCGAGAAACAGCTTCCAGTTCCCGAGCGAGCCCCGGTGTCCGATGCAGGCTACGAAAGCTGTCCACCACCTGTTGATCGGGGATTCCAAGCAAGGGATCGTGAGTCTTCGAGGTCCGAATATGAGACAGGGAACTAATAGCATTTGCAAGCCGGCTTTTGTCTCGTAGCGGAAATCCCCAGGTGAATATGTTTCGGAAGTTTGGCGACGCCGGGTCCCGAATGCGACGCAGCGTCGGTTCAGCTACCCACACGAGCGTCCCGAGTCTTTTGAGAGTCCATAGCGACCATGTATGCCCATCCATTCGCCCGATGTGGATGTGAATCTCGCAGCTAGCGTTGGCAGCCAACCGGTGGCGAGAAGTCAGGGCCTCTAGTACCCGTTGCAACCGGCTCCGGGTCTCAGGGGCCTTGAAGCGCACCCGCGGTGAGCATATCTCAACCGGCACCCAAATATAACCCACAAGTGCGTTTTCCTCATCAAGTGGCATTGCTGAATTTGCTTTTTTGACGATCCAGCTAGACTCCCAATAATCTCTCTCAAGATACCCTTGCGGGATCGTGTGCGCCATAACAGCATGCTCACCGCAGTCTCGAATGGTCTCAGCAACGCAACTATAAGCCTGGGCACGGAGTGCCTCAAACTCTTTTTCGGGATGAACGGCATGAGCCTTCATAATCGGCCGGCTGTCTGTGGGCCGTGGGTCCTCTGCTCCTCTGGCTAATAAGGGATAGAGAAGCTTCCACTCAATCGCAACTGATATCTCATCTGGGGAGTCCTCGTCTGCCGGATGCTCCTCTTTTGAAGTCCTTGCTCTGCTTGCTGGGCATCGGGTTGACCTCGACAGTTTTGCCTTGGGGCCGACTGGAAGTGCTTCCTTGGGGATGTTGGTAGGCGCATCATGAGCGACCTTGGTACGCTGCCGACAACTGCCGCCCGCAGTCGGGTGAGCCATGAGGCCTCAAAAGAGCTGATAACGTTGACTGCCTGGGTCAATGATTCTTCTACCTCTCGCGCCAAGCCCGGATTCTATGGCCACGTGCGGCTTCTCCAGCCTTCGACGAATGAGTTCTCGCCGACTATTGGTATATGTGTCGATTCTAGTCTTTATCATCTATGGGGTCAAAGACACGACCTTGCGAATTGTAAGTGTTAAGCGTCGATGTGAATGGGCTCTAACTGCTTACTTGATTAGATGAGACCAGGGTTTCAGAGCCACAACCAATCAGCCATATAAATTCTGCAGATTTCAAATCAGACAAGCACAACGTCTAATGTCAGGCTTCAAGGGGAGGTTAGGCCTCAAAGAGTATCAGGCTTCAAGACGCTTTCTCTGATCGTGTAACCCCACGATACATGTATGATGTAGACGTGGCAGACCGTCAAACTGACGTAGAGATAAGGGCAGGCGCGTAGCGTTAAGCATGCGTCGGTGCCGACCCCCAACCGAAAGCAAGCTCGCTTCTTGGCTCTGGGCCTGGGCCTGGGCCTCTTCGTCAGACAAGATGCAAGGCAGGTGGACTTTGCCGACCCTTCGGAAGCGCCATTCAGGTCATCGCTGACAGCATCTCGACAGCTGCCGTTGGCTGTTAAAACTCCATAGAACGCATGCTCTTGACTTGATTCGGGTGACTCGCACTGCACGATACCCGTATGCGTGCGTAGTGCAGGGCATAATGCATGCATGGCACATCATCAGAATCCAGCACTGTCCACTATTCGGCCAGGCTGTTGACGGCGCTGAGCACCCCCGCACAAACCACTCAAACTGTAAAGTCCCTCAAGGTATGCTGTTTCTGTGCACGCCCTAATTGCATACCCCGCCGGTCTTGCGTGATATCCTCGGCTTCCTCGTCCCCGGCTTTGTGTGTACGGATAGCGATTGAAGCGAATCAAGTCCGAAGAACCGCCCTTCATAGGGTTGCGTACAGCCCACACGGCCTGCAGGGGGATGAGAAGCCCATCAACTCTCATCTTGGTACTGTTACCAACCAAGCCATTTGCTGCTACCCAGGGCGCATAGCCTAGCGGCAAGGTGCTTTCAAACGTTGGCCCCCACCACTCGGTTTCCTTCAAGTACAGAAGGATCGGCATATTGGCCCCCGCGACTTCCATGGCTGTGATAAGATGTTCAGATGAGATCGAATTGCAAGATGCGGTCATGTTCAATGTGAGGTTGTAAAATCAATGTGAGGTTGTGGAAGGCGGCACGCATAGAATAGAACATCGGCAATGAATCACAACAGCCCTTTTGGTACGGATTAGCTGTTGTCAAGCCACCCGGCGGGATATTGCGAGGATCTGCATCATCACTGGCCCGTTCGAGATCAAGGCCTGGTATATAAGATATCTAGCCTGCATTAGTATACAACCATATCTGCAGGTGCTAACAAGAGCGTGGCAATTCTGTCAAAGCAACCAAGACTTGCATTGGGCTGCATCTTGATCATAATGTAGGGTGACTATAAGGCAACTCACATTAGTGTTTTGAGAACCAAATGATAGTGCATCCTGATCTCTGACCCAAGTTTTGATGTTGTTCTCAAAGAGCAATGTCTTCATCTATATCTTCTCAACGTTTAGGTACTTGTTCGTGGTGCTGATCCGGAGACTTGTAATCTCATCGTTAGTTCTCTGAGCAATGTGGCGTTCATAATCAAGTTGACTAAATTCCAGAACGTTCAGAGGACAAAGATCGCAGGTCACAGGCATGACCTTTGCTGCAATGATAATAAGGTGAGATGATAGTCTTGCAATTTTAATTGCTGTATCAAGTTCTCTAACGTACCACTTGTCAGTGGCTTGGACCCTCATCAAATGTTCAAGTGCAAGATAGAACATGTACAAAACGCTTAAGGACAGACCTCTTGAGCTTGAAAAGGGTTCCAAACAGGCAATGCTAATGTTGTAGAGAAAAGTGGTCCCTGTTTGACATAGGACATCGTTAGGGGTCCAATGGCGAATGTGTTTCAAGCGCGGCGAAGAGTTCGGTGCATTCGTTTGAAAAGCCAGGCGGGGTCATGTCCGAACATACTCTCAACAAGATATTGGACATCACCATGAAACAGAACACCACCGTTAGTTAAAAATTGGACTATATATTCTACAATGAGAGAAGCGGCGAAAGACATGGCTCTCAAGACAGTAAGCAGTTGGCGGTGAAAGGATATCAAGTAGGCCCCTGGGGAAGATGGGCCGACAAGCATATATACTACGGACAAGGGAAGGAAAGATTGCCACCGCCACAGCCATACAACCGACTTTGAGGTTCCCAGCCTCTTCAGTCCCGGCATTGAAAGTATGGTATCACCGAAGCTGTGGAACACTTGTGGAACATGGGCACACAGCAAGCCTTCCAACCTTGGTACCCCTTTGGTGATACGACAGAAGCATGTGCTAGACGATTTCAGGGAAGGATGAAAAGTGTGAGGAAGTGAAGGAGCAGCAACACGATTTTTATCTTTCGAACGCATAGCAATAATGATACCCCTAATTAGCTAAAAAGGAGCACAGGACCGAGGACACGTCGAGATCGCTCGACAAAGGTATGCATATACACTGCCCAGAGTGAGAACAACCAAAGCCCAACGATGAGATCCCGATTTGTCGAAGTACCTGGATCATTGAAACCCGAATGCCCCATCGACCCAAAACTCCGGTGCTACTCATGGAGGAGAAAGGAAGCAACAATAAGTAATAGAAAAAAAAGAAAAATGGAGGAAAAAGACAGGGAATTATGAGATCCGCTTCCCTCCACAATCTGGGATCTTGAGACCAGGCTTCAAATTCCGGTTGACATCAAACAAACCCCAATGGTCCTCCCACTCTTTACCCTCGGTATTAAACCGGACCTTCCAGGGCTCGTCGAAAGCTTCGAACCAGAAGTAATTTGTGCCATCCTCGAGCGCTTCACAGACCCAATCCTCCATAAATATATTCATTTCCTTTATACCGGCCACTGCCTTTTGGGGGCAGTAAATCTCAAATTCGTTGCCACAACCAGTACCTCCTTGCGAGGGCCACCCCGTCTCGGCAATGATATTCATCGACTTGTCTTTCTTCATGAAGTCGCCAGCCTTGTTCTTCCAGAAGGTACGTGTCCATTTTGCCGCAGAAGTCGCAGGCTCTCCAGCAAAGAAAGGGTGAATGTTGGCCATGATAGCATCGCTCTTGCTGGCGAGGGTTGCATCCCAACGGTCACCGAGGTCACTAGTGGCAACCGGAAGGGAGTAACCTTTGCCAGTCATGTTCAAACGGACCTCTTCAAGCAGCTGACCCAAGCTCCAGATGGTCATCTGCTCGCGAAACAGAATCTCGTTGGCAACAATAACGCCCTTGAAGTAATCATGGTCATACTTGTCGAGGATGTTCCACATTTGGTTCAGCTGGCGCTCATTGGTCGTCGCGTTGTTGTCCTGCCAAACACCGAGCCAGATCTTGACGGTACCCTTAAGCTCGAGCCGGTCGATAGCGTGGATAACCATCTCGGTTTGGTTGCAGTCAGTACCGTAAAGTCGGACGACATTGGTAAGCTGCGAGAGGACCGCCATGTCACGAGTGATATTGTTCTGAGAGGGCGGGAAGGTCAAGCATTCTGGATATTGAGTGTTGAGCGGGGTATAGTCGATGCCGGGAAACACCTTGCGCAAGTTGGGGTTGTTCAGAAGGGCCTTGATCTCGGGCGAGTTCTTGTTCAGATCACCATTGGTTGCAAGGTCTTCTTCTGCTGTCGACACTGAGCTTCCAGATGAGCTGTCATCTGTTGACGCGCTGGCATTCTTGTCCTTGTTCTTGAAGACGACGCCGAGCAGAATACCGACGATGATGGCACCGAGCACGATGGCGCCCAACAGGAAGATGACCACCAACCTCCATCTCCTAGACTTCTTAGGAATGGCTTCAGCTTGCCACTCGCCCTTTTCGGCACCACCAATGGCAGCACCGGCATTATATATACTTCCAGAACCCCCCGATGTGACGTCTGCGTTGTTAATTGACGCGTATTGGTTGTTAACGCTTCCGCTCCCGTTGCGGCCGGAGGTGGAGTTTAGCATACCGCTGCTCGCAGCACCGCCAACGGCATTGGCGCCGGCTCCACGGCTTGATCCCAAGCTGAGCATGCTCGTCCTTGGTCCTTTCCTGCCGTACTCGAGTCCGTCGTCACCGTCGTCTGCGATGTCTTGAGGGTTCACAACACCCAAGTCGGAGTCGACATGTCGGGAGAGGTTCTGATAGGGATCGTCCGTGTAAAAGGATGCTCTTTGTCCTGGAGTTGATTGACCTGTGGGGGCGGCTGTGGCAGCTAACCCCTGCATGCTACCGTGTGAATTTCTATCCCCGGAATGATATTCCCCTGGTGTCAGCAACCCCCTGTCGACGGAGCCATGATCTTGTTCCGCCGAGCGCCGCGGATGGTGTTCGAAGCTGTTCATGGCAACACTGCTGCTCATTGCTCCGGCCACAAAACTGTTACTAACGTTTCCGAAGCTGGGAGAGGTACCAAATGTGCGCTGAGAAGAAGGATATCCGTAAGGAGAGCTCTGTGCTGTTGCGGGCGGGTATGGGCTGTTGTGAGCCCAGTAGTGACCTTCCGGGTCCCGATGTGGAGATAGTTTAGGGGGGTCACCACCAGCTGCAGCGTATGGGGAAGTGGCCAATCGATTCGAGGCTTCGCGGCCGTTATGGTGTGTCTGTCCTTGGAAACCGTCAAACGCGGTGTCTGGATGGGCTCGGGCCCAGGTTTCGGAATGAGAGTTGTACGCGTCGTGGTAAGGAGGATATGGCTGCCGATACTGCTGCTGCTGAGGTCTATAAGATGAGAAGACGCCTGAGCTGAGCGGCTGGCGTTCGCCCAAGTCGTCTGAATAATACCTGTGCTGCTCCATAGGTAAACACTGTCGGCAGATCGGGAGACCAGGCGCAGAACGTCAGCCTGGGGGCCCACCAAGATCGTCGCGAGCTGTCTCGGCTCACGCTGATGGGCGAGCGGGCTGGTGGGGAGCTATTCTCGGCGTCCAAGCGTGTTCGAGGCCCTGATTTTCTTGGTTTTTGCAGCGTGGAAATTGTGGACGCCTCACAGCGAGAACGGTCAGGTGAACACGGTGTGGGACGGAGTGCCTGCGTACAAATGAGAAGCCGTGGCTTGTTAGACGTGCTTGTGTCGAAAAGCCGCGTGGTGTTGGCGGCTTTCTCGGGGCTGGTTTCTCGTATTTGACTTCTGCCCCCCCTACTACACTAGCGTCGTGCTGACCTGGGGCCTCGCTTGATGAGCCTTCTTGGGCCGCCGTGGGCGACTGAAGACCGCTTAAGAAGCAGAAAAAAAGGGTTGGATCTCAGATCCTAAGGGAATCACACATGGGCAGCGAACGGAGCAGCATCTATCGCATCGAAACGGAATGGGGATGTAGTGAACTTGTAAACGATTAACAATAGACTAATGCGTACCTCAGGTAGTTATGTACTCAGTACAACCGATATGAAGAGAAACCCAAGTGCAGTGTCAAACTGCACCGAAGAAACAGCAGAGAAGAAGGGCCCAGAAGCAATCTGCGCTGCATGCCAGTTTTGGATGCCCAAGCCTTGACCTGCAAGTTGCAACGGCCTGCTGCCCAGACCGGGGATCTGGGTTGCGCGGTGCGAGAGGGATGCCGCATCCGTCTGGAGCAAATGCAACAGGGGCCTGAAGCCTGCGGCCTGGGAGACGGGCAGGCAGCCTTGGTCAGGCGCAACGGGCTGATCCTTGGCACACCTTCGAGAGTGGGAAGAGGACATTGAGCTTCGCAACATGTTTGAATGAATCTCGTCGGGCAGGAACCCTTCAGCTTCACGTGCGTGTGGCGCGCCAAATTGATGTGGCTGCCATTGCTGCCACCCCCTGTCATTTCCCTCTGGCCTGTTGTGCCACAGCCACCCAAACGCTTCCCCGCAGTTCCTGCGCTCAACCGTTCCACAAACCTCTCGGAGAAGCGACAGTCGGCAGCCATGGCTGGGCTGATTAGGTCCTACGGACAGATATCACATTGGATCGCATTGATAGCAGAGTGTGAAGGAGCTAGAGAGAGCGGACAGCAATATACTGCACATTCTCCTGCCAAGCCAGCCGTTTGACCACCCATTCATTCCGTACGAATTACCTGCGTCTAGGAGTCGGGCAATCAATGGCCCTCGAGCAAATTCCTTGGCATCATTTTGTGTTCCTCCCTGCGATACCTAGTTCCCACGACACAACGGCAACTGGCAGTCAAACGTGATTGTCAGGGTAACCACACTGTAACCTGGCGGATGTTCGCATAGAGTTCCATCGTGAGGCACACTTTCTCTGCTTCCCACTGAGAATGATAGAACAGTCGCAACAAGAACGGCCGTAACAATTCCCCCAGCGATCTCTTTTATGTTGCGCTCACGGCTGAAATCAGGGAGGACACTTCGAAATCTCTGGACTGCACATGGTCTGACATAACTTTCAGGTTGGCAAAGACTCGATCGAGTCACGTTGTGATTCACTCAACTCCTGGCCTCTTCGTCCGGCCTGACTCTTGTTCCCATAGAATGGGTTGATAAGCAGGTTCTAACCTTCGTAATGGGGAACTGGGGGCAAAGTGGTCGCCGTTGTCCGCGCCGTGACGCAATCCTAGGGAACGGACCATTTCCAGTCAGCCTGACATCATAGACGAACCGATCCATGGCCATATTTGAACCCTTGGAGAGCGAAACAATGCCATATATTGTCAATAGGGTCTCTTCCCTGGTTTCAATAGAGATCAGGCAAAACGTGAATACATTGAACAAATCATGTCAGCCAACCCGGATTCGGTGGCCAATCAAGGCTTATTCCACTCTCGAGTGCCCCCATCCCATCCAATAACCAACTCTGGGGTAAGCTTTATGGTGTTGCTCAGCTCGAAGCTATCGATAGAGTCAGTCAGCGACTGATCATCTCTATTATTAGCACCAACTCGGCCAAAAGGTAGGCCATCAAGGTGTGCCGGAGTTCCATGCCAAAACCTATCCTCCCGGGACGGCGCCCAAGGAGCATTCCTTCCAACCCAATCCTTTCTCCACGGTTCCCGGCCAAGCACTCAACGAGATAATGGACCCAAGTCTGCGCACATCGGCCACCGACACTCTACGGGGAGCCAGTAGCGCTGATGTATATAATGACTCGGCCTTTGCCCGTCCCATGGGTGGCCAAACCAGCCGGGAGCTACGCAGCAACCGTAACGAAAAACGCGGGCTCGAGGGCAGGGGTGCTACGGCAACCACGTCGGACGAGACAGTCGAGGGCCGGGCTCGCGCTCTTGGAGCGGACCTGCCGGAGGGTGTGGAGAGGGGCATTCGGGACAAGGGTCCCGGAGCCGAGGACAGGCAACCGGCTTCGGCAACCGAGATAGCCTCCGAGAAGAGCCGTGCATGATGCTTAGTCAGTGGTGGTGGGCTAAAGGACAGGATTGGCAGAAGATTGTTGCCTCTCCACTGTCCGAAATGATGTTAAACATGTTGTAACTAAAGTTGGAAAAAAAAGTCGGTAAACGCTGAAACAGATGTGTGAAAAAGCTTGTGCGCCAGCCGCGAATCGAACGCGGGGCTCATCGAATGTTGCCTAAATGGCAACGATGAATTTTACCACTAAACCACTGGCGCTTTCATTCGATACTGCAGCGCTTATGTAGACTTGTAGTTATGATCATGGTGTAGGTACGAAGCTGATCAGTTGATGGCGTAAATGTCTGAACATCCTCAGAAGATTTGTGCTGAGGCTGTATCCATTCCATTAGGAGGATATTTAGTCAGCGCCAATGCTCTGTTATCTCACTCATTGGTGTTGTGGCGTGTATCGTGCAAAACCTTCAAATCTAGTACGAATCTCATGTGCACTGTGCCTAGTCTTTAATTGGTCTCGGACTTGACCAAATTTCTGGAACCTGGATCTTAGGATCATGACGTATCACTGCGGTAATCCTGGTCATCTGAGCTGTATCGATCGCCTATGGTTTGCTTTTTCTGCACGAGGGCTGACTGCAGATGCACGCCTGAATTGCATGGCATCTGGTCTCAAACGGCCCCACGGCTAAGAGGACTATCAGGCTGAAGAATGTAAGCTCTGCTACTGTGGCACAGCGAGCTTCAGTTTCCGGGTCTTAACCAACTGACGACAAATGTAATGTTTCACAGAACTTAATCTCAATATCTTGGTTAAATTTATGAATTTTGATACAAATGTGCTGCGTATTAGAGCAGACAAACAGTGAAATATCAACAAGTTACGAAGTGGTGTAAGTGAAGCCCAGCACTTCGCCAATACGAGTGCGCGGACCAACATCAAGAGAGTAATGTAATGCACTTAGGGTTGGCTGAGACAGAAGATAGGCACGACGCTAATGCTACAGTTCTACTATATTTTTGAAGAACGTGGTGCCCTTCGAGGAGATAAAATTCTGGTTCGGCAGTGAGTGTCAATGACACCCCATAGGCGTAATGTCCTTACTTCCCAGCAAGACTAGGGATAGCTGTTGAGACCAGTGTGCTATAGATTCACGTGTTTGTAGAAGCTCTAAAAAGAAAAGCATTGCATGACCAGTTTATTGTGTGCCATTTTTTGAAGTTGATTCAAAAAAAATCTAGCATCCGAGTTCAGTGTTGAGTAGAGACGGAGAGCCATCTATACTGACAGAGAGAAGTCGCCCTCCAAAATGTCAGAAAACTGTAGGTGTGATGATCCAGACAGGCTTCCTGAGATGAGTTCCAGAGGTGCCAGGCCGCTGGACCTGAGAGACAGGAGTTCTCACAGAGTTAGAATGATCGCTGTAATGACCAGTTGAACAGACAATTGTTTGTATTACTGACTGGAGAGCTTCTTCGGCCAGATGACCCTGCCTGGAATCTATCTATATCTTATACCCCCTTGTGGCTTCCTTTGCTTCTTCCTCCTCAATGGAATGGACCTTTGATGGTCAACACATTTGAATGTAGAAGACCAATGTCTCTTGGCATTGAGGAACGCCTGCCCATTACGTGGGGTTGTTAAGGACAAATACCATGGTTTGATGCACCACACCCCCTTTTACTCCGATCAGTTGGTTGTATGGAATCCACTCCTCTAGATAGAGCCCTGGTTGGTCATGACAGCAAGTCTCTAAGCCAAATTTGATAAATCAATACCCCTATGTCCAACCCAGCGGCCGCGCACTAGAATACAATCATATTGCCCTTATGCAACTTCTGGAAACAGTGGAGATTGCCTTGATATATAGTAGAGAAATACTCCTATCCATGCACAATATGCTTCTAAGCATCCTAGTGGTTTTATACTAGGGAAAGCCACTACACTTAACTCTAACCCTAGTACTAATGTTGCACCAAGGCGGTTATGCCAAGCCTTACCACATGCCTACTTCCGACTCTAACTCTAGTCTGTGACTTAGGGAGTGAATACCTGTGAAAGAAACTAAAATTACCCAAATAGAAGCGCAATATAACCGAACAACAAAAGAAATTGAATTCAAGTAGGGTAAATAAAATATAATCTTAAAGGTTAATGGGTCTTTATAAGCACTTCGTTACAAGATTCATTATATATATGTCTGTGTGTGTGGAGTAAAGCGCCTAGTGATGTCTTGGATTGTGCATAAGTGTATACCTATTAAGTGCTATGCGTTGTGGTTCCACAGTTTTGCGACACTTTAAACAGTAGCCTCTCTCGGCCATTGTAGCTATGCCTGCGCCGGGTAAGAGCTTCATGACAGATGGCGACTGAACAGAGAAAAGCATGTTGGTCAAAATCAGCGAGCAATGGAAGCTTGCCAAGTTGATGAAAACCCGGACCTTACAAGCATCGGGCAGCAATAGTGGCATGACAGGAACAAGGCATTGCCCATTTAGCCCGTAGTTTTTCAGCGGTGTTAACTACTAAGGGCCGTCAACTTACCGCGAGTCCTTAGGCATGTCTACCAGCAGACATTGTGTTCAAAGCGTCGGTTTGACCGGTGTCAGTTCCGGGCCTGAGCCTTTAAGAAAGACAGGGAACTGAAGAAACCTATGATATGCTCCAGGCATGGCTTATAGCATACTTCTGCCTATAAAAGATACTTTGGGCTATTAGTGCATCAATTCATGCACAGCTCAAGACTCATACTCCGGTGAGAAACTTATCAGGGGTAGGGTTAACTATGGGATCTGCGTTGCTCAGGAAACAAATGCCAAGACATCTCCCCTGTTTACTTCACTCAGGGGCAAGGCGAAAACACTCTTCAAGTTGGGCAGTAACACGGGCTGGATCGAAAGTGAATGGTTATGAGTAAAAGACAAACGTAAATTACGTTCATATGTGTCTGTTTCGTCGAGCGTCACACATGCGTGCTGGTCTGGTGGAGTCACTACCCCCAGGAACTTTGACTTGGAGGTCTGCGGCATATAAGCAATGCTTGCCATTCCAGAGCCCTACAGCCAACCCTAGCAACAATATATGGCAAAAATTTGTCTACTCTTTCTCAAATAATATCCTCAGAACGCGGGGTTGTGGCGCAGTAGTTTATGCTCGGGTACCTCATCCGTACCATTTCAATGGGTTGCGGGTTGAACTCCTGCCACAAGTTCACGGTACTCTCGGCTTTAGGGATCTACAACATATCACTTGGAAATTCTGTTACTTCGTTAGGTAATCACCTTGAATGAACCATTTCCTACTTACAGCCTTGAACCATGCACTTGTGAGTCTGGGGATACCGAGGATTGGCGCTCTCTGTTCTACAAAAGATTTTTTTCATGATTGCTTGGTAGCAAGAGACACGCATCTACTAGATCAAGTTTCCGAGTGGACTGTTTTCTATTAGTGAACATCCGTACGGTCTCAAAACTCGCATGCTTGGATTGTCGCAAGGTTAAGTGCTCAAATACTTTGCAGGTGTCAATTATGGACAAGCATAGATCCCTATCTAAGGTTGATCAATACCATCGCCCTTGCTAGTCGAAAACCTGGAAGTCCTAGACAAGACATCTACCAAGGTATGTAAAACACAGAGTTCGTGGGCCGGCTGGGAGGTGAATCTGCTGGCGTCGATTTCCCTTGGTTTTCATCCCATGTCGCATCTAGTTGTTGCTTCCCCTCTACGCCCTAAGTGGTCCATGCTTCCAGCAATTGTCCAAGTAAACTCCTTGACCTCTCGTAATTCTTCTCTTTTCTTTTCACACCAGTCGATTTCGTTTGTTCGTTCATTCTCCCAAACCCCGCAATCTCGGTCGCTATCGGTTCACCGACTGCATAGAGGTTTATATGCCTTTCCTTATCTTCCTCCCACAAAATGAGAACCATCCTCTTTAACATGAGTCACTTTTTAGTCAAGCGTTCTCATTGTTGACGAGACAATATGCCGCGATTGTGGTAATCGACAACTTTTAGAATTTGCCGATCTCAAGCGGTAAGTTTATTTTCCATTTTGATTTGCTTTGCTATCTTGCCTGTCTTTTCTGGTTTCAGTTTTTATCTAAGCATCACCTTCTATCTTTTTACCCATTAAATCTTCGATGCTAAAGTCAATTCTGTTCTTTTCAAGATTTAGCCCTAATTATCGGTGCACCTCCGATCCCCTACTAACAGCATTCGTTAGAATGGCTAGCAGATCTTCGTTGTTTCTCCTCTGACATCTTGTCATACTTTTCCCTTCCCTCAGCGACCTTGAAGCGAAATGCATGACGCCTACCCCTTCCCCCTTCCTCCCCTTTCTATGCCTGGACAGCAATCAGCTCTTCCCACGTTTCGCCTGTCGCCGGCCCAGTCACCGAGATATTCCCAGGACCCACGCAACCAGACAAGCCAGCAGTCATCGACCAGAACAAGGTCAACTTCACAAAGTCGAGCTCTGTGCTCCACGAAGTCTTGAGACATCAATCTGGCAGTGAGGTTGCGGCAGCAAAGCTACAAAGGATGTCGCAGAATGTTTCATCCCGTCATATCTGCCTTTTGTACCGCTGTTTCTGTATCATTCGGATATTGATTTAATATTTCCCACTGCCCAAATTCCGTAGTTATTATAAACGGATAGCTAACAGAATCTTCCAGGACGACTGATGACGTTGTCCATTTTTTATTCATAGACTTATAAAACAGTCTGCCCACCAGCGTCGCGTGGTTGAGATTCTCAGCCAGCAGCAGACCAGGCTGGTGTGCTTAGCAGAGGAGTCGGAAGGCTCCTTGAGCCCGTCGACGTCAACGTCGATGACGACAAAAAGAACATCCTCTTCGTCACTCAGGTCTACCCACAGCCCAGGGAGGAGGATCTTGAGCTGATTCGCGCCGTCACCCCCAGCTTTAGTGCCGCGCCCACGGCTGGTTCGGTTGCTTCCTCTGCCGGCGCTTGCGCCGGCGTGGGACTCTCGTTTAATGAGGTCATCTTGACCTCCTGGCTTACGCTTTCGCAAAGCTTGGGCTGCATTCCATCCCTACCGGTGCTCCTCATTCGGGAGGTACCGCTGCCAGCGCTGCCAGCGCTTCCCGCCTGGCATGCCTTCTGTTGACACTTCAGAGGACGAGTCGGCTGACCAAGTCGTGGAGATAAAGTGAGGAGGTACTTGGTTGACCTATCGGCCGCCATCTCTGCCTTTGGGTCCGTCCTAGGAGGAACGTTGGTGCCCGTTAGATAAAGGCCCAGCTTTTGTGAATTATGGTGGCTGGTGCAGAGGTCAGGGGAGGATGACTGATGGGGAGGGAAGAGGGGGAATGGAGGATGAGAAGATAAGGACATAGGGGGTGATATGGTTCGGGGCTGTGGAGTGACGAAAGTTGGTTTCAATGTTTTTAATTTTTTTTAAAAAAATTGATCTGAATCGGGGCTCTTGCTCTTTTTTGATCTTTATAGTTTTATAGGGTCAAAATGATGAGCCCGCGGGAGATTGGCAATAAAGCTTGTTTCAGAAGAGGCTACCATCTGGAAAGCTTATTAACACCATGTAGTCATCATTGTGCCTTGGACATACCTAATATATGAAATACCGCACACCCGCATACTACTGCTGTATGCCATCCATAACGGCCTGCGGATCCGAAATCACTTATTAGCCAGCATGACACATACCTCGGGACTCTGCACAAGATCAGGCGTGGGACATTGTGACGTCGGCTCAGGCTTCACCAGGTTACCCGGTTGTGGGGTGCATGAAACACAACCCTTCTTGGCGGCTAAATTGCTTTCGTCTGCTATCCCCAGCCCAATTGGCCGACAGAACCATCTCCTCCATTCCGATTTGAGTACCCGGACGGCTGCTGTCCGTTGTTTCCAGAATTTGACGCCCAAGTGACCTCGCATGTTGGCGCGTGGGGAAGGTCGTTTACGCTGAACGTTGTTACGATTGTCAATGCCACCTCAAGTAGAGCCAGATTCCGGAGATGGAATGTTGTTTATTGAGTATCGGCCCCGATATGGTGATGGATGGCCTATACCTCCGTGATTCGGTGCTAGCTCTCAAGCAGAGAACACATATATGTTTGCTCCATATATGCCTGCCGGTCTCTCGCTTGGGCTCTGACACCTCTCTGCCCAATACCCAGTGTCCAAACTGTCGCCAAATCGGCTCAGTGTAAGCGAAAAAGATTACGATGAAGAAGCTCCTGAGTGCTGCCGCCCTGTCGCTGGCCATCAGCGACGTCTCGGCCCACTACATCTTCCAGCAGCTCGCCATCAACGGCAACAAATATCCTGTCTACAAGTACATCCGCAAGAACACCAACCTTAACCATCCAGTCATCGACCTCGACTCCAATGACCTGAGGTGCAACGTTGGTGCGAGCGGCGCGGACACCGAGACCATCACTGTCCGGGCTGGTGACACTTTCACTTTCTATACCGACACCCCTGTCTATCACCAGGGCCCGATCTCGGTGTAAGTCCTGCAGATAGAGACGGAGAAAGGCACTATAGAGTTGTGCTAATTCTTTCTAGATACATGTCTAAGGCTCCTGGGAAGGCCTCAGACTACGACGGCAGCGGTGGCTGGTTTAAGATCAAGGATTGGGGTATGCTTAATCCAGCTCTCTAGGTTCGAGGAACTCAGTTTTTGCTAACCTATCTTCAGGCCCGACCTTCAACGGCGGTTCTGCAACCTGGCCTCTGACTGGTTCGTTTCCCTCCAGCGTTTCCCAGCCTCTTCTGTCAAGCTGGTGATTCTAAACCCAGTTTTCCATCACCAGACAACTACTCGGGCACCATCCCTTCCTGCATCCCCGACGGTGACTACCTGTTGCGCATCCAGTCCTTAGGCATCCACAACCCCTGGCCTGCGGGCATTCCCCAGTTCTATATCTCCTGTGCTCAAATCACCGTGACAGGCGGCGGCAACGGCACTCCTGGTCCCCAGGTTCTTATTCCAGGAGCCTTCAAGGAAACCGATCCCGGCTATACCGTCAACGTAAGCCATCCTGCCGCCCTCGCCCCTTTATCAAAAGGCCCATTTCTCCTCATAGGTAGACTAACTTCAACCCCCTTCCCCAGATCTACACCAACTTCAAGAACTACACCGTCCCCGGCCCGGAAATCTTCTCCTGCAACTACAACGGCCCGGTCCCGTCCTCTCCCAGCAACCCCTCCAACCCGAGCAACCCAACCACCAGCTCAAACAGCCCCAACTTGCCTGTGACTACAACCCTGATCACGTCGACGACCAAGTCCCCGGTCACCACGACGACGAGCAGTACCCGGCCGGTCTGCACGCCTGTTGCAAAGTGGGGCCAGTGCGGCGGCATTGGGTACACGGGTTGCACTGAATGCGCGGGGTCGACTTGCACGAAGATTAATGACTGGTATCATCAGTGCATCTAAAGCCTTAGATCAGAGGAAGATATGGGGGAAGTTTTGTCGTCGGAGCATTCTGGGGAGAAAACGAATGCCCTCAGAAAAAGTGTCTAAGTTCGGGGTTTGATCCAACTTCCATCAGTACATATTTCCACTTTTAAGGTACATAGCACCAATCAGCTTGACTTTTCACTGCATGATTCGGAAATAGAACAGTGATAAGTGACCAGTCATGACACTATAAGGGCTTTACGCCTTTTCAATCATTGAGGTTGTGGACAGAAACCCTAGCTTGATGGCCACTAGTGCAATATAACAGAGCGTTGGACAGGAGAATGGTGTATCCTCAAAGCTGTGTGGTAACCTGGCAGAGTCCCTACCATTACATCACTCAATTTTTATCCAACCGTAACCTATCCTAAGTATGCAAACAACCCGATCCCATTACCTAAGATCACGATAGCCCGAAAAAAATGGCAGAGCTCTCTCGTTGGACGATTACCCAATAAAATAACCCAAAACCCGTGAACCCAGCATCCCTCAGGCCCTTCCCTTCCCTCTATAGTACCATGCCATATACAACAAACCCCCTTCCCAACAGACACCAAGATCATTACGCAGATGGTTCCTCTTCCCTCGTTGTCCTACACACCCTCTCCAATGTCTTTAGCCACTTCCCAGGCTTGGCCACATGTGTGTTCTTCAGGTGCTGACGGAAGTTGTCGGCACGATAAAACTTTTTGTTGCGGTCGCACTCGCCAATTTTGTGCACCGACTCTAGATGTGAAACCAGCTCCGCCTTATGCTCGGGTGTGGCCTCATTACTATCACCCCCAATAACACCATTCTCATCACTATTGCCTTTGCTATGATTTCGAGCAAATCCACCACCACAGAAGCCACATACGTCCCAGACCACACCATTGAAGGTCTCCGATTGGAAAGCAAGAAGACAGTTCTCGAGCGCCTTGCAAGACCAAGAATCGGACTTGAGATGGATAGCATTGATGTGACGTTCCGCCTCTGTTGGAGACTTGAAACGCTTCTTACATTGGGTGCACGGGTGAGGCTTTTCAGCTTCGTGTTGTCTGCAGAGTGAAATGAGTCAGCGATGTTGTCAGCTCAAGGGAAAGAAGTAGGTTCAATCACAACATACGCTAGCTCTTCTGCCGTATGGAAACGTCGTGGATTCCTTGGACAACAGCTGCATACAAAGGCTGCCTCGACGCTGGCTGGCTGGCTGGTAACCTCACCGAGTTGGCTCGCAGTCGAGATTTGCTCCAAAGACCGTTGTAATAACAGCCCTTGGCTGGGTGAAAACAGCGCGGCCGGATTGATGATCCCGGCATCCAGGCACATCTCAGTATCTATATCGCCCACCTTATCAGGACGAGATACATTAGCAAAGATAGAGTGCTCATAAAGACTGGTCATATCGGTTGACATAGTTCGTGCCAGACTGTCTTGGCTTGGATTGTGGCTGGAGAAAATCGTGGATGGCTGCGCAGACCAACGACTGTCGACCGAGTCTCTCTTGTTATGTCCGCGGCGGAACGGCCGTGGTGAAAGCGAAGTATCTATTGACATTTCAGTAGGGCTGCAGAAACTCGGTGACTTGCTCATTCCGGGTGTAGCGAGCGAAGTGTCAAGTGTCAAAGGAGATCTCGACCCAGATGTGGTGAAGGTGGCACGAGACGAATCAAAGAAGTCAAGCGACCCAATTTGGAGAAGTCGTCTGAGGAACTGATACGGCGTCTGGATACCGGCTTCTGGCCACTTGTCTACCTCACACACAGCCCGTGCAGAAGACTGATGAGTTGCGGGAAGTGTGGTTTCGGGAATGACTGAATTATCGGTCAAGGCATACTGAAGTCGCCCATCAAAGAGAGGGTCATATTTGGCAGACGCTGCGGTAAATAGGATTGTGGGGAGGTGAAGATATTGAGTGGCTGCGAGGTCTTCAGTAGGAGCGTCGTCGAGAACTCGAAATCGGAGAATTTTTTCGATGGCAATCAAAGCATGCCGTACATAACTCTGGATGTAAAGGCTGTAAAAAGTCGATAGCCACCATCTTCTATCGCGCATGTTCTCCTTATTGAAGATCACTGCAGACAGCTCATCGATGTAGGCTGCGATTCGAGTCGTGAGGTTTTGGATGCACTCGACTTGACAACGCCCTCCGCAGCAATCCTCATGAGCACTCGGGGTGAGCAACTGGGCTGAGTGAAGTCGCAGGGCTTCGAGGCAATGTCTTAGGCAGATTACTGAAAGAATGACCAGCGAGGTCTAGGAAAGTTGTTAGCCAGAACAAGTCGTTCAACAAAGCATGGCTGAGCTAACATACCTGGCCAATCTCGGATTCATAGATGCAAGCAGTCTCGATCATATTCATAAAATTGTTCCATTCCTTAATCTCCAACAAAGATAACAAACCATGGTTCTCTGCGAGCTCCCAGGCGATTATGGCTATCAATTCGGTGTACGTATAAGTCTTGCCGCTAACAGAATAGCTTGTGTGGAGAGACTCGTGGTCACGATATCTGCCAGCTTCAATAAAGGCTACAAAATAAGCCCGGTGTTTTGCATCACTGATAGAGAGCTTGTATGAGGCGCCTTCGAAAACCGCCTTCATGTCAGCCAGCCTTTGGCTCTCGGCAGACAGCAAACAGCGCTCAGCAACATCGACAGAGAGGCATCGCCGAGCTGGAATTGACTGGCCTTCTGTTCCAAAGCCTTGAGGGCGTCTAGACCAAGGGCATGGTAGTTGTGGTGGGATTGAGTCGCGCAGAGGACCACGTCGGCACCCAATCAACGGCCATAAAGGAGCATCGTCACCAAGATGCGGCATCGGGACGGCCTGCAAGCAGTACCTGCATGGGGTTCCCGGGTCGCACTTCACAACGCCGGTTAGAAACCACAGAGGGACGACCTTAATGGGGGTTGGGGCTTGCTTACTTTACGTCGAAGAACCTTACACCTCCAACAAGCACCGCCAGCACTTTCCAAAGCTCGCATATCCCGGCGCCCACTTTCACTGAGAGGACCCCGCCGACCACCTTTGGAAATTGAGGTCTTGATTGTCGAGAGCTGTTTGCTGATCGAGTCATTCAACCGCTCGCTCCGACTAGGATTTCGAGCTAAGTTTTGATCCTTCGCTGTCACAGATTGTGAGGCTGATTGAGGCTGTTGACTGGAATTACTGTCGTGGCGAGCAAGAAACGGGGTGGCTGCTTCAGCAAACACGGTCCCTTGAAATACTGGAAGAGTCGGCAAGCACAGCGCGGAGTCCAGCTCGGTAGATGATCGTGGCATCGAAGAGGACGGGCGGCGAGCAGAGGTTTGTGGGTTAGATGCGGGGGTAACGGGGTCGAGACGTGACATCGACACTTCACGAGTCCTCACATCGTGATTATAGCCCAGGCCCAGCTCGATCGCAAACTGGTGGAGGATGACTGCCTTGGTGGGGTCACAATTCTTGAAACGAATCTCATCACCAGCCCAGCCCTTGGACAGCAGCGATAACTGCCTACGCAGCCTCTCACTTGCCAGGCCATAGTTGTAGAGGGTTTTGTCCAGTTGCCGAGGATCAGCTGCGTTCATCCCAGGAGTTGAGACAGGGAATGACTGTGTCTGCAGCAGAGAGGTGGGTGCCGGGATCAGCTGAGACCCAGAAGACGGGGCTGTGCGTCGCTGTCCATCGAATGAAGTAGAGGACGCGGCCGAAGAGGGTAGAACGCTTTCATCTTCTGCGAAGAGAACGTCGGCAGGGGGGTTGGAGGGCTGATTGGTATTCTGCACACCAATGCTCAGATCGAGGTGATCTGGTTCGAGACGACGGACAGTGAAGTCAAGATCTCCAGCCCACGAGATGGTGTCGATGTCGATATCGAGCTCCATCGGGTCCGTGAGGGAAGGAGCCCCGGAACCAGTCAAGGGAATGGCATTCTTCACGCCTGCAACCGTGCCGAAACCGCCAAGGGACTCAACGGAGACATTGCCGGCAGTGCTCACACCAGAGTCTTCGGGAACGACAGTTTGATATGTTGTATCTAGAGAGAAGCGCACGGTCAGCACACACACACACACACCACACTGGAAGTCCTAAAGCTGGGTCCATCCATGACAGCCGACCGTTGATCCGGGGTCCACAATCCACCCTTCGCCACGACCATCGGGATCAGCGCTCCGAGTGCGAGTCGGCGTCGACATCGACGTTGAGAGCAAGGGCAGATGCCGATGCAAATTTCCATCAAGCGGTGCCCGTTCATCCTATGTCTGTGTTGGTAGCCCTTACCCATGATTCGGGATTCGCGCGTATCAGGCCCGAGGCCGCGATAACCGTCGTCGAGTCGTCGTGCGCTTGTGTCGCCGCCAGCGGGAGCTCGGTGTGGGGTAGTAAGACGCAAGAACCCACAAAAACGATTGACGAGCCGTTCGAGTCAACTGGGCGCCGGCAGCACGTTTGCAGAGGACCCGTGGACGTCGAGCAGCAATCACGGGGACTGATACATGTAAAGCTCAAAAGCGACACCGTCAAACCATCTTCTTCGCCGCTGTCTTCAACGCTTCGCCTGGATCGAATGGACGAACGGAGACCTGTGGGCTGTGGACGTCAAGGGCTAAAGCAACAGCGCAACCTGTACACTCTTAGTGTGTGCAGTGCAAATTTGCAGCCGGAGGTCTGTTTTAGGAATTCGCAGACGAACCTGGAGAAGAAAACGGCGCCATCCAGTCGCTCCTCGTTCGCTGCTTCAGCCCACCCCCGACTGGGTAGCCCTCCAGCGAATCGTTGCGCGTTGCGGTCCACGACCCACGGAAACACGCCCGACAGCCCAGCACGCCCACTAGGCTTCCCTTCAGGTTCGTGGACTGATCGCCCAAGACGCCTGCCACCTCGGTGAATGGTCGACGCTTGGTGCGGAGGGGGAGGAGGACCGGGGCCCTTCCCTTTTCGGAGAAGCCAAGCCCTCTGCTGGGCGACGCTCCCAAACGCCGCGGGGACGCGTCCCCTTCCTTTTGCATTGTGGTGCAGCCGCCAGCGGGCGCAGCAGTTCTTCCCCAGGCTGATGATGACAGGCTTGGGCTGCCCGTTGCCCAGCGAGCCTTAATGGGCTGTTGGAGATAATGGCGGATGGTCTGAGGCGTCCAGTTTTGATAGGACCGCCCGCCTTACAGGCATTGGTCCACTTCGCTCGCTCCCCCTGTTCTTTGAGGCTGCCAGGGATCTCGTGGCTGAATGCCAGCCGCTGCTGTGTGCTGACGCACATCAGGTCCCCGTTCGTATCAAACCACGTGCGCGAGACGTGGCAGTCAAGACTGAGCAACGGATTTTGGCCAAGTTCGACATCGCTATTCGTGACCCAAAAACTTCTGGTGTGGAGCTCATATCCTTGACTGTGCCGTTGCCGTACGGATCCATTCCCAAGAGTCTTTGCACTATCCCGAACCAGGAAAATTCCAAACAACTCTAATCCCCTTTTAAAAAAGAAAAGGCTTTGTGCATCTTCTGTAGGAAAGTTCATAATGTATCGACCTATGTGGCTATGTGGCTCAAGTTCTCATACGATATCCTTCTGTGTGCTACAAATTAGACACAAGCTGATAGTCCCTCGATGATGGATTACTCCGAGTAGAAACACTTGGCAAGTCTGCAGCTAAGAACATGAAGTATCATTATGTGCAACCAAACTACGGCAACTATGCTTATCCAATAATTTGGGCATCCTTATCTAGTCCAGAACGCCTGATCAGTATGACTGGTGTAGAAAGTCGGAGTGGACTGACGACCAACAGACGAGTTCACTCGACGCCAGGATCATTGCCCATCGTCTCTTTGGGATGTGACACCGGGACGCTTACAGCCATGAATTGGTCAGCATCCTCGAGCTGCATTGTTCGCAGAATGTAGGTGATATTTTCGACCCGACTGGAATCAACTCTCCCGCCTTCAGCAAGCACCTCGCGATCTACGTTTGTTGAGGGAACGGAGGGCGCGGCGTTGGCCTGGCCAAGGTCAAGTCCGGAGTCGACAACAACGGCGGAAGGATGAATGAAGGAAATATCGCTGTTTTAGTCAACCAATCATATCAAGACAATAAATTCAGCTTTTTTGGCCCTGGGGATGAGGCATACCATCTACACTCTCGGAGTAGTTCAAAAGTGTCAATGGCCTTAGCCGTCTTGCTCACGGAGAGATGCGTATAGGCCGGATGCCGGGTCCGACGCCAGTCCAAGCGAGCTTTGTGGAGGGTCCAAAAGAGATTGATAAAGATGTATCTTGGAATCCTCCTGCCCAGGCAGCAACTTCGGGCCGCCGTTGGGCTACCAAGGCGAGCTCTCAGCTGCCGATCTCGAACGCACCGTTGGGAGCGTCCTTCAGAAAAGGCCAGCCCCTTCAAACAGGCGGCAGAACCGAAAGTCAAGTGCCGAAGACGTCCAGGCAGTGAAACTCGGTTCCCTCTGGAGCGCCCATGCGACAATAGCGTCATATCTGGGTTTCCGCATCAAGTTTCTCTCGAATGGGAAAGCCATACCCAATCTCGGGGCATAATGCTGCAGTTCCTTTTGGAAATTGGAGTCGGGGACGGTAGGCTTCGACGGCTTCCACTTGTGAGTGCGTATTGCCATGTTAGGGGTCTCGAAGGTATCAATGCTGTCAAGATAGGAAGTCACTAGTGCTGCACCATTCGATGAGGAGTAATGAAGGAAAGAATGACTACCTTATAAAGGAAACATAGGGTGATCGACTTCTTGCAATCGGCCTGCATGATAACTACCCAGTTGCTGAACAATATTTTGGACAGTCTAGGTATGATCGGATTTTTGCTCACAATTACCTCTGTACAAACATTATCAGATTCACACAACCTTGCGGTAGTTCTAAAATGTGTTAGCAAGTGATGTAGTCCCTTTTAATCCGACGGGTTTCCACCTCGTCCGTTTCCCTGGTAAGTGATTAGGATGCTCGTGTCCCATAGGCATTTGAAATCACGCTGAAATTACGCAAGCGTATGATCACATGTTTGTCCTCTGCTTGTCCAGACATATATAGGTATTGTGATTGTAGACACCATACCCTTGTACGAAGAACAATCCTCGATATTTGCTCGGCTTGAAGGATATCGAGATGTGGGAAAGCATCGCGAACCCCATGATCGAGCAGTATATCTCTAAAAGAGCAAACAGACCGATGTGGAAAATGAGCCATGAAATTGCTGCGGAAAATAATCATTAGTGAAGGATATATTTTGGGCTTGGTCGTCTTGTGTCACTTTGACTTTCCAAAAAACAGGGCGACTTTAAAACATTGCATGTTTTTACTGTAGCGTGAACTCGAAGCTCAGGGGGTAATAACCAATTTGGAATTCAATTTGATGAAACCAGCTCAAATGATACTAGCACCCGGTATGAATAACAGTCAATACCCAGTTCAAACCTGGGACATTGGGACACCAGGTTCTTATACCTGTGTTTGATGCGTCGAGGATAGTGACGTCACTTGCTCTTAGCTGGGACATCGAATGACGTCACAGCCAAGGAAATGTTCGTAGGTAAGATGTTGGAGAAATGGTTGTCCAGGCAGCGATCATGTGAAACTTCACATAATTTTGCATGTGAGGTTCACAATTCGACTGTACAGGTCCCACTCGAAGCCAACTGTCTCGGGCGCTGCTGCTGGAAAACACAAGAATATTAGGTTGCCCCTGCATGTAGAGAGCGAGGGCATTCACTTTGGATGCTGCTCCTGCTACCAGCAACCTGCCAGTAGCTACCTTTGGCATCTAGAGCAAGTGATCAATTTCGGAGCTTCCTAGCTGCTCTCTCAATGGAATAGTTGTTTAATTGTGCCTTCATTTGGGGGTGGAGTATCCATCATCATTGCCACAGAGACCAGAATCAGAATTAAACAGTGGCACATACATCTTATCTTCACAAGCCACACTGCCCGGATCGGTGAAACCTGCTCAGTTGTGGTGATAGATCCCGGAGGATTCTCCAGAATGTGACACTTACAGTAGGTAAATGGCAACATTGAATTAATGCTGCCATTTATCTTTCCTTTGGGAACCCGGTACCCATTACCATCCACTCCCAGCACTTAACGTCTTTTTGATATGCAGGGTCTAAGCGCCTATGACGCTGTGTTACACGTAGATTTCGGCTTATTTGAAATCTGTGTACATATAGACGTAAGCGAGTCTTGTCCAAACTCTTGGAGCCATCCATCGCATCACAAATAGCTGGGGTGGCGAGCTGGTTGCCGCTTCCATGTGGGCTGAGCTTGCTGGCTCAAGCCCGTTCGTTGGGCTAATTTTGTGATGCGCCTGGATTTTCGATATTCATGTTAACCTGAAAAATATTGACGGCTTCCATGTGATTGCAGTTGCAAATGACTGTTGGTTAATGACCAGCCTGATTTCCCATACCCATCCTGATCACTATTATATAAACGACCGCTCCCTTCCTTTCTTTCCCGACAATCGGAATCGAGCTTTCCTCAATCAGACACTCCAGATACCCATACATACTTTCCCTTCACAACAAAACTCATCATGGCCAACACTTCGTCATTGTCTGCTCCTCAAAAAGATGTGAGTTCTCACTCCAAGATTCGCAACTTTCATAGCTTTCTTCCAACAACTCTGACCCCCAATTATTAGTTCATCAAGATGGCTCCTACTGAGAAAAGGCGCGCTGATCGCATCAAGCTTATTGATCCAACCCTGCTTGATATTGCTCCGAAGCGCAAGCCCAATGTTCCGGACTTCTTCTACGCGATTCCTGAGCCCCAGGTGGTAACTTATCCAGATAAAGAATCTACCTCCAGCAGTGACGATTCTGAGCACGAGCCCGAAGATGCTCCTATCCGGGCCGCGATTGAGCCCACTGCTGCCCATAGAGCAGCGAAGGCGGGTGACATCGGTAAGGATGGCTCATGTTGTCTTGTGTTTGAATCACCATATACTCACTAGTCGCTTCGTGTATAGCTGCCGTCGAGCATCTAGCCAAGAACCTGGGCTCTGATGCTGCCCGTGTTAGATACTTCAGCACTCCCACTGCTCACTACAACGAGTATCCCGTGCTGCTAGCCCTCCGCTACGGTCATTGGAACGTTTTCAAGACTCTCGTCGAGAACGGGGCCAATCCCCATTGCACCAACGCAATGAAAGACACTATCTACGACTGGCCCGAAGAGCGCGGAGTCTACACGAAGGACGATCTTGACGCGATTGTTCGCTATTGGGACCGCGTCTATGGCTCCCGATTTGACGAGCTTTGCGGCAACACTCCCAAAGGCCGTGCCGTCGACGGTTTGCGCATTCCTGATGATGGCCGCAAGTACTACTAGAGGACAAGTTCCCCCATCATCTCCTTGCGAGCCCCGGCGGTTTTGTGATTCCGAGCCATTGGTTGTTTCTTAATCGAGTCTGGAGGATACCTGGAGAGATAGACCAGACGCGCACGGTATTGGAATTGGCATTGTTCTTATTTTGCGAAGGTTTGTGGTTGGCGTCAGCGAGGGAACAGCTTAGTCGAGTAAAGGTTAGACAGGCAGTTCTCAATGCATCTGTATTTTTTTTTCTTTTCCCCAGTTGCTCGGCTATGGATACATTGGTGTGCTGGTTCGCACTTTCAGAGTGGCAGCATCGACCTGGCGCCAGGATAATGGTATACTCCTCTCTCACGACCAAGCTGTGACGCTTAGGGTTCACCAAACGGCCGAACGTATGTGCTTTGCGTCCCAAAAAAATATAGTGGATAACAGCAAAAGACAAATAATAGCGATTGACTCCTCCGGGAAGGCTCGAACTTCCAACCTCCTGATTAACAGTCAGACGCGCTAGCCAATTGCGCCACAGAGGATGCTGACTTTCCATCGGCTGGTTACAGTGGCATCAACAGAATTGTACCACTTTTGTTGCATCGTTTGCTCATTACCATAACGAACGCTCCTGATGCTTTCAACCGACACCGTTGCCAGCTTGCTTCCCTACCTGTTGCATTACGGGAGTTCAACAGAGCAGCGCAGCAGCTTCCGTTATTGCTATTTTGGTCAAAAGTAACATCTCGCAGCAAACATCGTAATTTTGGGAGGGAAGATGCACGCTATCCAGTCCACTGCATTTGGGAATTGGTTGCGTTGCATGGGGGAAGGAAAGGAGGAGGAGGATTCGGTTGTCCTGTTGATTTGTGTCTATGATGCGGCAGCGAGGTGGTGGAAAGATGCATGGAGTCCAAGCGTGCAAACAATCCAAGCTATAGACGCAAACTCTTGTGGTCAGACAAAACTGGACCAGTCTCACTTGCAGGAAAAACTGCAGGGCATGGAGGGCACTGCATGGTGTTGTGATTGCACCGGTGATGTCCAGTTCTACCGACTGCAAGGCGGGAGCAGGCTTCTTCCCCTCCCATTGAATTGTACGTGGCACCCGACTTGAGCGTCCTTTTCACTTCGATCCTCTCGATGTTCAGTCACTGTGATATTGCTATGGAAACCTCCTAAGGAACTGTTTAGAGAGTAGGAATGGATGGTTGTCACACGGGGACATTGTCTCGGAGAATTGTCATCGACAAACACTTAGGAGAAAAGTTCGGATGGCCAGAGCTCAGGCAACGCGTCGACAACGCGGGTCCCTGGCTGGGCAGCGCGTTTGAACCCCACAATTTGTGCGCCCTGAGCCTTGGAGAGGGGCTGCCTTCAGTAACACGCGCTTATCGCGGGGCCGCCCGGTTCCCGGGCTCTGACCCTCCAGCTGAGGCGCGCCTTGCCCCGCTTAACCCTCTCTGCCCACGCCGGCGAGCCCAAAAGCAATGGAATCAAACAGCTTGGACGAGGCTTGAAAGAGCAATGCTGAGGTAAGCCGTCCGAACGAATTATCGATTTCATTCAGATACTTTCTGACCAATAAGCACTTTTATAATATTGAAAGATGATGCCAGATAAACCATTGCGTATGTACCAGGCACTGCTTTCAGGGAAATGCTCTGTTGCGTTGAACCACCTCCAATCAGTAAGATCATCGCTATTCCTCCTTCCCAGCTGAGTTAGTCTATACCCCCCTCCCCAAGAAAATATTACAACACTCGACTTCACGACGCCCTCTTCTTAGCAGCAGCATACAACGCCTTGATGTCTTCCTTCCACTGCGTCTCATTGATGCGCAGCACACGCCGGTCATACGTCAGCAGCCCGTTGACCTCACCCTCGACGTCGGTCGTTTGTGTATAGACGGCCCCACTGCACGCATACTGTTCGACTTGTTGCCGCAGTAGCTCCAGAAGCACGTGTGCGCGGTAGTGATAGGACTCGATCGTTCCATGCAGCTCATATGTTTGGTTGATGGTGTTGACCGCGTCCGGGATGGGCCACAGGCTGGTTGGTTTTGGACCTAGGGTTAGCATTCCTTGTCGAAAGGAGAAACGGGAGGTCTCTTTGAGATGACGTACTTAGCATCGGCTGGGCGATGGCCGATACCGCCGAATTCTCCCTGAAAGCCTATTCGCTTAGGGTCGTATGGCGTTGAGGGAAGGGAGTGGAATGGTGTGCCGCATTGAGGCTCGGCGTAGTGGTGGTTGTCCTGCAGAGAAGGTCAGCACAGGTAAACGTTGCCGATAATGGTGATTCCTGAGCTTACATGGTAGTCACCAGCCCCATGATCATGCCAGCCGGTTACGCTGTTGATCAGACGCGTCGGATCAAGTTGGCGGATACGGTCTGTGAGGTGAAACTCTGGATGATAGTCCGTAATCTGACCCCAGCCCTCGTTGTAGATAACCCAAGTGAAGATGCTGGGGTAGTTCTTATGCTGATTAACCATAACTTCTAGCTGACGTTCGAACTCGGCTTGCTCAGAATTCGTGGGACGGGCATTCGTGTACACCCTCATAGAGGGCATATCCTGCATAACAAGAAGCCCGAGGACATCGCAAGCATGGTAGAAGAGAGCAGGCTCAACTTTGATCTGCGACATCAATGAGTCAAGACGTTCTTAGTGAATAACATAATATCGTCTTACATGCTTCCGGACCAGGTTCATGCCCAGTCGCTTGATGACCTGGAGGTCATAGATCATTGCTTCGTAGGTCGGCGGCGTGTAGATGCCATCGGGCCAGTAGCCCTGGTCGAGCGGGCCGAACAAAAAAACAAATTTGCCGTTGAGCAACGGTCTCTTGACTCCATTCACCACGCCGGTCGAGATGGTACGGAAGCCCGTGTAACTCTCAACCCTGTCCGAACCCATGGTCACAGCAATATTGTACAAGGTCGGTGACTCGGGAGACCACAGCTGGGGCGACGCAACGGTGAACTTGAAAAGCTGGTCCGAGACATGCCTGTGGATGGCTACAATATCTCCCTTTGAGTTCGTGACCGAGATCTCAATGGGAGTAGAGGAGTTGTTGTGAGAGTAAACGATGCCAGTCACTGAATCCTAGTCAGCAGGGCTAGTCTCCAAAGTTGGTAGCGCTGGTTTGTTACCAATCCCATTCATATCAGCACTGAGGTCAAGACCGGTGACGTAGTTCTTTGGCACGGTCTCAAGCCATACTGTCTGCCAAATGCCAGTGCAAGGGGTGTAGAAGATATGCGACAATCGTTTCGTTTGTTTCCCCTGGGGGATGCTTTGATCATCTGTTGGATCAAAGACGAATACATGTCTTAAAAGGTAGTTAGAAGTTGTCCTTGTTGGCTTTGGAAGGTTTAAGACACCTACAGCTGGTTGATCTTGTTTGGAACAACATGCTTCGTGATGTCCAAAGTAAAATGAGAAAAACCTCCACGATTGAAGCCAACGTTGGCCCCGTTGACGTATACAGTAGCTTCATAGTCGACGGCCTCGAAGTTTAGCAAGACTCGGCGACCATCTTTCCAATGAGGAGGAATGGTGAAAGTCGTGCCGAACCACATGTGAGTTACTCCCATGGTCATAATGCCAGAAATGCCACTCTCAATACAGGAGGGAATGCGAACCTCCTTGGCCAGAGGGAGCTGAGGAAGCGCGTTGATGGCATCTGGACCCTTAGCTGGCTGATATGTCCAGATTCCGTTGAGGGATTGCCATGTAGTTCTGCGTAAGTGCGGGCGCGGGTACTCCATCCATGGTTGCGATGTTCTGATCTTGGAGGTCCATGGGGTATCTAGAGGCGGGGCGAGTAGTTGATATGGCTCAGCAGCCCATGAAAGACATGAGAGCAAGGAATATATAAGAACGAGTTGTAGGGATAGCATCTTGTACAGCTTGCAGAATGCAAACTAACGAAGGCAGTGTATGTAGGACCTCGAGGAACAGAATCAAGGGCAAAGCAGTTCCCAATTCTGATATGACGGATATTGAGGGAGGGGGAAAGGCCCTAAAAGCCAGAAAATAGAAAGTTATATGGAGCTGTTAGCGCTGTTTTACTTGATCAAAATGAAAAGTTTGATTGTTCGCAAAAAACTTGGACTGCGCTTGGTCCTCTTAGCATTTCACCTCAACATCCTCTCTTCGAAGGGCCTCAGCTGTATTTAAGCCCCCTCCCCCGCCCCAAACTAAAAAAACCAAGCAATGACGGCACTGATCGGCGGTAAACGAGCCGGTATCAGTGTATCATCAGTGTTTTAGATGTCATTGAGCGGAGTCCAACATAGGAAGGAATCTGTTGAGGGACGTAAGTGCCGCAGCGTCGAGCCATCTTGGGTAAACTCGTGGAAGCCTACCGCAACTTCCCGGGCTCAAATAGTGAGAAACATGATAGAAGGATCAAATTCTTCACCGCATTGTTGCCAAGATTGGCATTCAATGGCCACATGGCTGAGTGAACAGAATGGGGATGAAATTGTGGTACAGTTCAGTCATTTGGTGCGACCTCGTGGCGTGTGACCTTCGCAACGTGGTGAACGGAGTTGAGCTGTTGTGGAAGCCAAGCATCAGCTTCTTTGACTCCTTGGATTCAAGAAAGAACGGTAAATATGGGAATTAAGACACAAGTGTGGGACAAGTAAGATAATGTTAGAGCATCAAGCATGCGGGTTGCCATTGTTCGGCCAATATATCTAGCCAAACTGTGATACAATGCTACTGGCTATTGCGCATACCATTGAGGTTAGTTGCATGGTTCAAAACCAACTTACACTCAACTTTCGACCTCAGTTCAAGCTTTGTTTTCTAAGTTAGCCCAATATTTGTTGGCTGGGTAATCAGGTGATATACTCAGTTGTACTGAAAATCTGTTGCTGATGAGTGTCATGCGTTGTTGGGAAGAATGTGAATACTGACAAAATATTCTGAGTAAGCATTAACATATCATAATAGCTATTGCCTGTGCAACTCAGTCATAACAAGGTTAAGTAGATGCAATGTTCTCACAATCCTTACATCCTAATGGCTTCAGTTAAGAAGTCCGTCACCCACGGGACCTCTAAATATGCCGCATGACCCACTTGAGGAAGATCAACTTGCGTCAACAAATGTGACATTCATAAGCTTTATTTGGTTTTGTGTCTCAGTTCTTGTGGACCCAGATGTCTAGAGAAAAGGCTTTGGTTGACTGTCTAGGAAATGCGTGAGAGGGGCCTCAAGATGTCTGTGAAAATCAGGAGACAAAGTAAGCTGAACAATGATCGATGGTCAATTCATCACAGCATTCTATTTGACTACCAGGAATTGACAGGCTACTCCTCATAACTTGAGCAATGATTCAAAATATCCTGCATTTGCCTCCACAACATATCTCCAAATTTAAAGATGAAGCATGATCTCCTTTGCTTTCTCCAAGAAAACCTCCAGTCCTCCCAGGCTGATAACCTCTGGCTGACTTTCAAGCCAAGAGCGTGCTTTTTCATCAACCATCTCCCACTCGTCCTGCCGGTCAGCGAGTTTCACCCGCAGAAAGGCCAAAACCAGAGCCGTAGCAGCCGAAGAGGTCTTCCCGCCAAGCTTCGCAGTCGCATCCTTCTTCTGCCGGCTGTCCAACCTCAAAATTCCGAGCACTTCATCGCTCCAGCACCAGAAGCCAGAAAAATCCTGTTTCTTCACCAAGGTAAACAGCACATCGCTGCTAACTCTTGATGTTGGAGTGTTCACCTCTCTTTCAGGAGGTGTGCAACGGCTCAGAGCCAGTCCGCTTGGAATGCTGGGCATTGCCCTCCTCTGTGTAGCCTTGAGTGCTCTCCGAGAAGAGAGCACAGGAAAGCCTCTCGGACCAGTAGGAGCCGTCATTCCATGGCCAGCCATGAGTTGACTTTGTTGTGAAAACACAGCATTGCTGGTCACCAAGGGAACCGATGGGGACGAAGGTGGAGGGGGATGTGAAAACAAAGATCCTCCATCACGAGATAGAACTGTTTGGGTAAGATTAGCTTGTTGGTTGTGACCGTCGGGCAAGGGACAATCTAGATACATACGGTTCATATTGGCATTGGCCGTGCGAACGGTCTTACTAAAGGGCCCTGACATGGGAGCGGGCGCAGGAGGGGGCGGTGGCGACGCTGGCATCCACGATGGCCCCCACGTTTCTACCTCGGCTGCTTCCTCGTCCGAATCGGACTTGTCATGAACCGGCATGGAAAGGTCTAATAGACTAGGTTTAGCAGCTCGGTCACGGAATGAAGAATGTGAGTGGGAGCTGTTGCACTTACGGTATATGGAACCTCCAGTGCCGCTAAAACTATAATTTCTGCCGAGCATGTGGCTAGGGAGCGTGTGGGATGTAGACCCTCCCTCTGGAGTAACATAAGCCACACCATTAGTCTCGACAGCGACGAAGCTACACCATTTGCCGCCAACTTGGTACGTGACACCAAGCCGCACGGCTTCGCGTTCCACCATATCGTCGAAATGGGCTGGGTATTTCTCCTTCAGCAACTTGCCGCCATCCTTAAAGTCTTTGGCATGGTAGAGCCAACCGCATCCATTCTCAAGTTCCTTGACAGCCTTTCGAGCCGCCAGTTGATGGATCGTCTCACCTTTATCTTCAAGGACGGTGACGGGAACCTCTAGTTCCAGTGGTCCGTGCGAGCAAGTGCCCCGGAGGATAATAGACTTCAGTCGCCTATCGATCGCGCCAGGAGAAATCAAGAGGTAAATGCTGGTGCGGCTGTAAGGGAACAGAGGAGGGATCCTGAACGGGGCCTGGAGAATCTTCGGCTCTGAAACCGCAGGAATATGGGAGAACTTGCCGCCCGCTGACTGATCAAGGGACGCGTCGGTTCTCTCAACATCAGGGTCGGCTGACGGGTCGAAGAGAGAAATCGGATTTTTGGGCGCTGCCTGCTTCTGTTGCTTTTGGGATGGGTCCTCAACCTCGATAGCGAGAGCGTCCATGACCTTCTCGATAACCTCGAAATCGCTATCTATATCCACTTCGCTTTGACTTTCCGTGTGATACTTGAGCTCCATGGTGTAGTCATTTACATGAGGGGTCAAGGAAGCTTTCAACATCCGAACGACTTTGCTGTTCATGTTTTCGTTGTCTCCAACGGTTTGTGAGAAGCCGTTACCAGCAGCAGCAACACCCTCGACAAGGGCATGGCTAACCGTGGACCCTATTCCAAGGGTGAAGACGCGAACAGCGCCGTTGCTCTCCGACACGTACCGGTTAATCATGTCGATAAGTTCCGACTGCTTCCAGATTTCACCATCTGTTAACAAGAACACCTCGAGATTGATTCCAGGGAGACGTTTCTTGAACGTCTGCTCCAATGGCTGATACATCTCGGTACCGCCAAAGTTCGCTTGGAAGCTGTCCACATAACGGACTGCTTCGGCCACAGTGGAGGCATCATAGGTGCGTGATCCTTTTTCGAATAGGAACTCGTAGTGAGAGCCAAAAGAGCAGATGTTGAACTTCACCCCGACAGGGAGTGACTTGAGAAAGATATGGACAGCAGATTGTAGTGCCGGAATCATGGTCGCCATGGAACCCGAACGGTCGCAGACAAACACGATCTCAGGCTTCTCAGGAGGCAGGGAAAACTTTGGGACAATAGTTGCCATTAGGGCTTGGTGATTGGGGATTGTTGGGTGAGTCTCAAGGACAGCTACGGGGTACCCAGAGTTGGTAGCCACGATCTGGAGCACAAAGTCATCGCCCAGTTCGGACTTTGCGAGCGAAAGGGTCGCTGAAGCCTTCTGCAAGGACATTTCGGAGCCAGAGGCTACTCCAACCGAAGTGTTTCCCACTGTGACTGAGATGGGATGAGACGGGGACTGGATGTTCTTGATGTTGGAACCATTTGGCATTTCAACATCAACAACAATGCTGATGCCGGCTTTGTCATTGAAGAAATGAGCGTTAAGGACTTGGCCGGGGTAGCTTCCGTAGCGAGGGGCGATGGCAGTTGGAATGGTGAACCGGATGCCGTCCACCTCGCCGTCATGTTTGAGCTCTCCGAGATAAGTGATCACGACCTTGATCGTAGCCTTGGCCGGGACATTTCCAATGGTAGTCGTGAAGACATCGCTGGCAGATGGCAGCTGTTCCAGAAGACCTGCTGTTTCGCCGCGTTTGACAGCAGCGGTATAAACGGCGTTGGCCTCGGAGCGCTCTTTCACAACACCACGAATGACCCGGTCATCGTTGATGGTGCAAACAAAGCCAATAACCGAGACCCCCTCATACAGCGGGAATGTGTATCGGAGCTCAGGGATCGCCTGGTCTTTGGGATTTGCGAAGATTTGCGTAAGGGTTGTCCGACTGGTATAGGATACGATCTTGGTGTAAGTCGAAAGGGAAAGCTGGGGCAAGTACTCTCGAAGAGGAGTATGCCAGGGATTGGGAGCTGGCAAGGCATAATACAGACCACAGACGTGACCATGAATTGTGAATTTTGTCATGCTGAGAATACTTTAAGAGCGTGCCTAGGCGGGACCCCAGAATGCTGGTTGTGATGATGGTGAGAGCTCTCAAGGAGGGACTTGTACCAATAACGACGGGATAACCACTTCCAAGCTTCAACTTGTGGGAGATGGTTGAGTACAGAGCCCGCCACAAATCCATAAAGGCTCCTGGTGGCATTTATACATGACAGACGTGACACATGAGTGTTGAGCGTGGCATCGCGTTCCATTAGATTAGAGTCGCGCTGACTCGGTCAGCCGTTGCGTCCTCTCTAAGGGAAATGCTCAGATGTGCAAGATCGCAATGTCAGCTAGCATATCCCGCTTCCCGAAAGCTGACTTTGTCTTCCAGTTCCAGCCAATCAAATACAATGGAACCTGGTGGGCCTGCTTTTTGGTGTGGCGAGGGTGCCAAAACGCACACTTGGGCAAACTCTCCAGCATGCATATGAAGACGGATGCCTTCAACTCTGGGCTGTGACAGAGTGTTGAGTACCACGGTATGAATGGAGCTGCTCTTCGCCAAAGGTTAGCATTATACAATTGACATGGCTTTTTGTGCTAATATGGATGACAAAGCCCACGTAACGGGGTTGTCGAAGACCCAGACTCCAATCAATCCCACAGAGTCTGCCGAATTATTGGAACTTAATCCTTCCCGTCCCAAACTTCGGGACTACTTACCTACGGTAGGTAAGCTGCGTCCCGAATATTAATTGTATGCTTCAAGGAGCTCGTTGAGATGTATTTGTTATTTTTCAAGTAGCTTGCTTGGGTTATCGGGCGCTTGCTCTAGCCAAACAACACATGACCCAGACCGTGTCGCCGACCCCGTACAGACTCCAAAAAAACTCCAAGCCCGATCTGGATCGACCCGACCGCGGATTACGAACGCTTGCGACAGTCATCAGATCTTGACCCCTTCATCTTCTCAGCCCCTCTCTTCCACATGGAGAGTGGAGTTGCCGTGAAATTCACCCAACAAGTGGATCATGTAGATCTGGGACAACCATGTTTGGAACTTTCGGTCACCAAAGGAGAGGTCCTGTCGGTGAAGAGGCAGCTGTCAAGTTTAGCTGGGGTCTGAGACTCTGACGGCGTGATTCTCAGAATTGAATAGACATGTGGAAGTAGAGGAAGAAGCAATAGCGCTACGATAGCCCCCTTCTAAGGAAATTAAGTATATATCACTAGGTACTGAGCATCGCTACCTATTCTTCCGCTTGCCGGCGATCCCCAGTTGACCAGCGGCTTATCCATGTGGTATCCGCCCTGCACCGTGACAAGCCCAAAACTCGGAAACTCCCTGTCTTCCGTCCTTCTAGCAGAAAGCCAACTGTTCCAAACCAAACCCAGGACCCAGGGCATTCATTAGATGGGTATTACCAACAACTGTCGAGGCGTAACTAAAGCACCGCATTACTACTACCATGCAGCGGGTGCAATTATCCGTCCAGAAAAATATCGAGACCCAATTAAGGTTTATGTATCCGAACAAGCGCCAGGAAGTAATCCTCAAGCGGGAGAAGGTTGAGGAGAAGATCATTGTAGTTCCACGCAATTATGCAAGCCGTAGCACCGGCGACGGCGTCCAAGACGAAGTGGTTCGCTGTAGCAACAATCGCCGACAAGATAACAAATGGGTAAACCATGCCGATCGCGACAATCGCAAGCCGGCGCCAGCCAAAGCGCCCGCGCTTCCGAAGGGGCACCGTGGCGATTGTAAGACCGACGAGAAACGAGTAACCGAAGTGCAGAGACGGCATAGCAGCTGTAAATAAGGCGCTGTCAGTCCAAAGTTTCAAGCGCATCGAAAACACCTGCGACAGCAAGACGCACCATATTGGTTACAGAATCTGTTCGTAGTCCACACGCTGCTGTCGCCGTCATTGCTGTGGACCGTGTCGACAAAACCAAAGCTCTTAGCCTCCTTGGCGTGTGGGCCCTTGTACGAGGGGTCGCTCAGCAGGCGAGGGGGCATGCACGGCCAGAAGGTAAAAACGATGAATGCCAGCAAGTTGCACATGGCCATGGTCCGCCTCCTCCTCTCGTACACGGCCGGGCCGAACTGGGGCGCCAGCTCGCGCCAATTGTCAGGAAGCGTAGACCGGCAGCCCTGCTCCTCCTGTAACTTGCGTCGCGGCCGAGCGGTCGTAACATGGTACAGGACGATGAGGAACAGAATGGTGCCCGGAATGTGGATGAAGGAGTAGATGCGATTGGTCCAGCGCATGAGAGTTGGGCTCTGGAGGAACCATTGCTGAACGGCAGGCTCAATGAAAATGCCAAGACGCTGTTCGGCGTGGATGACCTGCAGGGCATGCTCGCGTGCGGTGTCAACGGTCGAAGCTTTCAAGGTCAAGGCGGTGAAGGCGCGGCCAAGTTGGTACACCTGAAGCAGGGACAGGTTAGCAATTACGCGTTCATTGACTTGGAACATGCCAACTCTCGCGAAAATGCCGCGAGAAACAATTCACGTACCCAGTAGATCAGAGCCCAATACCAAACCTCAACCAAGAAGGGGAACCTCTGGAGAAGGCGGCTGAGCAGGCGGTCCTTGAAGACTTCGGTGTTCGGCGATGTGACCTCCTTCTCCCAGCCCATGAACTTGAGCTTGCGCTGACGCCACGGCGAGACCGGCTTGAAGATGTCGTCTTCGGCGAGGGTCCTGCCAGAGCTGCTGCTAGACCGGCTCAGGGGCATCGACAGAGGGACGCGCTCGTCCTCACGAGGATTGCCCGTTTCGACATCGTCGTACTCGCCATCCGAGCTGTACTTGAGGTGCTGCCATGGATACGGCCGGGACGCACCCGGGGACCGCGGCGCGGACGAGTAGTATTTGTTACGATTGATGAGCGTGCCGAAGGCCAGCAAGCTGACCACAACGAGCGGTTCTAAGATGGCGCCGATCGCCATCCTGGGTGTGGAAGGAGTGGAGGGGAGGAAAGAATAAGTAGGGACGGCGGGGCGGTTGTCGACAGGAGGAATTGGGAGGTTCCAGATTGCCGCACGTGTGAGACCCGGTGTGGTAAAAGGGCTTCAACGGGCACCGAGAGGGAGGAAAGAGACCGGAAAGAGACCGGAAAGAGGACCCGGAAAACAGGCACCTCGATGGAACGGATCGCCGAGTCGCTCAGGACCTGTTTGCGTGTCTGGGCGGGCCCTGGGTATTAGTTGGCGCTGCTTGTGGAGTCCAGTTGGCCGAAGCCCACGCTAAAAATGAGCACCCGGGTTCAGAACGTTGCCGGTTGGCCTGCGGGCTAGCTTCTTGGCCGGTCGCTGTTAGCTTACCACCCACCCGCGTCCTGGCTCACAGCCCACCCAATCTCAGGGCTTGGCCGAATCAATGCTGCCGGCTGGCCACCCAAATCCCGCCACCATCCAATGAGTTTTGCAGGGGCCACAAAACCTAGGCTCACGCGTCGCAGCCAAGCGCATAGACACTTTTGACACTGCCCCTGGGATTGTTGCCTATTCTGAGACCGCATGGCGGCCGGAGTGTGCTATACAATCCGTCCCGAAGCTGTTTATTTCGACTGTAGACGGTACGTACACTCCTTGTTCAGTCGATCGCGCTGCCGCGTAATGTTTCCTGCAAAAAAGCAGCAAGCTTCCGTGTCCATGGCGTACCGAACACGGTCCGAGACAAAGCTGGGTGCTGTTATGAGCGCCCAGGAAATCCACAAATCCACAACAGACCCCATTGTTGATTCGCCAGCCCCAAGCGATGGATAAGGGGTTCAAGGCTCCAGCAAACATGCGCTTGCTCGCGTTCTTGTCGAACCTTGTGGCCGCTGGTCTCTGGTGGCCCGGATCAGTCGGAGAACCTGATTGTGAGCGATGTGCACAGCCCAGCGATGGGGAAATGGTGGAGAGTATATCTGAGCCAATGACAGCCGGAGAAATTTTCAGCACCACATTTTAAAGACGACTCCTCCATGCTGCTGTGCAGTCAGCCTCCGCTATCCATCAATGCCGGGGTGTGGCCAAAGGCTTCGATGGTGGGCGACAAGCTCGTGTGACCTGTATTGCGGCAACCTTGACAGCATCGAGTGACCATAACACAGCACTCTTGAGCCTCTGTGCGAGACGGCAAACACATCGTCCACATCTACATGCGATACCGGTAAACCCGATCACAGAGGCTGTGGGCTCTGGTCAAAAGAAGCTTGCTCGTCAGATGCTCCCGCCACATGGCGAATTCCGTTCTTGACCAAAAAAGTCCAGTAGTGGGAGGAGCTAGTGGTCCGCGACTCTTCTGTAACAAAGTCGGACAGTTTAGGATCCGACGCCCAATGAGATGCGGATGCAAAAATCCCACATAGGACAATTGAGGCGCAGAAAAAGATTACAGAAAAGCATGATCTCGAAAACTTACCGGGTTTTCCCTGCCGGATGGCGTCTGGAACTTTTTGATGCCGCTGCAGTTCCACAGAGGGGTTAGGCCGGCATCCGCAGCGCTAACCCAAAATGTCATTCCTGGTCAACGAAGTAATCAGGAAGAAACACTGTGTAAGGTTTCCTTATGGCTTCGTTGCTCCCATGTTCCAAACGGGCTGAGCAAGAGTAAGTAACCTGGCAAGCCTAGGATCAATGAGCCGCTCATCATTTTCTATAGAAGTTTTCTGATGCCCCCAGAATTTAACAGGAGGTAGACTGGCTGCGTCGCCCGAGTCAAGTCAGCAAGATGTTGTACGTACAATCGATACGCTGGTGAGTAGCTATCATGAGTAGGATATTTTGGGAGAAGAGCTTAGGTATATATATGGCTGGAAAAAAATTGGGGAAGGTTGCTAAGAGTAAATAGCGGTAGACCTGGAGCATTTTTTATTAAAAGAAGTTTCGAGCTCTCCAGTGTCGTAATATTTAGGATGGCTCTTCACTGTACTCCGTAAGGTTTTCTATAAGCATACTGTGAATAGGGTTCCTGTCCTATCTGGCTCTCCATCCAAGACGGAGCGGATTGGGGCAAAAGCCCGATTCCCGATATTTCTGCAACCTTTTTTTTACAAGAACAATGTAACGCCAGCCGCTTATTTCAAGGCTCACCTGCAGCAAGTTTTACCTGGGTACTCCATCATACTTCTAATGAGCGGTCAATGTTAAGAAAGCTACGAGAGAGCGTATTTCCCACCTCCAATTGGCAAGCAAGCTGATGGTGACATCAGAAACAGTGATAGAGATGCCTGAACGGATCAGGATATCACATCATGACCAGCCTTCCTCTCCTTCCTCGTGCTGTCGACTCAGCTTTTGGCGTGATGTCATAGTTCGCGTCTGACATATGCTGCTCACACGTGCTCTTAGGCCCGAATCAAAGACAAGCAATGTATCATTCTCCAGTGAGCCAAACTCCTGGAAGTACTAGGTGACGAATAAGCACTCAATAATGACAGCAAAACTTAGAACAGGCCCTGGTAGCTCATGTTGTTCATCAGCTCATGGAGTAAATTAAAGAAAGGAGAAATAGTTGTGCTTGTTACACATGATATGCTATGTGTGTTGTCATTTAACATTAAATCGTGCTCATTCAATCGTATTGGAGCGATGATGCCCCTGAGAATGCTCATTTGCGATGGGTCTTAGACAGGGTGCTTCTCACCCCCTCGAGATAGTGCATACAGACCTTCTTCCTCGATTGGGTGATCAATCCTCATTGAGAACTGCTCCGGTTCATCAATGAGAAAAGACGCAGCTATATGCAAAATGATGTTAGCATCGCCTCATAGATTGTTGCTGGGGCAACCGGGAGAACGCTTACCAACCCCTGATAGAAAGACGAAACATCCTGCCGTAATCCACACATATCGGAAGGCCCAAACATATGTGTCAAGAAATGCTGTGGTCCCGCTTTGGATGATGCTCTCGGTAACGTTCGGGATTGCGTAGAGATCCGTGCTATTGTGGGATTCCAAGGCAGCAATGAACCGCTGGACGTCTGGCGGAGAAAGGCCTTGAGGGACAACCGCTTGCGCAACATTCTCCCACAGCTTGTCAAGTGCTTCATGGAAGACAGCATTGTAGATGGCCAGCCCTACTGTATTTCCAAGGGCGCGGAGACTGATTATCAGGCCACTGGCTATACTGATCAGTTCAGGAGGTGTAGACAGTTGGGCAACTGTCACAAGGGTGGTAAGCGTAATGCCAAATGCGGCGCCTAGGAAAACAGTGTATCCCCATACAGCATGATTCGATCGGAGTCCGCGGCCGCTTGTAGCCATACAGATAAAGAAGATAAGGAAGAGCGCGAAGGATACGGTAGTGAGCCAACGTGTCCGCCGAGTGACCATGCAAAACCATCCTGCTAGGCATGCGAAGATTGCTGCAATAGTATACTTGAAGCTGTATCGGATAGCCACAAATATTTCGTCTTTCTCGTAGAACGTGTTGACATGGTAGGTGAAATAGATGTTAACGGCCGTGAAAGCCACACCTTCGCAACAGATGCAGACAGATGAGATAGCGAAGTTGCGGTTTCGGGAGAAGAGACCATGGTGGAAAAGGCCATCTTTCTTGAATACTGTTTCGTAAATAACCAGAATGATGCTGATAGCGAGTCCAATGGTAAATATTGCGAAAACGTGCGGATTTGACCATGGATATGGATTGTAGAAGTATGAAAGTCCGAGGGTGAATAGTGTTAGCCCGGTTGCAAGGAGGGCATAACCATACCAATCGAGCCTTGACAGCTTTTCAGCCGTTGTAAACATGGTCTGAGTCTCCAAAGGCCTAGGTTTGTAAACGATGATGCAGACAACGGCAGCGATGAAGAAGCAGCTCATTGCCATGTAATAATAGTATCGAAAGCCATCGGATCCTGCAGATCCTGAACGGTTGAGGGCAGCGCCGACAAAGAGGCCAAGAAGACCACCAAGGGTGATAAAGACGAGGTTAGATGCTTGGCCCCATCCCCTCCAACGGCGTGGCAGGACCTCAGAGGTGACGACGTGAAGCAAGGGCTGTGTACTGAAGGCGATACCAGCAACGCAAAAACCGCCGATAACCATGTTGATGGATGTAGCTCGGGCGATGATGGCACTACCTGCGGCTCCAAACAGAGTCGGGATGATGAGAAACCATTTTCGGTTCCAGTAGTCTGCAGCTTGAGAGACAATAGGGCCGAGGACGACGGCAAATAGCCCGATGCTGCCTTGGAACCAAACGACCTTGCTTGTGTCATTAAAGTGGGATCCAATTGTTTGTGCTTGCTATCTTGCTTGTTAGCGCTACCACAGGCCTGCATTCACGTTCAATAAGGCATTGCTGGAATACATAGTAACGAAACATTTGTCAAAGGAAAGTAAGCATACCACTCCCGCGCCAATAACGCTGACAAGTTGAGCAAAGTAGATCAAACAAACCGCAAAAAGTGCAAGAAATGTCTTTGCATGCAGCCGTGGAACCGGTTCATTTGGACTACTACTATCGAAAATCTCCTCAGCCATTTCTGGATCTGAAGTAAGGGGCTGCTTTTGCGTAGCAGTTCCTGAATCGTGAGCCCGGATGTGTTCTGAGATATCTATTTCCTTGGGAATAGCACGTGCCATGGCTGAAGGTCTGTGTTGGTCCAAGCCACTTTTAGACCGTCAATGATTGTGCGTCACTATATGATTCTCGCATATATGGCGGTAATAGCTAAAAGAAGTGCTCTTATATGGAGCTAAGTCTCGATCAATGAAGGAGGAGAAAGTGTCTTCCAATCCATAAAGTATGAAGCAGTATCATCTAGATATATATGTATGTATTCAATATCGGTTTATCCTCATTTACTAGTGTGCAGCGTACGTGACATCAATATCGAGTGATCAGAAGTATGGTCTCACATTTTTCTCTAGTTGAAAGACCATATCCTCACAAGTGTTCAATATACATAGAACATGGAATATAACAAAACAATGCAAGGGACTGTCAGATTGTGTTATTGGTTATGTCTGTATTGTGTGGAATTATCAATTCCTATCGTGTCAACGACATCCACGTTTAACCAAGAACTGCAGTAAACTGTGTTCCTTAATGATGTCGTGAACCATTCCTTGCTTAGATGGTGGAACAGTCGGCAGTGCAAAGACACTAGCAAAATCCTTGAAAGATATCAATGAATGTCCATCAGATTTCCATTGTCTCATGATGGTAACCTCCGCTCATCGATCATATTCCGCCAGCATGTTCTCAGGCAAAAGCAGGTCAAGAAATACCAGATTTATAGACCCTTAGGGGAGTAACCTCCTCCAGCAGGGAGAACATCCTTGTCCAACTCAATGTCTTTATAGCTATCAACCTTCTTTATATCTTATGGAAGTGTCCCTGGCAACATCCTGTTGTTGATGCTAGCAAAAGTCTGTCAAAACGGAGAATGGGATGGTCATTCAGTGATATTTGCCCGGATGGATACTGAGCATGGAGGTATCTGAAAGTGTATGCTCAAGAGCCGAGTGGAAATTTTCTAGCCAGTGCCACCACGGATGGCGGTTTAGCCTTACTCTCTGCAAACTCGGATGTTCATTCCCACCAAGTGCCTAGAGAGCGTACGTTGCTGGGGAGTGTTCCCAGTAGATGTCACACAAGACAAGGTTTGGGAAATGACTTGAGACATATGTGCTAGGCAGTCAGCGGTCAAAAAGTATCTGTGTTGTATTATCTAGTTTCCTAAGACCAATTATTCCCCTGGCCATCTCTAAATGGTCATGAGCAGGTAACATCGCTAAGAGCGAAAGAGAGAAACTGGAGCCGATTGTTCCACTCTGCATTATTTCCTGTAAAATATGGATGCTTTTAAAAATAACCAGAAACAAACGGTTGCTATTATAAGAATTGGAATGATCCTAATTTTGGTTTTTGGTGTAGGGAGTTGGGCATTACTGAGTTGAACTGTAGATTCGGTGTCATAGACCCCAACGAACATGCTGCTGAATGTACCTACTTTTCACCATGGCTCTTCCACAGGCTAATCTTTTGTAAGCACAACATATAGAAATAATTTGGGATAAACTGCTTCATCAATGTCGTTTTGTGGGAGTTATTCCTCGACTCATTGCCTGGATGAAGCGCGGGGATACCTACAAGGGCTTTCCCTTTTTGAACGATGGATGGGAACATGTTCACCTGTTTTGATGTATGATGCCAATCAGGCACTGAACTACGGGGTATACATCAGACTTTACATAGCATCAAGCCATAAATGACAAGATATGACTTGGAAGATCAGCATCGAGCGTTTTCACCCAGCCTGTTGGAGAACTGACCCGTCAATCGGATCTGGATTCTGGGGCCTGATATTTTCTAGAACATCGGTGATCCCGATTGTAACGTCCATGCGGGGCTTTCATTTTATAGAAAGCAGAGTGTGGGTGAGAACCTCGGGAAAACTTAACTTCGGAGATAGTGTGGCTAGCAAGCCCAGTTTTGGCATCATTCTGTCCTTCGGAGTTCGAGCTTGAATACTTTCAAGGCGCTATAGTGACCTGTGCGTCTGGGATTCCTGTCCCTATTGGTGGAACCTTCAGTTATGGAGACTCGTGGGCACGCGTCTAGATGCATTTGCAGCGCGTCAAACCGCGCTGACATCACCATCCCGCGCTCCTCAACCCTGTCAACTGCACCATTATGTGCTTCGTCAATGACCAATGATCCTGATTGCCAGTGCAACCATCAAAGAAACGGAGTTATACCACAGTATAGCTGTGTGGAGGCTCAGCTAGCATTTCCAAAGGTCTGACCATCGAGCCAATTGTCTTGAGCTTAGACAGCGAAGCTGAGCAAGTCGGCACGACTCTTCGTCTCCTTCCTAAATACCTATTCGACTATCTCCAATTTGATGTGTTCTAAGATTTCAGAGATGATATTGGTCTTGAGCTCAACCACCTTCGCCAGCCACTCTATCCCAAACCAAGCCGGACAGCCACTCGGCATAAAATGTGACGAGGAACGTTTGTGATGGTCTATAACGTTATTTGGTCAGAGCAAGACATCCTTTCATTGAATTAGTACCGTTTCCGGCTAGAGCATCGATATTCTGAAGATATATTCCCACCCGTGACGCTAAAAAACGCGGTTAAGCAGTTGTCCAAACTTTTGAAGCCATCATTGAGCAGGTTCCAGTCGAGGTCTTCTTCATTTTGCTAGACAGAGATGATGGCAACGCTAGCCAATATTATGTTACCCGCAAGATATCTGATACAGATGGCGATGAGCTGCTTCTCAATGTTCCAATTGATCATGGAAGCTGGTTACAGCCCACTCTTTCAAGAGAGCAGTAACCAGTACTTTGATGTGAGGTAGTGAGTGAAACAACTTAGATTATCACCAAGATCTTCGAACTAGAAGGCTGACAGTTCTCCATCAAGGCCATTTTAATTTATGACACGAGATAGCGTCTAATCCACTTTTTGTTGAGACATGTTTGCAGCCCATGGTTAAAGTTCACGCCATCAGCCAGTTCGACTTCCTGCTTTTCAATACCTCACCAATCATTTTTGTTGTACGCTTCTCCGACCAACCATACCCTACTCGCTTGCTTTCGCTATTCCATGATCTTTGAGTTGAGGTATGGGAATCGGACGCAACAAATGGTCTGTCGTTTGCTGAAGTCGTTGAACGTATAACTGCTCAAGACAGTTTTGAACCTCCAAGATTGGGAGTTCTTTGAGAATGCGACCAATCACCTCGGGCGGGAATCGATTTCACAAATCTTTTCTCGGATAGTAATGCAAGTGGAAAACGGTCAACTGACGCTTCCAGACATAACCAATGGGTAGGTGTCTCCCCCAAATTCCTTTACTCAAGTTATTAACACACTGACGTCTTGGCATTCTAGTGGCCGTTGCCATGAAGACTATCCACGATCTCCGATGTCTGCGATGCGGCCAAGAAGCTTGCAGCGCTTGACATCCAGAACCATCAACCCCCTTTTACCGTAAGGTAAATAGTAAACGGTCCTTGCATCTAGTCCGCCCTGGAATCTTATGTTGCTTTGCCGATAGGCAGGCATTGGCAGCCTGCCCCCTTTTTACCTTGGCCTCAAACTGTTGGCTTTAGAGTGAGCCCTCCGGCTAGAGGGTTTCTATGGAGTAAAAAAAGGAAAAAAAAAACTAATATTGACGGAACTGCTGCCACAGGCTCCTATCAGTAGTTGAAAAGTACTCTCACCTTACATCGTTTGGTCTCGGACTTCTGACAGCCCTCCGTCGCCTGGATGCGGATCGCATATTACTGCCAAAACTCCTAAAGGACCTTTTTAAAAAGCATACGAAGCTCATCATTGATGGACTGAACCTTTTGTCTCTGCTTCACGGATAGTGTTAGCCTTTGAAACCAAGAATTTGTGACTACTCAGATGATGCAGATCATCTTGCCATGTTCGTCACGGATTTGCTGTCAGAAGGTCTGGAAACTATTTGCAACGGTTAACGCTCGAGCTAGTTCGCGACGCGGAGTCATTCGCCTACAGTGCTTCCATCCAATATGGCTCCCATTTGTTGCGAAGCTTACCGGAGTTCTTCAGGCACACTAGCTCCTGCAACCCAGCACCCGCCATCGCCACCTCATCGCCGCAACCCTAATCCTATCTGGCTCAATATGTTGGATTATGCCCAGGACTTGATACTGTTATCATCGGGGTACCGACTGTCCGTGCAGGATGTGCGCGCGGATCGCAAATCTCCTTGCAAGTGCTGCTCTTGCAGTCAAGCTTTCCGCGCTCAACCGGGATGAGTTTACACATCTCAACCTTTTCATTTTGCCACTTTCGGTTCTTCTCCGCTACAGACTGACATCAGAGGATGAGGAGCTCATCAGCAGAAAGGTAGAGAGTATATTGACCAGTACGAAGCGGAGGAGAACGAGACAAGAGGAAGGCAGAAGTCAGTGCACAAACTCAGCAAGCTCAATGGCCTGGCTTTGCGCACTGTTTTGGTGAGCGACCGCTATCGGATTTTTCGGCTTTCTGACTGACGACTGTTTGGGAACCAAACTTGATGACCCTGATCTTATCGAGAGTGTGGCCGTTCTTGGAGAGCGGTCCTCCGTTGCTGATGAATCCTCTAGCTGGACATACTGCCCTCAGGCAGCCCCAAACTTTCACCATTTATTAGGCGCGCCATGGCACCACCTGGCAATTTGTCTATACCGTCCCATTCAGCCAACATGACACTGAGCTACGGACACCGTGGATACGCTAGAGTCCCAAGCCATTACCGGAGGCCAGTCAACCAGACGACTGGATACAACAATCAGCTTCCTTCTTCACCGTCCCGAGTCGATGATGTCTGGGTATGACCTACTCTTTGAGATTCACTCCCGACAAGTCGGCCCTCGCCACCTCCGCCATTGGGGCCCATTAATGCTGCAACAATGCGGCATTGGAACACAATGAATGACTTGCAACGGCAGCACTATGAAACGACAGCCAGGTTCGGCGAACATGCATTGCAGACCGGTCCCACTCCGCGAGTCAAACCTGCCCGTTTTTTGAGAAACTCCAGCCAGTAAAAGGAAAACAGAGAAGAGCACATGGCGCGGACCGAACACTGCGGCATCGTTTAGCGCCCGCGACGTCGATTTCCCCATCTTCGATCTCGGGTGTTGCCGCGCCGCCTTTCGTCCCCATTGGCTGGGGGGGTTTAGGCCAGTTTCTTAGAGCCGCTTGAACCGCCAACATGCAGCGCCAACACTGCTGACCTAGGGGCAGTGCAAGATCAAGGCCGAGCCAACTGCCAACGTCAAAACTGAGCCTCTTCCAAAAACCAAGGCAGAACCGCATCCGAGATTCAAGAGGGGGCTGGTGCCTAACACCACGTCATCACGTATTGGGCCGCAAAATGTTGTTGTGATTGATTTGACGGGCGACAATGACCAAGTAGAATTAGGCCGCCAGCCATGCTTTTGCATATTTTCTTGTATCTCATGCTGTTTGGAATATTCATTCTGCTGTATGAATTGAACGAGATACCATTTTTTTTGTGGTTGGGATATTCTTGAATCACTGCGTTAATATCTTACTTGAGCACATGCATATACACTTGCTATATTTCCTCGACCAATGCTTCTCGGTGATTTGGTTCACACCTGCTAGTTCAGAGCCTTGTGAGACGGGTGGCAATTGATACCCGAGTCTTGTTAGTTCTTGATGTTACATCTGGCGCGGGGAACTGCTGCCGGGTAGCGCCGCCGCTCTCACCTCCTAATCGGTTGGCTCCCTGCCCAGCCTCTCTTCCACCATCAGCTTCTTGACTGCGGGCACATACTGTACTGTGTAGCGCCTCGATCTTTCTTGATGTCTGTGGTCCTATTGCGTTTTTGTACGCCTGGAGCGACATAGCTGTTCCCCTTCTTGGTTTGGCGCAGATCGGGGGACTGATGTTGTGCCAATGTCAGCGGTCCGTGTTCTCTTCGTCGATTGGTGGGGCAATATCCAGCATCTCAGCCGCCCAGCTGGGTCTGTGACGGTGCAGACCGCGGAAACGATGGGGATGGTGTTGGCGCCAAGCAGCCACCACTTGGCTTTGAAGGGCGTCGAGGTTCTCCGCTGCTCTCCCTGCTCATCGTAGCAGCCTGGGCGATCCAAGGTCTTCATATGAACCCGCAATTCCCATGGTGCTTTTTGCCAGAGACGGCTCAAGAGATACCGTGAGCTCATCAGAAATTTAGCTGTCACAGGACTGGCGACATCCAAGTCGACTACCAGTTTCAGCAACACACGATTGTGATTTCTTTGCTGTCTCCAACTGTCCTTTGCCCGCCAACGCCATCCAGGAACATGGAGGCAACTCGCCCTCAACGACAGAGCAGTAAGCTGCCATTTGAAGGACCAGGAGCAGAATTTGTTGATACCCTTTTCTGTGGTCATAGTATCCCGAACAGCGGCCAAGCCAATGGAGCTAGCACAAGAAAACTTTTGAAGTCAAAAGCCGACCACAAAGAAAAGCGCTATCTTCCCGGGCAGCCCCGGATCCGGCTCGAAGTTGACGAGAATGCCAGACGAAGCACAAATGATGACCCGCAGACAAAGTTGTACAAATACCTCAAAAACTCTCATAGTACCAAACACCTCGATGGCCTTTTGCCATTCACACGATTCATCTTCGTCCAGACGCCATCATACGACCATATTATGCCTTTGCATCATCAAACATCACACGCTCGAGAGATCAAAGTTGATGAGCACCCTGGCTTGCATCTGGTGTGGTATTACAACATGGTTTTTATCAAGCCAGTTCCTCTTTACTTCTTTTCGAAAGCTTTCTGGGAATACCTGAGAGACCTCGAGGACGATAAATATCTCTATCATGCTTGCCTTGGCTTCATGCGCAGCTACTACTATCTCATCCAATACGAGATTGATTACACCCTGGCTTGCGAAAAACATTTGATACCCTTGATTTCCACTCCAGACGGACGAAGCAGACATCCGACCTACGAGGAGTGGTGCGAGTTCATCGCCCCGTTTGGCGAGGTTGGCGATGACGAGGTGACTCGCCGATATCACTATGGCGAACTTCGACTGACACGCATCAACAATGCTGCTATGATGACATTCCGCAGTCTGGCCTATTATCATATCTACCCTCAATGGGGTGACTTCCTAAAGCATATGTTGGCCCCCCTTCTCACCATATTCGCAGTGTGCTCTGTCGTCCTTGGCTGCATGCAAGTTGGTTTGGCTGCGCTCGAAGTCGACAAAGAAATAAATGACAGCGTACCGAATGGCGCCTGGTCAAGATTCCTTGGAGTATCGCTTTGGTTCTCCATTATCGTTATGGTTATCATTGCCGTGGTGCTCTTTGTGGCATTGGTTGGCCTGATTTGGATGGCTGTTCACGACGTTTTTCGTGGCAACGAAGTGAGGCAGAAGAGGAAGCGACAGGAGCGTAAAGAGCACGATATAGAAGAGAAACCAAGTCACGGCTTAATCTGGTAGTGGACGGTCTTCTTGGCCCGGTCTTATCCCCTTTCCACAATCGGGACGGTCCTAAAATTTGACTTAAAGTCATCGGATTGAGTTTCCACGGAAACGGCCGTCTTATTTTGGCAGACTGACTCTGGGTTTTGCCATGACATGATCGCCTATCGAAGCTCGAACCCACTTGCTTCTCCAGTCCTCTGGCACGTCTTCAACAACTTCACTCCGACAATCTCATCCCTTTTCGGTCGCTCAGCTGGACGTTAGCATTTACCCAAAGCTCATATATGTTGTAGGTATGTAGCTCGACGAGATTAACTCTATATACTCGAAAGACAGTTGTTGGGAGTATGTTACATTTTCTGTCGCGCAATATTGGATGGATTTTCTCTCACGATTGGGCTGCTGCATGAGAACAATTGATGTCTATGGATACTTATCTATTTAGCACTTTAGCATTAGGATGAAGGCTGACGGAAATTGGCGTTTAGTGAGTAGCAAGCTGACAAGCAGTAGTATTATCCTTATCATGATGAGATCTAGCGTTGTCAAACTGTCTCCGTTATTCCACATCATTAGACTGGGTACTCAGTTGCTCTCACAACATCCTACAAAACAATTCACTGTCATACCATCAGTTTCCCCAATGCAACAAAGCGAAAACAAGATAGGACAAGATCATAACAAGAGTGGACATTGTCACACTCCCAGCCCATGGTCCCCTGGATTGTTCAGCTAAATCGACCCCTTCCTTGAATAGCAACACCCAAGCCCTCTCTCTCCAAACAAGATACACCGATTCGCACCAGCAGTTATAGTAGAATCCAACCAATTCAAACAACGATGTCAACACCAGCCACAATGCGTTTGCGATGACTATTACTCTTCCGATAAGGAGGAGCAATATCGACATGATTTTGCAGACATGGAATAAAAAACCGGGACCTTTCGCTCTGATATGCTTTGGATTTCCAGAGTATAACTGAGCTTCAAATTTCTGTACTCTTAGCATTGCCTCCCTCGTCATTACAACAGAGAATAGGAAGCAGAAAAATGCACCTGTGCTCAGAAGTCCATATAACAGATACCCTCCCGAGCGGCAACCCAGTCCCTTGACATCGGTAAGGATGGAGATGATAATGGCTGGGCTTGTTGTCCCCCATTGTAAAAACGCAGCGACTAATATGGCACCAATAACTTGCAACGGGAACCTGTCATCCAGGTCTTCTCTATCCGGGTATGCTTCTAGCTTGGCTTTTAGGACCAGGTCTGATTCCTTAGAGCCTGGTTCGGTTTCTTCCACTAGCCCGCAGTACACTGCTAGAGTCCTTACGTCAGGGGCTCTTAGATCGTCGTCTTGTGGAAAGACAATTGTGTTGAAAGGCCGTGGTGGAGGTGGCTTCCTGTTGCTGGTCTCAGATTGTTGACCCGGTTGTCCGTTCCCTTGCTGTGGTCGGTCGTATCGCTGTTGGTACTGCTGCCCTTGATCTTGCTGCTGTTGAGTTTCATCATCCATATTTTCTTTTACTGTCTCCATAGCTTTTAGCAGCTGATTTGCTGCATGCCTCCATGTATAGATTCGTGCATAGTTGTAGGCTGGTCCTTTCTTAAGGCCATCGCCATGGATGTTGAAACCAAAGAAGCTAAGATCAGGATGAGTAAGCGACTCGAAGCAACCAATATCACCGGTGGCAGGTGGATTTCTATTTGCACCTGCTCGCTCAAAGCGCAACGAGGAAGGTCCATTACTAGATGCTTTAGATGCATCTGAGCTTTCGGCCAGACCGATCTCTGGCTCGAAGGATATGCTGGGTTGCCTGATTCTCAGAAGAGTGCCAAGTCGTTTGACAATTTTGATGGGATGAAAAGCGCTTCGAATCCAGCTGATGGGACCTTGGGAGTCGGGTTGAATGGCAGATTGCCTATTGCCATCTGTACTGTTTTGGCGTGGACGAGTATGTATGTCCGGGTGCTGGTTAGGTCGACATCGGAGAAGTGTTTCCAATGGATCATGACAATAGTCTATCTCTTTCTTGGTCTTGTCCATGTTTTTCGGATCTAGGACCTTGAAGGCCTTTTGTTGGTGCCGAGAAGCTAAGCTTCTCGATTCCAAAGGGCCGCAATAGGCCTCACTACTATACTCACTGATATCGTCAGGGCGGCTTTGGGTGCCCACTGTGATCCATCCTAGGATCAACGGCACAAGCCAAGTCCACAATGAACTTGACGATAACGCAAGACCTTCTGCGTGATCTCCTAGAGAAGAGCCAAAGGAACCAATTATGGTGAGAATCCAGGCTGTTACCGCAACAAGCATTTGTGCAACGAGCGACAAAGTTGGTTTGCGACGGGTCGCGTCCAAGCGGCTAGAGAAGTTGGCCCACCAGTCGTCGTTGACATCGAGAAGTAGGAGGCTTGCTATCCACTCAGGATAGGGCCTTAAGCGCAGTGGAACCTGTTGTGCAGCTTCCAGGAACCTTTTAACGTGGTGCAACCGCGCTCTTAACAAACTTCCGTTCGAGCCTGATCGGATACTTCGAACCCTGTCCCGGAGCCATCGACGGTTGAGTATGGTCATCATCAATGAAAAGGTCAAGAGCATGGGACTTCCTAGTGCCATGACGAAGCTCATTGTGTTATCGATGACATCGCCGGCTTCATAGGGAAGTTGGGCCGTCAGAGCCAGCCAAGGAAGGAGATAGTTTGTCGTGCGGGTGAGAAACATCTCGTAGTTGAACACCATTGGAAATGATTCTCGACTGCAGTATCGATTACAGAGCGAAAGGTTGATCCCCCAGATATCATCCGTGCTCCAGTCGCTCTTGTTCGAGGCGAACACGTCCCTTGTGCCGTCGATGCCCACCAAGCCGGCGAAGATGTGGTTTCGTTCGCTCTCGCTTTGCTCTGCAGCTTCTTTGAGTTTGTTGACACATTTTGCTGGCCACGTACTTTCTCCCGAGAAAGTCTGAAACAGCTCCCAAACTTCATCTGTCCGATTGGTCATGCTTGCGGGCGCTACAGAAAGCTAGACACCTGACAACGTGCAAACCGAAAACTTGATAGGGAAATAAGGGCTGGTAACAGTGTAGGACAAATTAAGAACTGAAAGAGATCCGAAGACTGCGAGCGGTTGTCTGGCTTGATCAACATAAGGTAAGACGAGTCAGCCAGCCTGAGACTTGTTATATTATTTGGAGGTGGAGACCGTCCTAAAAAGAAGTCTGCATCCAAAAGTCTCTCGATAACTGAAGACGTAAACGACGTGGTGAGCGAAACTGGGGGATTTAAGAGATTGTGCAGCTTCGAGGCAGGATTGTTTTCCGTTGCTCTGCCACCAGCAGCTAGCTGCCCATGGCCTTAAGCCCCCAGTGTGATTGTGTTCGGAATTGCTCCCCCACGCTGCGGCGCAGCCGCACTATCAGGACGCCACATCCCCTCCAGCTCAGCTTTTGTTGCTCACACGCGAGATAGAACGCATCAATGCAACGCCGCTTATACGCAACTGGCTATATGGCGTATGTACGTGATGAACCTAGCTGTGTAACCTAGAGTCAGGGGTAGTTTAGCATGCTGGAAGAGGATTGAACGACCATACCGCGGCGTTTGGCTTTCATGGCCATTTGGAGGGAGCCAACGGTCAGATATATACTTGGCGATGGAGATAATGGAAACGAGATGTGTACTTATGAAGGCAGAAACTCGATTCATTCAACCCGGTTTAAAGAACAAGTAAGGCTGAAGTACAGGGGACGGTCAGAACGATTGATCAAGCCTTAGACAGTATCACATAATCCTCAAGTCGAGTTTACCTCGCTGACTGATACTTCATGAGGACGGGGCACGTGCAATGCAGTGCGGACAGCTTCCCTGAAAGAGCGACAATTGAGCTAGGCAGTCCTGCCTAAAAAGACTGAACCTGCTGCAACGAAGGGTAGCACACCACATATGGAAAGGCCTGAGAGGCCAAGAAGTCTTTATCAAAGTTCTGACAGTTCGTAGGCCAAGACATATACGTGATGGGTGCATGATAAGCTCAAGTAGTACACCAGCATATAAATTCATCATCCCGGCACACAGCGAGCTGTTGCACTAGGACTTGGAGGGTATGCACTCCTTTTAGCATATCAACATGGGAGATAGTGTGTGAGCATTGCTCAGGATGATCATCAATCCCTACTCAACCTACGATATGCTTGAATGTCAATCCTTTATCTGAACCATTTTTCTTTCCAGAAATTCGTACTGCTAAATATAATGAGCGAACCTATATCTGTCTCAGAAGGGTTTTTTACTTACAAAATAGTTAGCTGGTTCTATCGCTTCCGGTTGCTTATTCCAACCAGACAAGAGGTTTACTATATCAATATCTTGCCTTTGAATTTCCATTTGATTTGTATAATGAAAATGACGAAGTAATGCGATTACTTTTGAAGATATGTCAATCAAAACACAGACTAAGTGCATAACAATAATAGACGTTTCTAACCTTGTCGCATTCGGACGAGGTGGTCGAATTGATTCTAGACTGTACAAACCACGGACTAGCCAACCTGAATCATCCGTTCCTGGCGCCTATTCTATGTAGCGATAAGAGGGACTTGGCCATTTTTGATGCCGCAAGCTTTAAGGCCATGCTGAATTCTCAACGCTACAACACCCTCCTCATTAGCTCGTTACTTGTCGTGCCCCCAATGCTTATCCGACTCGGTCTCTCACCGCAATCTGTGCTGGCCAAAGTCATGATGAAGAATCGAAACTCCTTGCTTCCTTGAGATAAGTCACTGTCTTCACAAGAGACAGCGATGAAGTTACTACTGCGTACCTCGTCGTTGAGGACATTGTTGTCACCTAAGATGTCCGCAAATCCTGCCACTCTAATTCAGGATGCCCTGTCAGGTCTCCTGGAAAGACATGAAATTACCAGCATCTTTCTGAGCGTCGGACCTTGCAAGTACTGCAGCAAGATCCCTCGGAGTCGGAAGTGCTCAGGTTGGTGGGGGACAGATGTCGATGGTCACATTGGCGAGAAGGCGCAGCACAATCTTGCCTTACCAGGTCTGCAGGCGCTGGTAAACTGCCATCTCGGCTTCGTACATAAGAAGGAACACATCTGCCACGGCCGTTTCTTGCCCTGCAACTTCCCAATCCTCTTCATCATCTTTGTCGTCGTCTGGCTCGCTCGATTCTATGGAGTCGGTTTCATCGTCCTTGAAGTGACACGAAAAAGCAATGAACTCACCAGAATAGCCCATTTATACAAATTTGACATATATTGCAAATAATTCACGAGAACAAGTCGGTAGACGGCTGTCATGACGTAACTGAGGAGCAAATCTCCAGTCGTAAAGCTTGAGAAAAGCAATCTTAGCAGGGGACGGAATTGTTAAATTCGCTTCTTGAAAATTAGGCATGTCGGATTGCTCAGAGTCATCGTCCAGGACTCGACAACCATGCTGCAGGAGAGAATTCACTAGTCCAGCATTTGTATGATCCTCGAATTAAGGTTCGACTTTGCTGCGAGAGCATGATCAGAGGAAACGTTGCATCTGGACAGGAAACCATGAGCGCTGTTCCAGGTTAATAAGTGGTTCCGGCGTTTCCTTCTCTGTGGAATACCCTGAGGTCAGGAACTTCTCTTCCTCGACTGACTCTTTCTTCAAGAACTCAGTCAGGATAGAACTGACATCCGTAACCAATGGGTGAAGAATCACTGCTACAGCCAGTTTTTCCTTTTTGGAAGATTCAAACCGCTCTGCGTCATTGGTTTGCAGTACGCAGTATTCCAAAGCAAGTAGGTGGGTTGAAGTATGTGGATCTTATGTCTTTCGGCTTTCTATGTCATCTCAGACCCGGGTGGCATCAGAGACATCATGTAAACAAAAAGCATGGCGGGAACTGGGATGAGAAATAAGAAGAAATTTAGCATTAAAGAACTAAACGGTCAGGGTATCATTCCAAACGGTCATCGCAAACAAGATGCACATCAAACCGATCTTCGCCTTTCCACACCTTAGAACCAGAATTGCACTTTGCCACAGCAGCCCTCAGGTCGCAGATCATGCCCGGGGGACCACTCCCAAATACTCGAACAGAGCCTTGCGATACACTCTTAACAAACTCCTGCACTACCAATCCAACATCGGGCCGTTGACTCCGGAAAGTCTTGACATCATCGCCAGACTCAGTCGCCCCGTTTTCATCCCCACTCTCCTTGGAGCTCGAGTCCTCCGGGTCTGCAGTGACGAACGTGCAAATCTGCAACCCATGGGCGGCACCCAGTCGCTGGAGCTCCTCCAGCTCAGGAGCAACCCATTCCAGGTCTCGTTTCCGCTTCATCGCCCAAACCAGCTCAATCTTCCTCCCTGTCGTGCCCACTGGACCGCGCACTAAACGCAACAGAACTGGCAACACGTAAGTAATGCCGGTACCGCCAGCAACACACAATACGTTGACATCCTGAATAAGCCCTTCGGTCACGTCGACTCCGTAGGGACCCTGAAGGATGACATTCGTGGTGACAGCGGTCTCTTTCGTGGCAGCAGCGACCTTCTTAGCCACAATGTTGGCAATTCTCTTCGTTTCACCCTTCTTGGCACGGAAGATATACGAATGGCGGACCTTGCCCACGGTATCGGTAACAGGAAGAGACAGAGGGGTGAACGGGTGGCTCTGCCAGATGCTGCCTTCAGTGAAGCAGATGAAAAAGTGCTGACCAATCTTCCACGGCGCCTGGACGTGGTCGAAGTCCAATCTGACCACATCTCCGAACTGTTCGTCCTTCCAGTGCTTCACAACGGCCTCCACCGACTCGAAACCCCATCTCCCACTGTTCTTCAGGTATCCATGATGCAACAACGCAGTCCGCACTGCACGAGCAATCCTGTCAGCGCCCCAGAGGACCAGACCTGGCACCAAAAAGCACTGCAGCTTCTCCCAATGACCAATCAATGCCCCGATGTACACCATGGCAAGAACATAGTGAGCCTTCCGAAAGAACTCATAACCCGTGACGCGACGCACGACCACACCGAGCGTGCCGATCCAGAGCAGCACAAGCAGCACCAAAGCCACGACTCCCCAGCGAGCATAGTCCTGCGCAATCCAGGTGTTCCACACCTGGGGCTGCGGACGGTACAGCCATGCCTCGACCAGGACCCAGCCCAAGGTATGCAGCAAGCTTTGCACGAGGATGATGTAACCAACCCATTTGTGCAGGAAGAGGAAGCTGGTGTAGGGGACGCCTGTCATGATGCTGAGGAGCGACTCGCGGCTGGCGAGGAGCACAGAAAGAGGGGTCAACGCGTAGGCCAGGACACCGACGCGATCGGCCCACGGACCCAGTGTAGAGCGTGTGTTGTATACATCTGGGGGTTGATTCTTGATCGGGGTCAACCAGCGCTTGTACACCATGCCGACGAAGGACCAGACGGTCAGGTAGCCGGTGAGGATGGCCAGGATCAGCAGCTGCAAACGGGTTGTGTGGCCGAAGATGAAGGGAAATGGGGCGTTCGGAAGGAGATATCGACGGCTCGCGGAACGCATGGAGTTGAAGAGACGAGCGGTCCGGGACTGGGGAGGGGGTGGCGATTTCTCTGGGTCAGAAGACGCCAGCTGCGCGATGAGGTCGTCGTGAGCATCGCGGGCAGGGAATAGGCGTCGCGCGGCAGCCCAGACGAGGATGATGCCGCCAATGGTCAGCCAGAAGATGCCCGTGTATATCATGCCGCGGTCGTGGGCACTGTAGACCACGTCGAGGTACTCGCACGAGCCCGGGTCGTTGGTGCATGGTCTTGCACGGTCGGCATAGCCCCAGTGCGGCTCGAGGTAGGCTGCCTCGGAGAAGTTCTGGATATGGCGCGGTTCAAGCTTCATGATGGGCGGATGGAGCGGTTCTTTTCGTCAGCCGACTTGAGCATGCTTCAAGATTCAACATATGACGATGACTGGCCAAGATCACAACGACCTGGCTCCTTTGACTGGCTCAGTCGGCGTCGAGCGGCCTTCCTTTCACAAGACGTGCCTTGACTCGACTGCTCTTCTTGGGGGGGGGGGGGGAGGTCGTCTTTGAGAGTTCTGCTGTGGGCCGTCTCGACCATGTGGGGACCGGACTGCTTCTTATCCTGTCTGCTCTTTGCATGTGGCCGACTACGGCAGGAGCCTAGTCAGAGCGACGCCGCCTGAACTCAAGGGATACGGTACGGAGTGTCGGGCGGTTTGCGCCCAGATCCCTTCCTGGAGCGTGGGTTCATGAGGCGAGTAACTCCATCGTCATGGTAGATGTGACCTTGGCAAGTCTTGGGATCCAGGGTTGCGATGGAGGAAGCAAGTTCGAGCAGATTTCGATCGCGGGGAAGAAAATCCCATGTCAAAAAATTATTGCATGTGCAGGGAACGAGCCAATCGTATAAATAGAGTTAAGCTGTCAATTGATTGAATGCAGTAATGTAAATAGACATGCACTCGCTTTTTGTCAATTTTCTGTAGTTACAACTTGCTCAGTGTGTTTCGTCGATATCACTCTCTTTTTGTCTGTTATCATTGCCGCATCCACAGCGGTGGTTACACTAGCTGAGCAGCTTTGAGCACGTTTTCCGCATCAGCGGTGGGACCCGATTGAGCGGGCTACCATCAACCAGCTACAGAACCAACCAGCCAATGGGAGGACGTCTCCGGATCCAGAACGCGACCCTAGTCTAGCACGGGCCCTGCAACACCAGCGTCCCGCCTTTTAAAGTGTGCTTGGCACCCGTCGGCCTAGGGGGGCCGACAGCAGGATCATCAAGGCTACAGCGCCCGTGATTCTGGCGCATTCTTGCTCATCGCCGGCCATTGGCTCAGCTCACGTCACCAACGGACGCCGAGTTATGGTTGCGCCGCGGCCGGAATACACCACGAGATCCCGAAAAAGGCTCCCTTCCGCAGAGGGGTCACTAGTTGCCTTGGGGTTGCACGCAAGAACGAGCATTCCCCTCTTAAACACTGTCGCCGCTCTCTAAGCGAAGCTTGCCCGTCGACTACGTCGACTAGCCCGACTTCAGCATCTTTGGCTGGGCATAATTGCCATTGACAACACCAAAAAGCCAAATCACGGCTGACAACTCAACTGGCTCTCGCCTGGCCGCTTTTTGGTGTTAGGCAGGTCATCGGCGTCCTTCGGTTCATGCTGCATCTCTCCATCTCCCCACCGACAACAGAAACAGAGGTTGACAAGACGTCGTGCTGTTGAAACTGTTCGTCGTCTTCGCGGGGTCCATCTGCCAAAATGAATCACGGTGATCACGGAGGGTCAGACGACTCTGCCGCCTGCAAGATTTCCGTATGTATCGATTTGTCAGTCCGTCTTCTTCGCTATTGCTGACTCGACGTCGCCAGATGCTTTGGAACTGGTACACAATCGATGCCTGTTTCCTGTCGAAATCGTGGCACATCAAGTCCCATGGGGCCTTCGCAGCCACCTGCATCGGCGTGGTGTTCATGGTTATCACGCTCGAGGCCCTCCGTCGACTAGGCAAAGAGTACGACGAGTACATACAACGCCAGTTTGCCGCCCGAGTGGCCCTGCTTTCACAAGGAGTCAGCTCTAACACTTCTGCCCCTTCCTGCGGCGCCGGCGGGACCACGAACAGCTCCTCTTCGACTGGGGAAGCGCTAGCCCCGCAAACGGTGACCTTCCGTGCGTCGCCGTTGCAGCAGTTCATTCGTGCATTAATTCACGCTGCGACCTTCGGCCTGGCATACATTGTCATGCTGTTGGCCATGTATTACAACGGCTACATCATATTTTCTATCCTGATCGGTGCACTTCTGGGGAAATTCCTGTGCGATTGGATGAGTAAGACGGTTGTCATTGGTGGCTCGCAGGCCAATAAGGGCGTGGTTACTCCTCCAACCGGCATTGAGGAGCCGACAGTGTGCTGTGGGTGAGACTGGACATCTGTAATCGTCCACGACTCCGACAACGGAGGGAGAGGTGGTGTAATAGGAACTGTAGGTTGATTTGCGTTGGATTTAATGACTGATACCCCCATATGATTCCAGGAACAATGTAGTCAAACATTGAGGCTTTTTTCAACCCCTAGATACGGCACCAGCCGCTGCTGCTGCTCGTGCTATCTCGTCTGCCAACAACACACTAGTCTGGTACGACTTGATGTTTTGCGGAGCGTTCTTGTGGTCTTGATTCCACTCAATTACCTCTTGTACCATGCCCTCTAGCGTCGTCAGGACTCCGACATATCCAAGCTCACCCTCAGACACAGGCTTGCTTGCAACCGCGTTGGAGCCAACCAGGTGTGTGCAGATGCTGAAGAGCCCCGGCTTGAGATGCTTTGCCTCGCCGGTAATCTCAGGCAGCATCTTACGCAGAAGGGGATGCTTGACAAGTAACAATGTGTACCACTCAATTACGTACGACAGTAGTACCATGACCACAGGTTGAAGAGGTAGGATCCGGAATGGGGTAACGGCCAGTGTCTGTAGCAGGAAGTACAAGTCTCGGTATCGGATTGGAGGATTTGGGTCAGTAACCACGAAGGGGCGCCCAGCCTGTGGCGAAGATGCGGATTTGGGGTCAATGAGGATGGCCTCAAAGTTGAGGTGTGCCATGGCAACGTTGATGCCGTGCACAAAGCTGTGTACGATATGGGAGGTCCATCTGTCAGAAGCGTCAGCAAGCCTAGGTATGTTTTGTCCCTCCTACAGGTGACAGAAGGGACGAATACGGTCTCCTTACGTTGGACAGATTGATCTGGCCAGAGCTCCGCCAACCGTATTATCGGTGAAGTTCCCATACACTCCGTTCGCAGGCCTGATACATCCTGTGCGAAACTCCGAAGAATTTGCCTCGCAGACAATTCTCTCCGCCCTAGCCTTAGACGCGGCATAATTCGCATAGAACTCGTCGTGCTCGCGCATAGGCTCAAAGAAATCCCTCTCATCCAGCGCCTGCCAAAACCGCCGGGGCCCCTCTCCTCTCAGCACCCTCCACGGCGACACCCACAACTCCACGGGTCTGATGCTAATGCTCGCTGACGTTGTCGACACGAACACATCGGCTCCCGCACGCCGCGCGGCGTCCACCACGTGCTGCGTGCCGCGCACATTGACAGCATCACATAGGCCATAAACAAGCTTCGACCGGTCCGATGGGACGATGACGGCGGCAGTGTGGAATACGGTCAGGGGTAGATGGGAGACCTCAGCCGGCCAGGGCTTGGAGAAGGCACGTTCCGTGGCAGCTGCGGAGGAGATATCCGCCTGTACGAAGTCAACCTGCTGCGCGCGGGGTTTGATGCAAGGTCTGGTCGGCTCGGGCACTTGAAGTCGATGATGCGGATGCTGGATGGGGGCTGGCCGCGCTCAAGCAGCTGGAGGACGATGTACCCTCCTATGAGACCTGGATCACGACACGGTTAGATTTTTGAAGGAATTGTCTGCGTGGTAACTACCTCTGCAGAGGCATTCTCACCTGAGCCTCCCGTGATGATGTACCGTCGGTCGAGCTTGGGTGGGATGCGATCGGCATAACTGCTCGTGGTGATGGGATTCTTCTCCAAGCGCTGATATGTCTCGAGGAGTACCTCTTTGGTCCATGGTTCCTGTACAACCTTGTTGATCTCGTCGGGGGTGCCAAGGAGTAGTTGATTGAGTCTCACGAGGTAGATTATCAGGAGGACTAGGAATACAATGACAGCTCCCAGAGCACTCTTTTCCGGGGACAGAGGCTGGTCAAGGGGAAGGAGGTCCACCATTGTGTCATTGCTGCACTAGCATGCGGTCATGCGTTTGCAGACGTGAGCGTGGTGTGCTTTCCACCTTTACCTCTTTTCTTATTCCTTCCTTCTTGATGATCTTGTTGGTCTGGATGACGAGACAGACATGACCTATCAGAAGAAGAAAGCAGAATTGAGCGAGAAGCAGCAACAGGCTGCAGAACGGGCTGTGCGCAATCCGCATTCCGACGCTCCCGTTCTTGTTCTGGAAGCTCCGTCAGAGCCCCAAGTCCTTGCAACCACCCCCCCCCCACCATCTGACCCATCTCGCGGTTGCGAGCGACTTCCATCCCTACCTTAATACCTTAACTACCGGTACCCCGAAAGTTCCTAGCCCTGCAACAAGCTGCATCCAAAATTGCAGCAAAAATAACAGCAAATCAGGATTGAAAAAGCGACCTACCAGTGGACTGCCAACGGGAACACCCGTCCCATGCGGCGCTCCAGCGTGCCAGGCGCAGTTACACCATTGTAGAATGTGCCAAGGCCAGAAGAGTGTACGTCCGATTGCATCCGCGTAGCAATTTACCCCCCTTGTACTCCCACATCGCATGACTGCGCTATCACCACCCTTCCTGTCGTCTTCATCAGCACGTTAGTTGAGAAAAGAGTGTGCCAAGCGCTGGATGCTAAATTCCTTCTTACACAATACCGTTTTGTAGTTTCTTTGTCCTCAGCATCATGAGAATCAACTTTTAGATTACTTGCTAAAATTGTCTGAGATCCAAAACATCGGCCTGTTATCAGCTATCAGGTTGTCAAGGAGCTGGATTTTTGGTGCCTGCGAGAAAATTTCCGCTAACCCCGGAGCTGCAAGACAATTGGCCCGAGCTGCAAGTTCCCGCAGCCACAACACATGGCATGTTTAATCAACGACACAAACCACGCCACCTGGAGACTTCAAAAGAACCGACGAGCCGAACTCTGGGGGTAGCCTGCGAAGCCTGGCTCAGTGACAGCTCTCCTTCTCTCCACATTCATCCTTTCCCAGATTTCTCTTCGAACCCGAGGGCCGGTCACGGCTCCCCGGAACTATTCTCCCTCCCCTCAACCATGTGACATAACAGCCCTTCAATATCTTGCGTAGGTTTTCTCCCACGCGGGTTTTCCTCTGGAGTCAATTGTAATCGACATATCTTAGATAGCTCTTGCCCGTCGGCGCCGTGGGCACGACTTAGCACCCCCAGTAGTGAAAGGGTGGGAATAAATAAATAAAAGAGATAAATTCAAAAAGAACCGAACTCCAACTTCTAGCTTCATGTTGCAATGCAGTCAGCTAAGAATCCCAGATGACTCTATACCTCTACAATCAATCTTCCTCCGTGTGACCGTCGTCTCTATGTTGAAGGTATCCTACGTGTCATGTACATTTTACTCGTGCTAAATTAACACAATGCCCTCAGAGCTTCGCTGGCTTTTCGATCTCAAACCTGGAGAAAGAGAAAAAATACCCCTTGCCTCAATGTTCCCTCATCCAAAAACATTCATCTCTTTTTGTCAGGAGAACTGTATAAAAAAGACGAAAAAAATTCCGACTCCGAACTCTTTTGAGAGTCTCAGCTTTCAATCTTTCCATGCGTCCCGTGTCAAGATCCCCTCCGTACTCGCACCCCCATCCCTTGATGACGGGTGATCCATGCTCTCTTTCTGCATAGTACGCAATTGATGGTCCCCGGGGGATGGCGTCCCCCCTTCAATGTCACGCAGTCTGTGGTGTCCACCCATCGTGCCGGTAGAAACGGACGAGCCAAACGGCTTGGTGCCAGATCCGCTGTGCTTCGCCAGAGACGTACCCAAGCCCAACATGGGAAGATATGCCACGATCAACTTCTTCAGTCTCATCAGACAGCCACAGAGAATGCCAAGATTGATTTCCACCAGCGACCAGATGCCAAGAATACCTTCTTGGTAGGTGACGTCGGTGGCGCTCTTGAGGATGAGGACGTATGGAAGGCGTGCGATTGAGCAGATAACGACGCTGAAGGGGGAAAGTTAGCAGTAAATCAAAGGGAAATGAGCAAAAAAAAAACAGCGTAGATAGCCATACCCTGAGCCGATAGCTAAGATAAAACCGACAGAAAGACGCTTGTTCAGCGATAGTTGCAGCGAGTGGATGGTAGGGATCGGCGTGAAAATAACGGCAAAATCAGAAACGATGTTGAGAACGGCGTGGGAAATAGCAACATTTTGAAGGCAAGTCAATGTGTCAGGTTTAGTCGGAGCGCATGGGCCGCCGGTGATAATCGACAGGGTGAGGGTGTAGACCAAGATGCAGATGCCAATGGCGATGATGGTGAACTGGTACATGCGAGACGGGTTGATGAGATAAAGAACTGAGAGAATAGACATTTTCGTAACGGATGGAGTGATTAGGTACGTCAGAGTGTTGGGGAGGAGAATTTCGTTGAACTCCATCAGGTCGCTCAGGGAGAGCTCCCAAATATGCCGGCCCCATCCTACTCGCATCACTGCCGAGACGTGTCAGAAACTGTGTTGGGTCCTCTCTCTGATTATCCTCGACGTTTGACCTACATTCTATCAAGGTGATAAAGTAGTACAAGGAAAGTCCGTAAGCGATGGTTATGATCACTGTTATTATCAGAGTGTTAGTACCAAAGCTCGCTCCTGGTCAACCTTGTTTGATTTTCAAGCAGACAGAAAACTTACCTAGATCAAGTTCGAATTTTTTCGTGATATTTACAGTCTGGACATATCGAAGAGCAAGGAAAATGGTTGCAAAAAAGTAAGTGATAGCGAAGGACACACACGTCCCTACTTGGATCTTGTTGTAGGGAGCCCCCACAATGGAGGTTTGGGACAGTCCATCCATAATGTAACCGACTCAGAGAACAGCGTTTTCAAAAATCTGACGGTAAGTCTTGCCCAAGGATGCTATGCTGTTGAGGGAGCCGTGTTATGTATATACTATCGTAGACACCGATGTGGTGGATGGTAAAGACGCAATCATGGAAGACAACGTTGAGTGTGACCCGACGGTCTGGAACAGCCCAGACGATCATGACATTGTAGGAAAAGTAGGCGGACAGAGGCTGGCCGAACCCGAGCTTAAGCTCATGGGCCAGACCTACCCATGCCCTACGCCCTGCATCATCTGTTCTTCGCTACACGTTACAAGTGGAATGACAAGCAAGCATTCAGACAAGGATGCTCAACGAGACTTTTTTTTTTTTACTCCGCCTTCTCCTTCCTTCCTGTCGCAACGCCGGAAGACTGTCGATTTCGTTCTGTTTCGGCATAATCCATGCCTGATACCCACCTGGAAGGCCAACCGGAACGGCGCCTGGGTCTAAAAAACGAATATGCATCTTGACAAAGTTACGAACAGCGCAACACATCCCTGTCAACCTCACTCGTATATTACAGTGTGGGGGATGCCGTTGGAGGGCAAGTGGGCTTCTCCTAGGGGATGAAGCGGATACCAAACGACTGGCGGCACTTTGACAGGAAAAAAGCAACAGGTAGCAACGACAACGGGCCTTTTTGCCTCTTCCCTCGAGCAAGTTTTCATTCTATGTCCAGTTAGTGATCACCAATGCCCCTGGAGCCTCAAGGTCCTTTGGCCTTAATGAACCAATATAGAGCCTTGCGGGGCCCTGTGGATTCTCTTCGCTATATAATGGCGATCGTAGTGCTTTTCTTTTTTTATCTCTGTGGGATATTATGAAGACGAATCCCAACATTTTGACAAAATCACGTGTTCTTAAGTACGGCAGTGGCAAGGTGGTAAGCATTCTCGGCACACGTCGACGGCCACGAGGAGACGAGAAATAAAGCTTGGAACCGGTCCATTTAAGCATTCGAGTCAGAGTTTGCAGTACCGCAGGATCGGCTCAGATGACGGAGATATCGTGCAGCATGCCAAAAGCGGTATTCGCGGTGATCCAGTGCTACTGGTGCCGCTGAGTTCCGTCCCAAAAGCTGAAGTCGCCCCTGAAAAGGTTTTCAACTTCTCTCCACCAACTCACATCTCTCTGCATACCCGCCTACAAATTACTTGTAGGTGTTGTTTGTACATGCGGAGGGCGAGAGGGCGACCGATACAAACTACAAAGAGCCGGAGTTTGTTTTTTTAGTTCTTTGGCGAGGGTTTGTGGGGTCCTTTGGCTCGATCGGGCAAGAGAGCTTGCCATGGATTTGGTAACAAAAACCAACCCGGCACGTCTTGTACTGTGTAATCCCGCCTCTTTTTCTGGGAACCCCGCTGCCTTCGAAGAACGTCGATCGCGATAAACATCACGCCATGTCAAGGAACCCCAGTCCTGTGGCGAACGGCCTGGCAACTGGGGACGAGGACCCACAAGGCCACAGCGGCAAGAGACCACTACGTATTCGGAAACTTAGAGCGGAGCACGACTAGGGTCCGATGCGGCTCGTTTCCGGTATGGGACCGCCGCATCCCCCGGATGGATATTGACATTGGTGAATGCAAAGGTTTGCCCCACCAAACGTGCCAACAAAGCCAACGGATGCAAAATCCGGAGAGCCCCCTCCAACCAAGCGGTATATCGTGATCACTCCCTGGTATCACAATGTTGAAATGCATACCGGAAGCTTTGCCTATTTTTCCTAAAAGCACTCCGTACATGATTGATAACTCATCATCACGATCAAAATAGGCAATGATCGGACATAATGGTTGGTAACGAGGGTTTCGAGTCTCCCTGCCGGGTCTTCGGGGGGCGACGGTGTGTGATGCAGTAGGGATGTGTGCAGCAGTAGCATCCCAGTTCCCGGGTGCCTCAACTTTGCGAGTTCCACGACCTCTTATCAGTTCCATCACAGCTTTGTATTTGAATTTGGATGCACCCATACACTCAGATTCTAGCAAAGGAGAGAGCCATTTCCCTCATGATTGTGACCGGCAGATAACCCGAACAAAGTTGACAACTCGTGCACAAGATGGAAAAGCTCTTTAAGCGAAAGCGACTTACCAGCTCGCCAGTGACAGGCTCAGAAGATCGGGTCGTCCCGCTTCACTTCTTTGAGGACAGCCTGTTGGTCCAGGGGAACAACATGGCTGTCTCTCTCGTGTTCGACGATGTGCTGGATCCCGAGATGTTGAGAAGTTCTCTTGAGGGTCTCGTCAAGCGAGACGGCTGGCAGAGGCTCGGTGGCCGTCTCAGGAAAAATGTTCGTAAGTTTTTGCTTTTATTGTATTTTTCTCTTTTCAAGGTCACTTCCCATGGGGACATCCAGAGTTCCATGATACACGAAGGAGACATGGACTACATCACGGTTACAGAGGCTGAATCTGTTCCCGCAACTTTTGCCCCTGTCCGCTGCACAACCTCAGCCAAACAGACATTGCATGTTCCTTGCTTGGCGTTATGATAACAATGCATGAGCAAGTTCTCACTTCGACCAGCCGTCCACAGGAAAAATCGAATGGCACATCCCCCGAGAGTTCACCCCGTCACGGCCGGCCATCCACTTCACACACGTCGACCACTGCATTCCGGCATCGCAGCACCCAGTCGCATCGAAGATCCCCGAGCCCAGTATCCGTCCTTCGGTAGTTAGCGATCCGGATCTCCTGGAGGATCTGGTCTGGGAGCCGGGTCGCCGGCCTAATGGCATTAAAGACTACCTGAACACAGACCTGCCGGTGCTTGGACTGAAGGTACACTCCTTCACAGACAGAACCATCGTCGTGCTCAAGTGGCAGCATGTTGCTTTCGATGCACTTGGCATGCAACATGTCGTGAATGGTTGGATGAAGGTCCTGTGGGGGCGAGAGGACGAAGTCCCGACCCCTTGTGGTGTGGACAAAGATCCTTTCGAGCCTCTGGCGACAGGTGCACGCAAGCCCACCGAGAGACACTTGTTGATGGATAGAAAAGTTGGCATCTGGGGCATGCTGAAATGGGGTGCCGGTTACGGCATCGATATGTTAGTAAGGGCCAAGGAGAACAGGATGGTGTGCGTGCCGCGGTCATTCTGGGAACCTCAGCTCGAAAAGGCTCTTCAGGAGCTAAGGAAAGAGGCTGAGATAAATGGAGAGGATCCAGACAAAGTGTTTTTAACCGAGGGAGATATCTTGACCGCATGGACGATGAAGTGTGTGGTTGGGTCCATGAATATGGACCCTAACAGAGTTGTACGTGGAGTTGTGAACACCTTGACTGCCTAGCAGAAGTGCTGACAGTTTTGGCCGAACAGGTCGCAGGATCGATCGCCATGTCTCTTCGGAAAGCCTTCCAGGGCGACCTCCTTCCAGAAAATGAAAAGGAACACCCTTATATTGGCAACGCCTTTGGATGGGGTAATGTGCTTGTTACCGCCAGCGAGGTGATGAACAAGCCGTTGAGCTGGTTGGCTCGGCAGGTCCGACGAGCCATCAACGAGCAGGGCACCCGAGCGCAACACGAGGCATACTACGACATGGTGCGGACGGTTGGCAAGGGCTTGCCCATCATCATTTTTGGAGATGGCGGCATGTACCAGATCGGCTTTTCCAACTGGACCAAAGCTGGTTTGTTCGACCTTGACTTCTCTCCAGCGTCTAAGACAGGGAAAGATAGACCGTGTCGTCCAGTATTTATTCAGGAAAACCACGGCCCTGTCAAGCCGGTTGATGGATTCTTCGTCATTGGCAAGGATGAGAAGGGGAACTACTGGACCTGTGCCTATAAGGTGAAGGGCCAGTGGACGAAATTTCAAGATTTCTTGAATCGCGAGTTCAGCCAAGTGTCTGAAAAGGCATGACCTGGTGTTATGTTAACAGGTGATTTTGCATAGGGACTGTTCGGATTTGGAGAGTGATTGTTAAGCTCCCACCCCTCCCCCCTTGAAGCTGATGCTTATCGGCGACATGGAGTGGGAATTCGTATAGCATTGGACATCTTACCATTATCTGTTTGTAGTGTACATGTTAACAGTTTGTGCATACTTGACGGTTGACTTCAGGTGATAATTAAGAAGTTGGTTGAAATCAAATCGTGGCCACTACTTTGTCCCTAGCATACAAACAAAGCTATTTGCCGGTCATCTAATGACAAAGTCAATGTCATTCCTCAGTTCTCACCCCTGTCCCAACTACATCAACTCACAAGCTGAGAGAATGGAGCCCATCGGCGGATACTGCTTTCCGTCCTTTTCTACTTTGGGCTCACAGGTGCACCATTGATCTCGTGGTATCTTTTCCATCACACTGGGAATATGGTTCCCACAACCGGCCCATGATTCCTTGCCTAGGTGAGGGATTATCAGTACTGGGCTATTCTCAGTCGCATGCCAGCTCATGGGCTTCACTTGACAGTTACATACCACACTTGCTGCAGCGGACTTTATGGCACATTTTGAGAGATGAATAACCAATACCTTCGATGCGTTGCGGTTTCAGCACACTTGATCCTCGCAATATGTCAAAACATGGTTGTCTGACGAGGCTGTCTGAGGCGGTATGCGCATGTCATTACGCCATGGTGACACAAAGCCACAACGTGACCATCAAGGCCAAGCTAGCCAATCAGGTTCGCGAGAGAGCCAGGGTTGCGGGAAGCCACCAAAGAGCCTCTGCTAATTTGTTTAGTCAGCTCTAACCGCCACGTAACGATCAGATCCGTCACCCAAATTCCGATCGTTATACTGTGGATATCCTTCATGTGTGTATTTTGCCACCGACCTTGAACCATGGCTGTGTACAATTCCAAGACAGTTCTAAGTAAACAAAAAGCCGAGTTTCAAGAATTCATTCTTGAACTGAAAATCTAAAATTTTGGGAGACATATTTCTTATAGAGTAACTTTTCATAATTTAGGGGTGATTGAAATCTAGTCGAGAATTTTAAGGTCTAGGGGAAAGAGGATCAGCTAAAGCTCGTTTAAAAATAGCTGACTGTAACGATTTGTATGGATAACAAGATCTTGATCGTTGATATGAATATTGAGGGTTTCAAAAATTCTGTATCGTGACGATACCACAACTTCCTGAGATGGTTTCGAAGGTAGCAGCTAGGTTATAGAACCTGAGGGACTGGGGTTCTCACATAATAATGTACGTGATTTACTGCAGTCACCAGTTGTTGGTTGACTCTGTTTCTATTTCGAACTCCTCCTAGCGAGTGGCTAGCTAGGTCCTATATACATGATGATCTCCTCCAGTATCATTCCTGTCATTACGAGTATCACCGGCGATAGTGGAGTATCACGCCGCAATCATTTGATCTTGGCGGTGATGAAAATCTTGACTGGACTGTCCTTTTGACATCTCCCGTCTTGCTTTTCTTGGCAGGCTTCCCTCGTTCCGTTGGCCGTCACATATATACTAGTGGAGTGTGCCGTCGGCCTGATCGTTAGAATGTTTTTGATCGTTAACAGTATGATCGTTATGCGGTGATCAGACTGTATAGAAGCAAAGTATAAGAAAATCCATCGAGTTAATCGGTTCTTTGACACGTTTCAACAAGGTTTTAATACAGCCATCAGCCCTATCCAGACGTTGGCTTTTGAGAAAACCCCGGAATGGCCAGGATTCCCGTACCCTGGAAAATGGGAGCGAAAGATACTGCTTCTGCTGCCTGCAGGCCGCAACTCACTCCCGTCAGATGCTGCACCAAGTCCTCGAAAAAATCAGAAAAGAGGATACCGGAAGGAAGCAAAGTTTTGCTAACATGTAGACAACTGAACATGCCCAATACAGTTCGTATTCGGAGGAACAAGACCGGAGGAGGACTGTAGATATTCCAACCTTTCTCAAACAGAACTGTGGGTCGATGACGCATGGACAATTATCGATAAGGTGGTGGAAAGCAACATGCGACGAACAAATAGAGCGAGGCCAAGTCTTGCAATCCTGTCATCGAAAAACCCAATAGGTACTAGCTGCCAAGACCCCGTCAACCGTCAATTTAACTTGAAACACCTACACTTTTATGCAACCCTTCGGCGGCGGTGGTGAGGTTAGTCACACTAACAACTGATAGTTTAAGACCCTAATAATCCTGTTAGCATGTCAAACATCCCAGGGGCCTCTTGGGTCGAACCAAAGTCTCAGACTGGGATAAAAACAATCCTGAGCCCCGCGGCGACTGCGCCTCTTGGTGATCCGTTGCACTTTGAGCCAAACAACTGTCGCCGCGGCACATGCCGGCAGAAGCCTTAAAATGCGGGTGCGGCCCGGCACATCACCCAACTCTCAGGTTTGGAGTTTGGTAAGCTGCCAGCCTGTCGCTTGAAGCTTCAGCGTTCCTTTCGTCAGCAGTTTAGCTGCTTTCTTTTCTTGTCACTCCTTCTTTTGCGCTTTGACCTCTCGGGCAACATGAAAACCTCACTCTTTTATGTTGTCCTCTTTTACTTGCTCGGCCTGGTTGCCGGTTTTGCCATCCCCCGCCACCATACTCGACAGCACTATGCCGTTGCCGAGTTCCAGCGCAAAGACGTATGTCTAGAACCGAAAATAACGTAATCTCGAACCGTTTTTGCCTAACCCGACACAGGCTTGCCATCCTATCTTGACATTTTGTCGTACCACTGCCGATTGCTGCTCCGGCTTGACGTGCAAGAGCTTTGAGGGCGACTCGTTCTGTGTTCCTGGGGGCTAAATAGACATCTCTGGGCCCGTTCCTCGCCCAAGAGATGAAGCTGTTGATGTAACACGAAAAGACATCGGGGAGGCATCTCATCTTGGAAGATCCGGTAACTACCTAGCAGCAGTGCTGCAAGCCAGCACTATGTGAGCAGTGCTCCAAAATAAACAAACCGACCAAAACTCAAACCACGCCATTTATACACAAGCAATTCAACCTTTCTGCGTCCAGTGATCAAAGCCACATGCATTGAGATCATTCTTGTATTCTTCCCAGGCAGTAACTTCCTGCTCTGCTTCTTTTGTTCTTTTGAGTGTCTTCTACTTGACATTCACTTGGCTTGGCACACCTTCGGTTAACATGTGCTACGCGGTGGAAGACTTTTGGCAATATGCTTGGAAACATTTTGTTCAAGAAACCGCATGACTCTGTTACAATCTTGTATATCAGAAAAGTCCAGAGGGCCCTTGTTCTCTGTTTGAGATACCCTTTTGCCTAGCATGATCGAGCAGGCAAATTTGAACATAGAATTTGCTTTGTGTTGGAACTTGGTTCAAGATTTGCATCCGATGACCTAAGAATGTAAAAAGAGGAAGACTTGCTTGAACTCACTGTAAATGTTTGAACTAGTATAGCTCTCTGAACCCAGATGGCATCCTCCAAGACAGCGCCCATTTCTCCGGTAAGTTCAAAATACCCGGCTCCAACAAGCACACCACTGCACAGGAGGAGAAATACACGTATATATTCCGATGGGACAACCACCAACTGCTCTTCGTTTGCAACAAAGAAATTGAGGCTGATTGCGCAGCTTAGTTGGTCAAAGATGTAGACAGCGGAGAGCGGCTGGTGCTTAAGGTGTTCCATAATCCACGTTCAACAAAGATGGGAGGGGAGCATACTATGCTATTCTTTAAATGGGATCTTACAAAGTTCGGATTTTGCAGACCATTACAACCACATGCGGCACTCCAAGCTTCAAGTATCCGACCTTTTATCATGTAACGCGAAGGCGTCCAGTTCGTCAAGGCCCGAGACATCGGCTTGTCTGGCTAGGGCAAGAAGGGAATGGTCTACGGAAAGTTTAAATTGGCGAATCCGCTTCCTCCCATTGAGTCCATGGAGAAGCTAAGCCCCCAGTTCAAACTGTTGCGCACATGATTGATCAAGTTCTCAGAAAGCTCGAATATTCACACAGCAAGTAGCAAACTCATACAACATGATGATGTCCACTTTGGGAATATATGGGCACATTGGAAGTCCTTCTCTGCTCTTCCAGACTTCTAATTAGGCGAGTAGAGCCAAGCCGGGTTTCCTGAAGATTCGTTGACAATTATGGTGCCTCCAGTACTACCATTGCTCACCCTTGTGAGTTACAGAACTCCCTGGGTCTTTTCATTGAGGGTTGCACAGCTTATGGAACTGGTGAGGCCATGGATGAGCTGAAGAAACTTGTCCGCAACATGAACGGTACTATCTCCAACTGGATGGATATCACCGGCAATCCTTCTCATACTCTTGATCTGAAGCCGATGATCCGTAATGTATGGGAACTTCAAAGCAGGTGCCAGAGCGAATACAGGTATGACGAGACCAGAAGCCAAGACTACATTGCCTACACGACCAAAGGAGGGAGAGAGCCTTTAAATTCAAGAATTTTGGCCTTCTGATCTTCAAGCGGAAGGAGTCCAACGCCTGCACACCCACCATAAAATGTAACAAGAAACATGTTCTGATCTCCCTTTGCAGTCTATGGCATCTTGTCAAAAAGCAGGCAAGCACTGGATCCCTGTCGAACCTTCAAGAGTCACGCACCATGCCTCCGATGAGCAGAACGAGTGGCTTCGATATGAGCCCGAATATTACCTGTAACAAAATGATGCAAAGCCCACTCACCACACGACACCGTCCAGTCGGTACAAGGGTATCACTCCCGAGCACCGCCGCCAACAAAACTGGAGGGCATATGCTCTCCAATGACCTTTTTTAAACGACACACGGTCACCGACACTAAGACATCGACACGCCGACAAGGCTGCCCCAAAGACGCAGCAGCGAATCTATAACAAGAACACCCCCAAGATACTTTCGTCAATCGTTGACCCAAACTTCGCGTCGACACAGCATGAAACACGTCCTTGACTCTCAAAGCCAAACAAGACTAAGTATAACCACTCAAAATCAGAGATCTGTGCCACTGCTCGCGAATTTCATGCGCCAGATGGCCGCCAGAGATCGAATGGCTGTCTTCTCTGGCGGCTTCCCAACGTCCAACCCCCTAGATATTCCGAGACATGGGCATCATCGACGACACTCCTATTCGAGCCTAGGTACCGAGGGCCAGGGATCGCGCGACACAAAGATGACGATGAGCGACGACTGCCTCGCTAATCACGCCACTGACTAAGTGACTTGGTTGCCCACTTACTTCAGATTGGGGCGAACTTGAGAAGGTTTAGAGGATCTAGCAGGCTCTTTATTTTCTTGTTTTATACCAAGTTCAGTAAAGCCATTAGAGGTGTAAGCAAGTAATTCATGCAACGACCAAAACTATTTGTGTGACCACTTGAGTGCCCCTATTCCTAATGGCTTGTCACCTTTGTTCTCTAAAATATACATCTGCATAGAACACATCATGTCACGTATCAATACGCAAACCTGTCAGTGTCCTTCTGGCAATCTCTATAATGAGTGACTTGCACAAAAGTTGTCCAAAAAGCACTAACTAGGCTGGTGTCTCCGGTCGTCCGGGTCTGGGGGTTCAGAGGAAGCGGGCCCCACTTGGACGGGCCGGTCCTTTTTTCCGCCGGGGTGGTGCACGAGATCGAGGTAAACTAGGTAGGGTTGGTTTCGACAACAGGTTCAGAGTTGAGCATTGACCTATGTACGTAGTTACTTAACCCTTTTAATCCTTCATCTCCATACACTTGATTCGTTTTAGAAGCGTTTCTATCATTCTGCATACAGGATTCATAATCACACACTTGTGCCACCTGAAGGCATATAACTTGGAAGAAATTAACGAGCCCCATTGCGGGGGATTGGCGCAGAAGATGGTACCAAGGGCGCACTGGCCTTGTCTGCTGTCACGACCCTAACCCTCAATATTCCAAGACGCAGTGAATCATAAAATCCGTTTTGATACCACAATCAAAGATCAATGACGGATTCCTTGATGATGTGTGGGGTACCTCATAACCCTACATCTCAATTTGATTTTATGATTTATTATTATCGCCACATCATTGTTCCCAGATTCGCATATCCCTATGTTTTGATAACTTATGGGAGAGGCCACATGTGGATTTTTGCCACCATGCAGCATAGTCCTCTCAGCCCTTCTTTTAGCTAAATCATTTAAGCTTGAAGAAAGGCAAAAGGAAAGAAGAGATGCGCGCACACTGAACAGCCTTTGACAGAAACTTGTCAATTGTTTGCAACATTATCTAAAGTTTCTCACTTTTGCACAAACGCAAGGAATGCGCTACGTGAACTTCTTTTCTTGAAATATTAGGCTTAACTCTACTATCAAAGACCCCTTTCACAAGGATATGCTATATAACACGTTATATATCCATTACCGTATGGATAGGACTTTCCTGTAGTGCCAGACTCCCAACAAATGTGTTTCAGCCGTAGCCTGCCGTCTAAGGTCGACAAACAACTCCCGTCTAGTACTTTGAAACGGCCCGATGCATTGGTTCATACCTTCCCGGTTGCAAAATATTTCGTTCACACGACTTGACCGTTCTAATGGAATCAACAGTGATTCCTGGGTTCTGTATACTTCTTCAATATGCGTTGCATCTGTAATTAATTAACAGATTGTAGCTGCCACTTACGTTTAACTGTGACTTTGCTCATTGGCCTACATCAACAATGAAGCCCTGCAACGAACTTTTTCAATAGTCCTATCCGCATATTCCGGTTATTATTAGCAGGGAACACATGCTAGTCCGTTGTGAACTGGATCATATGGCTGTATGCATATATGTAGGAACCTTCTCTCCTACAGCTATATCTTTAGAGATCTGATGAATGGACGTGATGTTTGGTCATAGTGATCATTTTTTATCTTATCCCATGTGCCAGCAGCTACAGTTGTTATATCTTAATGGCAGACTGTGCTGACCAAGTTTCTTTACGTTTCCACAAGCTGGAGATCTGCCATTTGCATCGTTTCTCAGTATCTACCATCAGCAGCTCAACCAGCTACTGATTCGCCACGACCTCAGCAAAACCAACCTGGATCTCATATCATGGGCGGCTTCCGGTTCAAGTTATCAGCATTCTTGCTGATATCTTTTTCTCTGCATATATATGCAATAAAGGAAGTCTTCGCCCATGTTATTGTAAGGCTCTTGCTTCAAAGTCAACCTTTTACGGACATATATCCGGCTGACCCCAATCCAGGTCGGGAACCTCCGAACGTTCAATTTCACGGATTGGGTATCCGACATCCGAATAGCACAATCTTCCAAAATCGACGGATTTGTACTCAACATAGCGGCCCATGACCCATCAAATGAGCATTCCCTCGATCTTGCCTTCGAAGCTGCCTCTGCTGTGGGGAACTTCAAGCTGCTGTTTTCGTTCGACTACCGAGCCCAAGGTCCTTGGTCCCGCGACGCGGTTACTGAGCTTCTTCGAAAATATACCCGGCACCCGGCCTACTTTAAACATGATGGAAAGCGGCCATTCGTCTCCACCTTTGAAGGCGCCGAGTGCGCTGAGGACTGGCCAGCCATCAAAGCCGCCACAAACGCATTTTTTGTGCCAGACTGGAGTTCAGTTAGCGCAGCCCATGCCGTTAAACTAGCTGGGGGTGTCGTGGACGGCCTGTTTAGCTTCAAGGCCTGGCCGTCCGGACGGGAGAACATGACTACCGATATGGATGACACATTCCGCGCTGCATTGGGCGCTAGAAGGGTGTACATGATGCCAGTCAGCCCGTGGTTCTACACGAATTTGCCGGGCTTTGGCGGAAAGAATTGGATGTGGAGGGGCGATGGGCTCTGGGATCGGCGTTGGCGTCAGGTAATTAAGATACAGCCTGACTTCGTACAGATTCTAACCTGGAATGACTTCGGCGAGTCACATTACATCGGACCAATACCGGAGAAGGCCTTAGGGCTCTTTCAAGTGGCGAATGCGCCCATTAACTACGCGCAGGGTGTTACTCATGATGGCTGGAGGAAGTTCTTGCCCTATTACATCGAGGTCTACAAGACAGGCAAAGCTCCACAACAAGTTGACGAAAATGTATATGCCTATTACCGCACGACACCTGCCTATGCATGTCCGAACGGTGGTACATCTGGTGGTAGTGCCGCCCATGGTGAGAGTGTGATGCCGCCGGAGCACTTGGTCGATGACAATGTGTTTTTCTCCACCTTGCTGAACACTGATCACGGAGTCACCATTACCGTGCGTATTGGAGACAACGAGCAAACAGGGGTATTCACGGAGTTTCCTGCAGCAGGACGCGGAACACCTGGAGTGTACACGGGGAGTGTGCCATTTGCGGGTAGAACTGGGGACGTGGTCGTTGCTGTGTTACGAGGCAGTAAAGTCATTTCGAGGATTGGGGGGGGGAAACCGATAGCCAACATTTGCGAAAACGGCACGCAGAATTGGAATGCTGTGGCCATTTAGAACCAAGCGATTGTGTTTCTCACTTTAGATGATTGTCCTACGTCATTGGAGTAGCATTTGTTCACTTCTGTACAATTCTGAGGAGAAAGGCTGTTATATCAGTATTCTTACCTTTGCGTTTAAATGACTTCATTGGATAGTGAGATTGTTCCGGCTACCAGTGCTGTTGCTGTTGATTTACCCCTGAGAGTTGCCGCAGCAACCATTCAGGGGCCTACCAGGACGTGGCCATGGCCGTCCCTGTTCTTTTTTCGTGGATCAAGTTGAACCGCTTCACTTGTAATAAGTAATCTCATGGGGAAGATACAGTCTGGGATCTTCGACCTTAACCCGACGATGCACCTGTCTAAATGTCTGACGAGCTCGGCTCACCGGCTGGTCACTCGAGCCAGTCTAGTCCTCCGCCCCTTATCCAAGCCTGAACACCAATGATGTTAACCTTAACCTAGAGTATAATGCAAACAAAAGATAGACATTTAATATCAATCAGTTCTGTCCTTCTGGGGTCCGGATAGGAATGCCTTAGCCTCTCCTTCACCCTCGGTTTCATCCACTACCCATCTACCTCTCCAACCTCTCCTCCCGTCTGGTTGTACCACCTCCTCCCTGCGCCAACCATACATGTACTTCTGTCCCCATCCTTTAATCGTCCTATCTCGTTCCTTACTTGACAGCCCATCCAACACATCAAACCTTCTGGCCATCCTGGTTTGCGAGATGTATGTCAAGACCGCCGCGATCGTGTTCGGTTTCCTCGGCATGTGGGGCAAGGTTGTCTTGCGCCATGTGATCGCGATACCGGCGAGCTGCGCGATCATGAAAGTAAGGATTATTGCGGACACGATTGCGCAGACGTGATACTCGGTTCGCAGCTGCCCTTCAGGCCGGTAGGGTAGAGCGGCGAGGAAGATAATCAGGATCTCAGCCATTAGGGCTGTAAAAGCAACTGCTGCAGCAGGGAAGTGGCCACGGCGGAGGAAAGGAATAATAGAGCAAATAGGACTGGTATGGCGGGCGAGCAGAATGGTGCGGTGTGGAGAGGATGGGCCTGACGACAGGAGCGAGAATGGTGACATCGCTTGAGTGTCTGCAGTGGGCAAAGTGACGTTAGCCTTGTAGTTGACAGTGAGGAAAGTGAGGTTCACGTACCTTCAAACACTTTTGTCCAATACATTGTGACTATAATGCCCAAAATGCTAAATACGATCCTCATCGCGATTGGATTGTCAGGAAACATCGACTTCGGCTCGTCAATCTTGGCCAGAGCCACCACACAGAGTGCAAGGAGACCAAGGAGGTAAGCCCCAAACAAGATATCGACGATTAGTGTATTGACCTTGAACTTCCCCAGGATCGCCAGCCTTTCTGAGAGAAATGCAGTGAATACACCAAGCTTCGCGAAGAACCCCTGTTTCTGACGCGATGCTTCGATCTCTTCCTGAGACACCGGCATAATGCCATACTTCGTCGTTCCAACCTCCGTAGTAAATGTGCCCAACCTGAACTTGTAGTCCTTCAGAGCTTCTTGAAGCTGCTTCTCTGTAATGTCTGAAGGAAACGAGGCAAACATCCTTTCGACCGCAGGATGTCCTGTCACTGCTACCACCCCGGCGACAGTGGTGGGGTCTGCTGATACCCTTCCAGGCCTCTGGAACCACTTTGCTGCAGCCTGTGCAACTACAAGAACCTGGATCCCAAGCGCCGTGATTACGACATTGTAGGCCCACGGCTTGATGTTCACCTTTGGCTCGCAAGTACCCGGTCCAGTTTCACAATACCCGGTATCAACATATGTTCCAGCAGCAACAAACACAGAGCCCAGATTGGCTGTGATAAGTCCGATATGGGCTGCGCCAAAGTATGCTCCAGCCAACAGTGCCCCCGAAGCCCCATCCCCAAGCATCTGACGTACTGGCTCCCAGGTAATCATTTGATTATAGAACGGATTCATCAGAACCACGAAACCCCTTGCCACGACCATAGGTACATAGTTGCCCACGATGGTGTGCTTGACGTCCCAATCGAGCCAGAGCTTGATGTCAGACTGCGGGCTATCATCACTAGCTGTAGGGAGAGGAGGACCCGTGCTTGAGAAGGCATTTGCTGTGGGCGTCTCTGTTTGGCTGGCAGTTGATGGCGCTTCCGTGGTAGGTGCTGCACTTGAGCTGCGTGAGAGCTCAGAGCTTGCCGGCGGGGCTGGCATTGTAGAAGGTTCTTGACTAGGTGGCTGAGCGGACGTTTGCGCGACAGCAGGCATTTGGGTCAAAGAATTGATAATTCGTCAGGATTTCTGATATTGGAGACTCTCTTGACGTAAGAATATTGGGGATTGTTGGCACTGCGGATGATGGTTCTGTGAGACTTATGAGCGTCATTGTCAAAAAGTCAGTAGAGATCTGTCGATTTGATGTCTCGGAGATTGCTGGAATCATAAAGCTTGGGCCTGATGCTGCAGTGGACAAAAGTGTTGCGGTCTCTAATGAAAAGGAATTTGCGGAAAGCGTCGAAAGTGTGCTCTCACCGATGAAGACTTGGAGGAAGTTTGTTGAGGCTGTGGACTGGGTGAGCATAAGGGTTGAGCTTTCCGCGGAGATGGAGGAAGTAAAGCCTGTTGTCATGGGAGATAATGGAAACATGTTTGAAGGAGCGCGAGAATTGGAAGACACCGTCAAGAATTTTGATTCTGCGGATGAGCTTGAGATCGCCGAAGTGGATGATTCAACAAGTGACGTCAAAGAGTTCATTGATGAAGCAATCATCGAGCTCATGAGGATCGAAGATCTTGTCGAAGATGTATACGATGTGCTGGAAGAGGATAAAGAACTCGTTGATGACTGTGATGAAGTTGCAGGCAACGATTGGGTGAATACTGAGGTTTCAGTAGAGGTTTCAGTAAAGGTCTGCGACTCGCTAGATGTGCTCCCAACTGAGGTAGGAAACAGAATTGAGGCTGTTATTTCTGTGCTGATACTAAGTGATGTAAATGTTTGAGAGATGACAGTTATTGTAGACGATATTGAGGACGTGGCGGAAAAGATCTGGGATGTGGAAGATGACAAGGTCTCTGTCGATGTCATTGACACAACAGATGAATTGCTCGTTGTGTCGCTAGAGGTTGACCAGACAAAAGAGCTGGAGTTGCTGGAGTGGGAAGAAGGTAGCAGCGTCGAGCTCGTAACGATAGATGGAACAAAGGTTGGGGTGAAAAGGTTCGAAGGGGACACGCTGGATGTTAAGGACCATGTTGTTGAGATAGTTGTGGACGTGCTTGACGGGACAAGAGACGTCGATGAATTGGTAGCGCTGAATGGTTTGGTAGTAGTTGAGCTGATTCTGTGCAAGGAGGTTATTGGAATAGATGTCGAAGTAGCAGGGCAGTTGGGAATCGTATAGAGACTGGTAAAACAGACTTGCTGGCGCTTCTGTATCTCTCTTTCCTTGATAATTTGACAACTAACTGTGCTTGTAATACAGGGATCTGGTACTGAAGAGATTGACGGTGGTGGTGTTATGGATACTGAGAGAGTTTTTGTGGCAGAACCGGAGGTACTGCAGTTAGGGATTGGAATTGAACTAGTCCAACAGACTTGCTGACGCTCTTGCAAACCCCTTGCTATAAAATCGCAAATCACAGTGCTTGTCATGCAAGATTGATGCCCTCTAGAGGTAGAGGATGTGGGACGTGTGATGGGGATTGATGAAGTCGACGCAGTTGTGACCGGTATGGAGGGGGTGCAGCCAGAGATTGAGAAGGTGGATGTATAACATACCAGTTGCCGAGCTTGTAGGTCTCTGCCTTTTAAGATTCGCTGACAGTCCACTGTGGTTGTCTTGCAATCCGCAGGATGTTTGAAAGATATCGGCGGCAATGGAGGTGGAGTTATTGTGGTGGAGGTCGTCAAGGTTACAGGAGGAACCGATGGAGGATCAAGGCAAACTGTTGTGACAGACACGCTTGTAAAGCATACCAAATTTCGGTCATGGAGGTCTCTTGCTACTTCTTTGCACCAAGAGATAGTCGTGGGTATCCAACGGCACAACAATGGGGCTGAACCAATAACTGATATAGGAAGCCCGAAAGTCAATTGGCGCCTTTCTTTCAGTTCATCGTAGGTATGAGTAGGACGAGCTTCAACTGTCGCAGTAACCGACAAGCCTGTTGTCTTGTCCCCTCGTTGCTTCAACGTCACTGTTGTCTGTGGAAGTGAAGATGGCTCGGAACCATATGGAGGTGTACTTCGAAGCCATATGACGACGCCGAGGAGAGCAAGTGTAATGATCAGAACCACTAGCATTCCGTATATGCGGGAGAGTAATGGTCTTGGAGTTGGATTTCCCTTTTCTGATTGTTGTTAGCAACGTGAAGCAGCGTTTCATCATAGAATAATGACTTTACGTACTCGACACATCTACCCCCTTTAAGCGTTGCCAACGCACTGATTTTCTATTCGAAGGAGGAGCCATGATGAGAGTTATATTGGAGCATGGAAGAGCAAATTTAAAATGTGGCAGTGATGGCAGCAGTCCTCGGAAGGTCGTAGCGAAAGAGAATCAAACAAACCTGGTCGCGATCCAAAGCAATATAAAGACGATTGTTGAACAGTTGAAGAAAGCGAAAACATGTGGATATCGATCCCTCTCTATTCTCCCCAGCAAGAAGTAGAAGAGGCCCTTGAACTGCCCTCAGGCTAGAGCAACCCGATGAATATGCGACGCCCTGGCCAACCTCATTTCATATCCTCCCAGCCTTCTCCAACCAGGAATGTGTGGCAAGCGGGCTATGTCCCAGGATTTCAAATCATCAGAATACTTTGTAGCAAGCAAAGCTACTTGGCATTGCTGCATTTGGCGTTTTGTGCGGTTCCAGGTGGCCATCGGGATACTGTTCTGGTGGAGTGCGGCTGACAAGGACTTCCGGCAACCAAGACTCGATCTTCTACGCATCAGCGAGACAGCAACCGCCCGCATGTGGAGGATGGTCAAGATTTTCTCTCCAGCCCTAGGGCAAGGACCAATCCGAATTCTTTGCCTGTGTCCGCTCCGAAGGCGATGCGAGTTCGCCTAATGCAAGTCTTCAACTCAAGGAGTTAGATTCCAGGGACTGGAGTGAATCGGAGGTTAACGCATCAGCGTTTTGAGTCACTGGTCAGCCCTATGAAGCCACATCAAGCCAGAGGGGCGCCATGCTGCCCGCTGCCCCCCTCCTTGTCGTCCCTCTTTGTGTAAACGCCAACCGACACAGCATGATAGCCCAATCGGCCAATTCTCCTCGTTAACTCGCTCTTCCACTCCTCTCCTTTAGCAACTTTCTCAACCGCCCTCTCAAACGTGTACTCCGGCCTCCATCCCAACTCCCTTATAGCCCTAGATGAATCATACACCCTATCGATCCTTCTCAAAAACTTCCACCTTTTCAAATCAAACACCTCCCCAACCTTAACCCCCACCCCAACCCTCAACCCCCTGAGCACCCCCTCCGCATCCTTACTGAGAGCATCCAAGTCCTCCCTCCCAAACGGCGTCGGTGCGCTTACGATAAACTTTCCCCACCTGATCGTGCCCTCAGCACACCTCTCCATCGCGCAAACACACGCGCTCACTACATCCGCCACATCAACCCGCCTGTACGCCAGCTCCAGCACCTTCAGGTTCTCTTCATCCGGTACCTCAGCCCTGCGAGCCTCGTCATCATCTTCTTCGGGGAAGAACCGACTGGTGCGCAGCACAACGGTCGGTAGGCCCTTCTCCTTGGCAATGAGCTGGCATAGGTCCTCTGCGGTAGACTTAGTCAGGCCGTAGATGTTTTTGTGGGACGTGGTTGGGGTGTCGTCGTTGATCCAGGCCGCGGGACTACCTTCGGGAGGGCTGAGAGATGTACCGAAAGCCGAGGTTGTGGAGATATAAATGAAGGACTTAACAGGGGAAGAGGGATTGGGAGAGGATGAAGCTACCTCCAGCAAAGCTAGTGTGCCAGCGATGTTGGTCTGGACGAACTCGGCTTTGGAGTGAGAGCAGATATGGGGCTTGTGCAGAGTAGCCGCGTGTATGACGTGGGCGATATTGTAAGATGAGAAAACGTTGGAGAGGAAGCTGGGGTCCGTGATGGAGCCTATATGAGTAGTTGTGTTGCTGGAGTTGATATCGATACCGATCGGGTTATAGCCCAGCTCGGGGAGAGATAACATCAGGGCCTTGCCCAGATGTCCAGAGGAGCCAGTAACCAACACAGCAGGCTTCATCGACATGGCGTTTCGGTTTCCGTGAGCCCATACAATAATGTCGAGAGTTGTTTTCCTTTTATCCTCCAAAGGTTTAGGTGAGTCATGCCGACAGAACGTCCGGCAGTGGGGATGTCTCCCAGCAATGCAACCTTCTTTTTTGGGAATATAACATAGCTGGAAGGGCTGGTCAACATCACATTCGGATACTATATCACTCAGGATCTTTGTCATAATTGTTATATTGATGGGAGGCTCCGGTCCACCATCCCTGGTCATCACAAAACCCAAAACAAACGCAAGCCTCGCTACCGGGGTAACCTGATACCAAGTACTAAGTATAGTGAACAAGAATAATCCCTTTACCAAAACACATCCAAGCCAAAACCAAAGGGTATTTAAACAGCGCCGAAGATACTAGGTCAATGTTAGTCTCGTCGACGATGATTCTACGTCAGGATTCCGACTTACGTCTCCATGATGATACCAGTGATTTGGTAGGGGTCGGCGTTGGACGCCGGCCGGCGGTCCTCGAAGTAGCCGTAGCCCTTGGCAGCGACCTCACGCGGGATACGGATCGAAGAGCCACGGTTGGCAACGCCGTAGGTGAATTGGTCGATGCGGCCAGTCTCGTGCTTGCCGGTGAGGCGCTTCTCGTTCTCCTCGCCGTAGACAGCAATGTGCTCGGCGTGGCGAGTGCCAAGCTTCTGAATGGCAGCCTCAATGGCCTTCATGCCATTCTACAAAGAAAGTCAGACACTGCCTATTGATATTGGTCCAGAGTTAGGGAAGTAATTACCTCGGGGTCACGCATCTCCTTGGTTGAGAAGTTGGTGTGGAGACCAGCGCCATTCCAGTCGCCAGGGATTGGCTTAGGGTGAACAGAGATCTTGACGCCGAACTCCTCAGCAATGCGGTGCAGCAGGTAACGAGCAACCCAGAGTTGATCGCCCACTATTAATGGTTAGTTTCTGTGAAACATTGCAGGACCTAGCTGGGTTTGGCTTACTCTCAATGCCCACGCAAGGGCCGACCTGGAACTCCCACTGGGCGGGCATGACCTCAGCGTTAATACCGGAGATCTTGATGCCGGCATACAGGCAAGCACGGTAGTGAGCCTCAACAATATCGCGCTGCACAACCTTGCCGGCACCGACACCGCAGTAGTAGGGGCCCTGAGGAGCGGGGTAGCCATTCGGCGGCCTGTGAAGGAGCTGTTAATGGCTATTTAGAGTAATAAAAGACGCAGAGAACCGCTTACCAGCCATATGGACGATCGTTCAGGTCGAGCATAGTGTACTCCTGCTCCAGACCGAACCACGGCTCATGCTCGGCATGAGCCTCCATGAGCTTGACGGTCTCGTGGCGGTGGTTATACTTGTTGGGAGTGCCATCAGCATCCCAGCATTCAGCGAGGACAAGGATATTCTTGCCCCGACGGAACGGGTCCGGAAAGACGGCGACGGGCTTCAGGTAGACATCAGAGTTGTCACCAGGAGCCTGCCCAGTCGACGAGCCGTCGAAGTTCCAGGTAGGGAGGTCCTCAGGCTTGTAACCGCCCTCCTTCTCAGGTAGGGTCTGTCGAGGTGGAGTACGTCAGTCTCAGCTCATCACCCATGGGGCTGGGAGCAGGGTTGATGTGATTGTGGGCTGTGGATTGTGGAATGAGAACAGTGAATTCGCCAATTGGCGCTGACGATAAAGATCGGACGAAATTGCGGGATGTTGGAGCTCACTCACCCTCGCCTTGGAGCGGGTCTGGCCCTCAGAGTCGATCCTGAGCAACGTCGTCAGTCATTGCTCTCATCTCCTTTTTCATCCCATCCCATCTCTTTGTAGCAGGGCAGACGAACCAGATGTACTCGGCGATAATCTTGCCGTTCTGGTCGAGGTCCAGGTACTTCTGGAGCTGCTCGGGGAGTTAGTGCATGCTGCTGGTGACAAACACGTCGATTGATGAATATGGGATGTCCCTACGTTGGGGGCGTTCGAGGTGAAGCTCGAGGAAGCCTGCGTCACAACGCCTGTCAGTATACCAAAAACCACGCGCAATGGGTTTGTGTCGACTGCTGAGGAGGGGGGGGTTCAAGGGGAGGGACAGGGATGAGCACTCAGCAGTACTCGGCAAGCAGGCTGACAGTGGGGTACGCACCATTGTTGCTGCTGTCTGGTCCCTGGGACTCGGAGACGGGTGCAAGACTGGTTGAGTACGAATACTAGGTGCTGAATCCGACCTGGAGGTGGACGAGCAAGAAGCAGACTGTTGTTAATGGACGAGAGAAGTTGACGGTGACACTTGGAGCAGAGAGGGCGCTGCGGTCGAGGAGGGTTCGCGGCCTTTTTAGACCTGTGACCGATAGCGGCGTAGGAGCAGGCGAGATACGGCCATCGCTCCTTATCTTAAGCCGTCGACTTGGGACGAACAGGAGCTGATACAACAATACATTGATACAAAACGATTTCTCAGAAACCACGAGGCCAGAAGCGTCGAACATGCCAAAACGGTGCCGTGGTCCACCTCTGCCAGGCCTGCCCACTCCAACGCAGGTGCGCTGCCCACAGCCCCGCGGGGCCCGCGCGGGGGCGACACAGCCTTATCGGCGGTCTCCTATTGGTTCATTGCCATGCTTTATTCACAGAATGCAGACGGAAGATGCACGAACGACCGCAGCACTCCGCTGCTCTCCGGCTCCCAGATCGGCTCGCAGCGCTCGCCAGCCGCTCGCCAGCCGGTCACCTCGTGCCCAGCAAGGCAACGCAAGGCCCAGAATTTGCCTGCGCCAGATCTATCCATATGGGATCAGCAGGGGTTTGCCATCGCCGGCCCTTAGCGAACCCGAGCCAGTGGTCTGCCTGCGACCAGTCTGGAGCTCCTTGTGATACTGTTCTCCAAACGCCATCAAGTAAGCGGCCTGCTTATCGCGGCCTGCTGAAACATCGCAGGCCTACCACTGTTTTCCTTCCTGCAGGCCGGCGCCGTCCACAACGGCCGCCTTTTTCCGAGCAAATCGCATGCGTCCAAATGGTCAGAAACCTTCCTGCGGGAAAAAGCGTCAGCAACGGTGATGAGCGGTGACATCGAGACCGCAAAATGCGATCCAGAAATCATTATATAAAAAAACACTGACCACAGGTTCTCAGCCCCGGATCTGTCGCCACTATTACCCGTCGGTGTGCTACCCATCCAGAGCAGCCCCAGACGCCGCTCATCTGGATCTAAACACCAGACATTCAAATGCCGCCCGGGACCCCCAACCACTGCAACCAGGAGTTGATTCAGCTCGATGCGCCCTCCCGTTTCCCAGCAATGGCTATTGTGATAGAGTTTCCCTTCCGATCCTAGAGCGTCTCTCACCTGGCACCATACCCAACTACTTCTATTGACCCCCAAGGCAAATATCCAAAAACAGCCCGCGTCCCCCGCCGGGAGGGATTTTCTGCCCCGCGACAGCTCCATCATCCCAACCTTTCAACTGACCACCGCTTCAGCTCCCACAGCCATAGTTTGCTCGGTTGCTTGTCACCCGCTCAGTTCTGTTCCTCCACGTTGTGTTCACTTGCTTCGTCCATATGACACTGAACATGCCCCTCACACAGTGTTTTGGGCCAGGTTACCCGAACGGGGGGATTTGGTGCGGCCCCGGTCATGGCAGCAGTCAACGAAATTTGTCATCGGTTTCACAGTTACACCCTACATGCAACATGGCCCCTCCATTAGGAGTCACTCTCCGCCCTGCTGGGTCTCAAACAACATACCGTATCTGTGATTGTTCGTCACCATCAAAATCGTTCAACATGACGTTCAATCGCCGTCTGCGACTTGATTGGGAAACTGCTCATCATTTACCGCGTTGAACTACTTTTCTATCAAGAAGCATGTAGATGACTTGTGACTGCCAAGTCATCTTGATAAGTTATCCAAAAATCTGCCTAGAAGTCATGACTCCAGTGACTGTTCTCACAGCAACACGCGAGATCAAGACCCCACTACCCAGATCTAAGCAACGACCTCAGGGGCAGATTCTGTCATTATGCATATAAACCATCGCATTGGTACCGTACCCGAGTGGCTGGAACTTCAGCTATGTCATCGGATGGCTCGGAGCGAAATCCCTAGCCCTTTCCTATTCGACTGGATGGAGTGCTGGTAGAAGTGTCTTTGGGTGATAAACTTCAGGGCTCATGGCCCTCATCTCCATGATGGGCCGTTACTGTCCTGACGCTTGAGTTAAGTGTTTGCTTGCTCGGCAGTCATAGACAACGTAGACTAGTGAGCGCCTAGGGATCTGATAAGCATTGTGGATTGGATGAGTGTCATTTGAAGGGTGTGCCAATGACGACATCCAGTCCGACCGTCCTCGGCGGACTTAAGTTGACTTGTTTGCTCTGGACGAAAGAAAGCGAGTAACAGGGAGAAATACGGTGCACCTGCATGCTTTAAAGCCTGGCTTGAGGGATGGAACATCATAACAGAGCCATCTACCCCAGCTGATAACACCAAGTCTATCCGTGCGCTGGGTTGAACTCGAGTGGAATGAATCGGAAAATGCCTGCTGAGACGACCTCAGCTCGTGGTGTGGTGATAGAACATCCATCCAGCCGCAAGACGAGTCAACTCAGCCACAAGAGATAGGAAGTGGGAATTCAGCCATTGGCTCTCAATCTCTGAATTCGTGGAGAATCCCCATATCCACATACAGACAGCTAGGCCACTAGTTTGATAGCCGATGATCCGTGGAGACATCTCGCGATTCTCAGAGATGGTATGACTTCCCAAGTTGTCGCGGCCTTTGTTGAGAGAAGACATGATGGATAGCTCGCGGTCCTAATACCAAAACAGATAGTCATCTGTCAAACTTACTAAAGTCATGTTCGTGTACAAGACCCTCTTACGATGGACAGATACACTTCAAAAGAAATCTCACCTGTATTAACCTAGGGATGGTGAGGATTGTGCACTTCCAAAAAAGGTTATCATTTTCAGCTAAGGTTGTTTTGCCTTTGACGATATGGAATGTTAAGTAGGCACTCTGAAGAGTAAACTCTTACCACTCGAGTCAGCAACAAGCTTTCATGATCCTAGGAGCTCTATGAAAGAATGTTGGCATCCATAAAATTCGAAAGACCTCTCAAGATCCAAAAATTCCTTGTTGGGCCTCTACAGCTCGGTCAACACCAAACTTATGATTCCCATAGAAGCATGTAACAACAGATCACATTCTATTCAGAGTTCACTTCTGGCAATAGTCAACAAACGTCGTCAACTGGGCTAGGGTCCAGAACGGCGATCCAATGTCTCTGTGAAACGATTGAGTCTACTAACTGTAGAGAGAGGGTGAAAAGGCCACAAGAAGCTTATCATTCTAGGCAGATCTGCACTTTTATCTCGCAATTTGCGATGCCCCTCACCTGAAGTTGTAACCCCTCCTTTTTGAGAAGCCTCGCCCCCACTTCCACCTCTGCTCCACAAGCCCAGGGCTTCAGCTGTCCTAGGCACCACCCGTAGTCGCATCCGATCCTCGTCCCCTGGCTCAAAGTGCCCGCCGAAAGCCAACATGACGTCAGCAAAGACGTTTCGATATTGTGTATTTCCAAAACTCCCCGAGCAAACGGGTGACTTCGCAGTCGGAAGGGCCCGAACGGAGCATTGATCAGGAGTTTCAGAATGGCATTTTCGCATAGTCGTTAGCACGAAAAATGCGACTTTGAAGACAACGGAAATGTGGCATGGTCGAAAGAAGACGGAAGTTACCTAACACGCGGCATCATTTGAATTTTTTGGTGCCGGTCGGGGAGAATAGGAAGATGGGCTGAGCAGCCTGCCAATCTACTTTCATGCAAAAGTCAGCCCGTTGCAAGGTGGAGGAAGCGGCTGGTCGGCCATGCGGCCATGGGGAAAACCGGTTTTGCCTCTTTCCCGATGCGGCTGCGCCAACATGCTTTCAGCCAATCACAGATGCAGGCGCGGGCCCGGCTCGGGATGGTTCGATCTTGTTCCCGGATCAGGCCACCACCACTTCATTTGTCACGCTCACACCATGCTACTGCCATCACGTCGACCAGACACCATCTTGACAATCCTTCAAAAAGTCTAAAAAATCCTCTGTCTCTCGCCATGAATTCCATGATTCCCATGATTCCCATTTGATCTATTTCTAGTTTGGCCTTTTAGGCGTTGGTTCAAAAAGCCCCTCGCACCCTGAACCCCGCCGTCCGAGTCTGCCCCACCCAAACTTCTCGTGCTTCCAGCTCCTGCGTCTTTTACCTTCGACACTCGATAAACCCTCCTTCTCAGCAAGCAAAAAAAAAAAAATAATCAAAAAACACAATAAGTCAAGATGTCGACGGCAAGGACACGGCCGATGCAGCACGTCGACCGCAAGGAGCTCTACACCAACTTGGAGGCACGCATTCGCTACCTGCACTCTTTCCTTGATTTTGGGACCAGTAAGTCAGCCCGTCTTTTGGACCCCACCAAGTCTTAACAAAAGGCTAATCAGGACACCTCCAGACGACATTGAAGCTCTCAAGAGCGGCGCCAAGTACATCCAGGCGCTGATTCCCGCTGTGGTCAATATTGTATACCGCAAGCTTTTGCAGTATGATATTACCGCGCGCGCCTTCACGACCCGGAGCACGGCCTTCGAGGGACCTGTTGACGAGCAGCCCGACGAGTCCTCTCCCCAGATTCTGCACCGCAAGTCGTTCCTCCGCGCCTATCTTAAGAAGCTGTGCTCGGACCCGACTCAGATGGAGTTTTGGGAGTACCTTGACAAAGTTGGCATGATGCATACCGGTATTGGTCGCGCACACCCGCTGCATATCGAATATATTCATGTTGGTGCTACTCTGGCAGTTATTCAGGACGTGTTGACCGAGGCTATTTTGTCGCACCCGCGTCTCCACATCGCCCGCAAGATTGCCATCATTAAGGCCCTTGGCAAGGTCATCTGGATCCAGAACGACCTCTTTGCCAAGTGGTATGTCCACGACGGCGAAGAGTACACCGAGGGAGTGGACTATGAGGCGATTGTTGAGAAGGAGGGTTATCTGCATGGCAAGAAGGTCCTATCTCCCGAGGAGGAGTTGAGCCTCTCGGAGAGCAGCAGTAGTGACGACACGGCCACTGGTTGCCCAGGCCAGAGAGCTGCCGCTGCTGGCAGCGTCTGCCCTTTTAGTGGTTTATCGACATCTATGGCTGGGCTTAAAGTTCAGGAGAACGGGGATAAGGCCAACGGAGAGAATGCGTCAAAGGCTGATGGTGCTGTGAATGGCCAGTAGATTGACTCGGGTTAAAATGGGTTTGAGGTTTCAAAGAACGGTTGGGTGGTCAGCATTTGTGTCATTCTCTGTACAGCACACACCGGGTTTATTGGGAGTCGGATGGGTCAAGGACTTGTGCATCTACTGACGGTTTGTTTGTCATTTGTAAGATTTCATCAAGAAGGTCGAGCATAAGCTAGAAGCGCTGTTTTGCCAAAGAATTTGAAGAGATTTCGGGACTTTTAAATATCAAAATTCCAATCTTTGGGCTATGCTTAGCCCTTGGTTAGCCCTGCTTCGTAATCGGAGAGCCATAAATATATTGTGGTGCAACTAACAAATGGTGGTAAGGAAACGAAAAACTAGGGACAGCACAATGGAGAAGTCCAAACAGGAAAAAGAGTTGGGTGGAGAAAAGAATAATACCTATCTAGTTTCCAATATGCGTTGGGAAAGGATGATATGCAAGTAATGTGCACCTTATTTACAGGTTCATATCTACCTAGCGACAAGAATTTTGGTTGGATGATTCAACTTTTGACTTACGCACGTACTTGCCATTCATCCAACACACTTTTAATGCCATCAATTCACACAGCGAGGAAATCGATGCATCATAGGTAGGTATTGATTTGATTGATCTATTCAGAATGAAGCTTCAATTGACAGGGGGGAATTTATCGTTGTGAACTCGGATTCAGCAACGGACCCTAGTGATGTGATACTGTAATCATACATAAGTCTATTCCTCTAATTAACTCTGCTTGAAAATCCAGTCCAAATCCAACTGCTGTAGTAGTCTCAGCTGGGTAGGAACCAGGTGTTTGGGGGCAGTACTTGCAGCAGATATCACCAGCATTTACAACCGTGGGCTCCACACATCACCACTCAAGTTCCTTTATGACGGATAGGTAGATAAACTTCACTCAGGATGTCTGTGTTCTGCGCAAGGGTGTATAGATTTTTGAGAACTGACTTCACTCACAAACGTGCTACTCGAGGTGGTTGTCAAGAGGAGCAACAAGTAGAATATGGTCACATCGAACTGTACTATTAGCTCAAAACAACAAAAACCATGACAGAGAAAACAAGCCCACTGTGTTTATGATAATACAGAAGAAAGACCCAAGTATGGTAAAGCTTCAAGAATCAAAGGTGCTTTTGGTTGTTGCTTGGCGACTTTGGTCAGCCTTGCTCAAGCCTTGTTGCCTGAATTTAGAGGCAACTAGCTCACGTATGCCAAGGAATTGGAGGGCCCACTTTGTTAAGGCAGCAGATGCTTGGGTAAGCTCAACCACTGGGCTGCATTACATCCGCTACACGTTACAGCTGAAGTGCCATCGCCAACCAATCTGACCAGCCTTGACAGCGTCTAGCTACGACCAGGCTCGCCTGTCATAATATCTCCACCACCACGACCAAGCTTGCGCTCCTTTCCACGGAGATTGAACGTCAGACTATCGAGGCTTGCTGCCACTCCCGAGTTCTCGATTTAGACTTCCAACCAGCTACCATGTCATCGGACCAGGAGCGCGAGCACGCCCTCGCCGAGTTTAAAAAGAAGTTAATCGAGTCCCGAGAGTGGGAAACCAAACTAAAGAACCTGCGTCTGGAGATAAAGGAGCTACAGAAGGAGTACGACAGGACGGAAGAAAACATCAAGGCGTTACAAAGTGTTGGTCAGATTGTCGGCGAAGTGCTGAAGCAGCTTGACGATGAGAGATGTGCGCTTGCCCCCCCGCTTTCAGAAGCCGATTGCCGCCACAGCTACTGACATCAATTTTCCGACAGTTATCGTCAAGGCCTCTTCCGGCCCGCGCTACGTTGTGGGGTGCCGGTCAAAGGTCGACAAGTCCAAGCTGAAGCAAGGGACACGTGTAGCCCTCGATATGACGACTCTTACCATCATGCGGATGCTGCCGCGCGAGGTTGATCCGCTTGTCTACAACATGTCGCTCGAGGACCCCGGCCAGGTTAGCTTCGCTGGAATCGGCGGCCTGAACGACCAGATCCGGGAGTTGAGAGAGGTGATTGAGCTTCCGCTCAAGAACCCAGAACTGTTCCAGAGAGTTGGCATCAAGCCGCCGAAGGGTGTTCTCCTCTATGGCCCACCAGGCACCGGCAAGACCCTGCTTGCGAGGGCTGTGGCTAGCAGCTTAGAAACAAACTTCCTCAAGGGTACGTCTCTGATGTCTGTGCTCCTTCCCTTGAACCCTAGACTCCGATTTGCTAATAGTCACGCCGCCGCTAAATAGTTGTTTCGTCTGCAATTGTTGATAAGTACATTGGCGAATCGGCGCGGTTGATCCGCGAGATGTTCGGCTATGCCAAGGAACATGAACCGTGCATCATCTTCATGGACGAGATCGATGCCATTGGCGGCCGTCGCTTCAGTGAAGGCACCAGCGCAGACCGCGAGATTCAGCGTACTCTAATGGAGCTGCTCAACCAGCTCGACGGCTTCGACTACTTGGGCAAGACGAAGATTATCATGGCCACAAACCGGCCTGATACGCTTGACCCGGCGCTGTTGCGTGCTGGTCGTTTAGATCGCAAGATCGAGATTCCCTTGCCGAACGAGGTTGGGAGACTTGAGATTCTCAAGATCCACTCTGCCAGTGTGGCAAAGGAAGGTGAGATCGACTTTGAGAGCATCGTAAAGATGAGCGACGGGTTCAATGGCGCTGATCTGCGGAATGTGGTGACGGAAGCGTAAGTTGTTGGGATTTCTTTGGAAGAGCACTCTCCTACGGTTGCTAATTGTCGTGCTCAGGGGTTTGTTCGCTATCAAGGCTGGCAGAGATGCCATCAACCAGGATGACTTCAACAAGGCCGTTCGCAAATTGGCGGAAGCGAAGAAGCTCGAGGGCAAACTGGAATATCAAAAGCTTTGATACACTCGAAAAGGGCACCCAGATCATTTTCAACACGGTTTCGGCTCGTGTTGTGTTCGGTGGCATACGTACATAGTGTAATCTGGTAGCAACAAAACCGCAGCGAATGCAACGAACCACAAAGACCGTGTTATCCAGTAACTTATGGGACCCTTCTGACTCCTCGATGGTGATTAGGTTTGGGGACATTCGCGTGTCAGTTATAAACGGAGATGTAGCACATATCAAAACTCGCGCCACGACGACTACGACGGCGATGGCGCTTATCAGTTCTCTGCAGAAGATATTGCGATACCATTCTCCGCAGACCTGCTCCAAGTTCTGCATTCTTGCCAATCTGCATGCGTGATCATTTGCATCTTGTCCCTTGTCCGGTCCCTCCTGCTCGGCGCATGCTCCAATGACGTATGGTCAACAAATTAGGGGCCCATCGCTCCGTTTGCGCCCACTTACTTACATCCGGAGAAAAGCTTGTTTTAGCGACGATCGTTCCCTTCCTCGTGTTCGAAACCCGTCTATCAAGATGCTGGCCTGGGTCTCGTGGGGGGACTGCCCACCACCTGCTAAGAATAGACGTAAGCCAAGGGGTAATCCCTATCTTCGGGTCCTTCACAGCCTCGAAATGTGGGCTGGTAATTACACATTATAACAAAACTTACACCAGAGCCGGCCTATTGATTCGGCAAATAGGCGAACCTGGGGTAAATTACGAATGATGGGAAATGCTCCCACCGAACATTCGCCATCGCGCCTGTGGCACTGCAAAGCCACAGCCTGGTTGGGAAACAACTGCGACAGGCTGTGCATCGCGGGAAGATCCATCTGAGGGTTTGCATCGACAGGGCAAATGGTGACCGGCTCTTCCTTGTTTTCCACCCAGGGGTAGGGGATCGTCTGTTCAAACATACAGACGGCTGTACAGAGAGAACCGCAAGTGCCTACAGAGCTTGGAGGATGGACAGGACGAAGGATCTGTACGCAAGAATCACTTGTTCGGGTCTCTCATGGCATGATGGGCTATCCAAGCGGTTGATGGGGACCATCTCGAGAGAGCAAGCAGAAGTCCATGGGGTTGCAGCAGACGCAACTATTCCAGATCGTCCGCCCCACACACACGCGATACGAAGTTCCCGATCTCCACCAGTTTGGTCGAAGAGTGGTATCCGGAACCGTCTGCCAAGTCCGGGCCGGCCGTATGTGTTTGGAGAAGGGCGCGTCGGGATGGCGATCAATGGCCGGATGGCGGTGAGCCCAAAGGATGCACAACAGATGACTTGGCGCGTACGAGAAGAACCGCCGCGGGCCAGCATGCGATGGAGAGATGCTTGTAAAAATCCGACACGTAGTGTAAGTAGATCAACGTTGCTTCCAGCCGCAGGAGTTTGCGCTGGATGCTTGGGGAATGCATCCGGAAGAGCTGAACAGCCGCCAATGGAAGGGCGCAGAGCCAAGTACTTTGCGATGGACCAATGTTCAGATCTGAGAATTGGGGGCATGCTGCGTACTGCTAGTCTAATAGCGCCACGCATCTTCACAGGGCAGGCTGGAAACGTCTTGGGAAGAAGAGAGCTAGGGGGCTGTCCAGGAAGGGCATACAAGAGGTAGAACCTAGCCATCTACGAGATGAATTCTTCCCGCTATGGATTGCGAAGGCGGTGCAGCCAAACGAGAAGACAATCCCGGTAAGCAGCGCAACCAGTTTTCAGTTGCAGTAGGAAGTGTGAGCTTGCAGGTTTCCACAACAGCAAAAAGCTGGACCCGGCTCATGATCCGGGTTCACCATCTCGAGGCGTGACTCTCTCATCTATTTTGAACAAAGTCAAAGCCTTGCGACGAGACCAACATGGACAGACTGTCAGAACACACCGCGCCGGGGAGGGGAGCAAAAGTGGGGTGTTGAGAATGGTGGAGGGGCCGAGGGGCTGCGCAAGGCGCCACTGCACCAAAACATGGGACATCCAGCTCGCGGGATCCCTGCTGCGCGGTGAGCAGAGCACGCCGTCTCATGTCAGCAAGCTGAAAAGTACCCAAGGACGGGACGTTTGGGAAACCAAGTGGGATCCAACAAGCAGTAGCAAGCGGAGCGGAGGAAAAAGTAGCGTTTTTGTCGGGTAGGCATGCTTTTGTGCTTGTTTTTTTGTCAGAGTATAGGGTGCTCTGGTGAAAAGCACCCAGTCCAGCATCGCAAAGTGTCCATTCAGTGCCGCTGAAAGCTGAAGCTGTGGTCAAAGTGGATTGGCTGTCGAGGTGACTGGACCTAGATGGCACCAGAAAGCGAATGTATTGATAACGGCATGCAAAGGGGACGCAAGCAGGGAGGGACATCACGCAAAGAGAAGCAATCTCCTTCCTGAGTGACCGAATCAAGTGTGTTGCTCCAGGCCAGCGTCCGGTTAGCCTTCCAGTTAGAAGGCGCTGCGGTGACAAGTGACAGCCACTTGGACCCTCACCCGTGTCGGCGGTCGCTGGCCGCTGGCCGCTGGACCACTTGCTGGGCTGCTGACCCCTGTTTTGCCAGGCCGCTGGGGGTTCCACATCGCCTGCGGCCCTGCAGAGGGTGCGCCAGCAGCAGCGTTGCTCCTTCCCAAGTCCCACCCCCCTCCACGGCCAACCATAAAGTCGTCAAGCTCCCGTCCCCAGCTTCTATCCAGTCAACAAGCCTGGCTATCCATCCATATTATTTCATTTTTTTCCCTTCATCCTCGTCGTCGTGCAGAACTGCGCCCGCCCTCTGGCATTTTGGGGATTCCCTCATAATCATTGCTGATACCCCTACGCTTGAGTTATCTGCCAACATCTTCGGTGTCCTGTCAATTGCCCCTCCTGTCGTTCGCTAGTCTAATCTATCAACATGTGGTACGAAACAGCCTCCCCCCTCTTCCCCCCCGAATCCGTCCCCCAGTTGTGCCCTGAGCTGCTCTTTGTGGTCACTGTGCGCGGCGTCTCTCAAATGGGGAGGGACGGTGTCTTCAGGACACAGAGAATTCCCCCTGATGCGCTCTGGTCCCTGTGGCGGCGACACGAAGACGACGGTTGTGCTGACACCGCATTTTCTTCTGCAGTGGCATTTTCGGCTACGTTAACTATCTGGTGGAAAAAGACCGGAAGTTTATTATTGAGACCCTGATCAATGGTACGTTGCTTATGTTTGGAGCTCTCCGGTCGACCTGCGTACCGCTCTATAGCGACCTGCGCCGGCTCAGGCTCGGTGCAGGATGACAACCCATTGGACGGTCTTACTTCGCTCCACAATGTCTTTAAGTGCTGACGTGTGCTCTTCCGCGGCAATTAGGTCTCCTCCGTCTCGAGTATCGTGGCTATGACTCTGCCGGTCTTGCTGTCGATGGCGACAAGAAGAATGAGGTCTTCGCCTTCAAGGAGGTCGGCAAGGTCGCGAAGCTGAAGCAACTCATCGATGAGGCCCAGCTTGACCTTACCAAGACCTTCGACTCCCACTGCGGCATTGCGCACACCCGCTGGGCGACTCACGGCCCTCCATCCCGGCTCAACTGCCACCCCCACCGGTAAGGCAACACCCGGCCAGGGACACAGGTTACAATAAGAATTTGGGACACAAAGCTGACGAAAGTGATAAATGTAGCTCCGACCCTAGCTGGGAGTTCTCAGTCGTCCACAATGGCATCATCACCAACTACAAGGAGCTGAAGACCTTGCTTGAGAGCAAGGGGTTCAAGTTCGAGACCGACACGGATACCGAGTGCATCGCCAAGCTGGCTAAATACATCTATGATCAGCACCCGAATGTGGGCTTCACCGATCTGGCCAAGGCCGTTATCAGCGAGCTTGAGGGCGCCTATGGTCTCCTTATCAAGAGCGTGCACTATCCTCATGAAGTGATTGCCGCTCGCAAGGGTTCACCCCTGGTCATTGGTGTGAAGACCTCGAAGCGCATGAAGGTTGACTTCGTCGATGTCGAATATTCGGATGAGAACACCGCACTTCCCGCCGAGACGGCATCGCAGAATGTGGCTCTGAAGAAGTCGTCGGGCTCTGGCAGCCTTCTCGCTCCCAATGGCCTGCTGGCCGCTGCTGACAAGTCTCTGCTCCACCGCTCGCAGTCCCGCGCCTTTATGACAGACGATGGACAGCCCATGCCCACCGAGTTCTTCCTGTCTTCCGACCCGTCGGCCATTGTGGAGCACACAAAGAAGGTTATGTACCTTGAAGATGACGACATCGCCCACATTCACGAGGGCCAGCTCAACATCCACCGGCTCAAGAAGGCTGATGGTAGCAGTAATGTGCGCGCCATCCAGACACTCGAGCTTGAGCTGCAGGAGATTATGAAGGGCAAGTTCGATCACTTCATGCAGAAGGAGATTTTCGAGCAGCCCGAGTCTGTTATCAACACGATGCGTGGCCGTCTCGATATCGCCAACAAGACAGTGACCCTTGGTGGTCTGAGGAATTATATCAGCACTATTCGCCGCTGCCGCCGCATCATCTTCATTGCTTGCGGTACGTCGTATCACAGCTGCATGGCCGTTCGTGGCATCTTCGAGGAGCTTGTCGAGATACCGATTTCTGTGGAGCTTGCGTCCGACTTTCTGGACCGCCAAGCCCCTGTCTTCAGAGACGACACGTGCGTCTTCGTGTCTCAGTCCGGTGAGACCGCTGATTCGCTCATGGCACTCAGATACTGCCTGGAGCGCGGTGCTCTAACCGTCGGTATCGTGAATGTGGTGGGCTCTAGCATCTCTCTGCTCACTCACTGCGGTGTCCACGTCAACGCCGGTCCCGAGATTGGCGTTGCCTCGACGAAGGCGTATACCTCTCAGTTCATTGCCATGGTCATGTTCGCGCTGTCGCTCAGTGAGGATCGTGCTTCGAAGCAAAAGCGGCGTGAGGAGATCATGGAGGGCCTGAGCAAGATCAGCGACCAGATCAAGGCTGTTCTGGAACAGGACCAGAAAATCAAGGAGTTGTGCGAGAAGAAGTTCAAAGGTCAGAAGAGCATTCTCCTCCTTGGCCGCGGCAGCCAACACGCCACGGCGCTTGAAGGTGCCCTGAAAATCAAGGAAATTAGCTATCTCCACTGCGAAGCCGTCATGAGTGGTGAGCTCAAGCATGGTGTGCTCGCTCTTGTCGACGAGAACTTGCCCATCATCATGATTTTGACGAGGGACAACCTCTTCAAGAAGAGCCTGAATGCTTACCAACAAGGTTTGTTCTCCTATGCGCACGAAGACTTTAAACAAACGGCTAACAAGGTATTTCCCCTACAGTCATCGCTCGCGGCGGCAAGCCTATTGTTATTTGCAACGAGGGCGACGAGGAGTTCAAGTCCAGCCAGGCTGAGAAGATTGAGATTCCCAAGACGGTGGACTGCCTGCAAGGCATCTTGAACGTCATTCCTCTGCAGCTCATCGCTTACTGGCTCGCCGTCATGGAAGGTCTTAATGTGGACTTCCCGCGCAACCTGGCCAAGTCGGTGACTGTTGAATGAAGCGGGCCAGGGTGTGGACTTCATGGTTGAATCAAAAACGATAGGACGTCCAAAAGCCGAGGGTTGGACCACGACGAGGTCACTCTCTCCTTGAATAATAGACTTATCTAGCATGTACTAGTACTTTATTAGTTACCTTGCAGTCACCCGCCGGTAGGAGTCGGCGCTGGGAAAAGGACACAAGTCGCGTCAAGGGTACAGGGCCAACAGCGCCGAGATGGTCTCGGAGCCGGAAAGTGAGGGGCTGATTGGTAAACAGTGTGAGAAGGGATGGTCTGGATTGGAAAACCCTGACCGGTCGTCATAGTGTCAGGAGGCGTTTGCAGCCAGCGACATGCGAATATACTTAACCTCACGACATGAGTTGCCTCACTAGTACTTATTAGAACTGTGTCCGTCTGGCTAATCTTTGCTTCAATCACTCCTCTCCATGGCATGCCTGTCCATGGCTTATATGTAGATTTAAGGCTGTAGGAAGTGCAAAAGATATCACTGGGGATTGTATTGTAATGCAGCCTTCTTACACAGTCTGGGTGCCATAGCCCCGGATGCGCTCGGCGAAGGCCCAGCTTTGCTGTTCCAACTGCTCGTCTTCGCTCAGTTCCACACCATCCTTCGTAACAACCGCGAGGCTGTACCGGTCCAGCGACCGAGCATCACGGTAGAACAGCACTTTCATGCATTCCTTAACCACGCGCACCGCTTCGTCCCGGGTCATATTCTCCGTATCTCCCTCTGTCGCCGCATACTTCCGCATGATAGGCTGTGCAAGCATAGCACCGAATCCTGTCGCCAGCGAAGGCGACGTGAATGCCGTGCCCCGCAAATCAACTGACCCTAGGAACGGCTTCCCTTGGCTATCAAACCCAGCGACCAGGATTGCGTTCCACAGCGGGTCGAAGCTGTTCCGCCGCCGGTACATCAGCTTGGAAAGGTATTTGTGCAGATTGGCTGCGTTGAGGTGGCTGCCGCCACCCGACTGAGCTGAGGCCGCTTCGTGGTCATAGGCTTCGTCGATTGCGAGCTCATTGAGGTGGCGTGTTAGATATTGCATGTCGGAGACATCGCCGCCGAAGCCGACGATCGTGTGGCCTAGGAAGGGGTGAAGACGCTTGACGTCGGTGAAGCGGGCTAGGGAGCCGTAGGAGGCTGTTCGGGAAAGGGAATTAGTCATTGGCACTGGACGGTACAAGGATGAAGATCAGTAGGACGGAAACAAACCCAGGTTGTCAGCAGCCATGACCACGCCATCTTTAAACTTGATGGCTATGACTGATGTGCCCGTCACGATGGGTTGTTGTGTTGCCGTCTTGGGGCCCGTTGTCTGAAGGTAGGAGGGATCGTAGGGCCCAAAGACGTCGTCTCTGGGCTGTGATGGGTCAGTGCGACTGTGGTACTGGCATGGGCAAGCGAGGGTTAGAGGAAGAGTTTAGAGAAGACGTACACGACCCCAGGCCTGCGGACGGTGATCCATGACGATGGTTTAGGGCGGTGCGGGGCTGCGACCGTGGCTGATGGGAGCGACTTGATTGGGAATGGAGGAGTACTGCGCTGGAAATATGTTGCCTGACACTCGAGGTCCGTGAAATTAGATTGGTGTTGAGAGATTTCTCGTTGTGGTGGTGCGTTGAGGGGAGCGAGTGGCAACCCCAAAGCCTTGTTGAACTGGACGATGATGCGGCTGGGAGCTTCGCGTCCAAGTGCTGCCTTCCACAGGCGTCGCTGACGTTGGGCTTGGCTGCCAAGCGCCGAGACTGTGCTGCGGTACTCAGGTAGAGCCACTTGCAGGGGTCTTGGGCTGGCTTCAGCCAAGCCAGAGCACGTGACATCATTCATCAGCACATAACTTTCATCAACCGACTTCACCGAAGCAAGTGAACAAACACATCACATCGCGCTGGTTAAAGTAAATTTGAACTGTTCTAGAACTTTATAGAATTGTGACAGTATAAAGATTATAACATTGAATCAAGCATGGGCCTTGTTCAGTACGACAGCAGCGACGATGATGAGATGCAAGATGAGCCCCAGGTATGAATCTACATTTGGTCAATTTAATTTACTTTCGACATCATTCTAAGACATAATTGCAGGCTTCTGTTCAATCAGCAAAAGAAACTTCAGAAACACAGAAAAAGGCCTCCATTGATGCTTCTGGTAGGCTCCCTGACTCGAAGCTAAACCTCAACAATCAACCATATGTGCTAACCTTCCTCGAGCAGAGCAACCAAGTACCCCCTCCATACCATCAGCTGTCTCACAACCTATAGCTACAACATTTCAACAACTCCAAACTTCCGAACTACCACCTCAACAAGAACCCCTCGGCCCAGCTCCCGGCCCCTCTCAAACCCCAGTCCTGGGCCCAGCCCTTGGTCCCTCCCTCCCCTCCCCCTCCCAATTGCGCCAATCCTCAACCCTCCCCGACCCCGATGACGAAGTCGACCTCTCCTTCCTCGACAACGATGCCCCACAAAACGGCAGCGCCCCAACAGGCCCTCCTAAATCCCCCTATACCGCGACCCGCACCCTCCTTCGGGACCTAACCCTTCCGGCCGTCCCAAACCTCGACATCCCCCCTTCTCCAGGGGGTACCCCTCCTCCAGGGCACGACGCGCTTACCTCCAAATTTGAACACTTCCTCCAGCTGAAGCGCACCAAAGGCGTGCATTTCAACCAGCGGCTGGCCGACAGCAAGGGCATGCGCAACCCAGCGATGATGGACCGATTGTTAGGATTTGTCGGGGTCGAAACAGAGATTGACTTTGGAGAAGCAGAGTATTATGAAGGTCAAGGAACTTCGCAGCAGCAAAGGGTAGTTGAGAAAGCAACGGAACAGTATGCGACGGTGCTGTCAAGGGAAGTATGGGATCCGCATGGGTTTCCGGCGTGGGCTTTCCGAGGGGGGTTGAAGAGGTTGACGGAACGGGCGGAGCGAGAGAGGGCGAGAAAGCCGGGGGAGCCGATTGAGTTTGTGTCGGCTTCGTCTTCAAATACGGGGTCTGCTGCGGGCACTGGGGCTGACAGCGGTGAGCGAAGTGGAAGCAGGTCGGACACACCTGGGGTTGGAGGAGTCAAGTGGAAAGGTAGATGGGATTGACATATGACAACGTGGTGAAGCATTCTTGTTTTGTAAGGAGGAGAAAGGCTATCTGGGCATATCTTCATTGTTTACATGTTCCACAAGCATCGCGATGGCTCAAGTAATGCTAATCTACAGACATGCCGCCAGAGTTTCACCTTTCAGCTGCCCTGTTGGCCTCGAGGACCCACAGACGCGTAGCTTCCCAACATGCAGAACAGATCAAGTCTCAATCACAGCCACGTTGGTCTTGTTTCTCAAAATGCATAGAGAGAACAGATACTAATGTCGAGCCGGGAGTAGCATCCCAAAAGGTTTAAGCGTCCTAGGATGGCAGATTGAATTCTTCACTGAGTCTGGCCCTGTTCGAGAATACCCTATCGGTAATGAGAACAAACTCAGCGTTTCATTCGTTTCCCATGCCAAGTCGGCACAAAAATCGCACAGACGTCAAAGCTAATGTCGGTCATCATTGTTTCATATGTGGCGCTACTAGAAAACCTGGTACCTCGCCAACTACCGACAGAAATCAAGATCCCGGATCCCGCTCACGTATCTAACATAGGTTCCCGACTAGGCGATTTGGCAGCAGCATCTTGCCCTCTGCCACAGGCAGATAGAGTTATATTACTAAGGTCTCTCATCATATATGTTCCCAAAAGACATAACCCCCGATATTCATGGTATCTTGCCTCGTAGACCCATCAAAAGTGGTATAACCGATCCCACGCATAAAAATGACGACAAAAATATTAAGACAGAAAAGGACGATATTGTATGTAAAGCAAACGCCCTCAACACTACGTTGAGTGAGATGGGCTTACTCGCTGTCGTCTTTGCAAGGAAGGGTGATGTTGAGCGAGTTCTTGAGGGTCCAGCCGATGTCAATGGGAACGGTCTGGTTGCCAGTCGCGAGTGCGTTGGCAAGGTAGTCGAGCGACTGGCCGTTGTTAACGACCTTCTTACCGCGGATAACGAAGGGCAGGATGCCCTTGCCCGGGTGGCAGTAAGGCTCGCTCTGCATGGCGTTCAAGACTGGGTCGGCCTCGATTGTCGCACGCATAATGTGACGGTTCATGCCGGGTTGCAGAGTCAGGTTATCGAGGTAGACCTCACCAACCTCCTCACCCAAGAGGTAGTCGTGGAAGGTAACATTGCCCTGGGAGCATGATTAGCAGGCCAATTTCAGCAGTTTGGATATGCTCAAGTCAACTTACAAGCTCAATGGCGACCTGAGAGCGGTTGGGAATCCAAGCAGTGCCCCAGAAGTTGTCGGTGGGGTTGAGGTTGATGGAAGTCTCGTTAACCTTGAGACCCTCAAACATCTTCAAGCCTGTAAAACGTGTCAGCAGGAAAGCTCAGCGGACGCAAAGTGCTGACTGAACAGGAACTTACCAGGCATCTCAATAGTCTTCTTGAAGGTGACACCATACTTGCGAGGAATACCCCTGACCTTGACCTTGGTGTCGCCCTCGACGGTAACACGGACAGTTTCGTTGTGAAGCAACCAGGTGTTGAAGCGAGTCAGGGCTTCGACGTCATCAATCTCAATCTCCTGAGTAACGTTGACAACTTGGTGCTTCTCGCTGGTGGTCTCTGGGAAGTTGATCCGAGCGAAAGGAGTCTGCGGCTCGTAGTCCGTGAGGTACATAACACCCTCGAAGCCCATGACAGTGGCGTGAACAGAGCCGTCAGTGTGGATTTGGGTGTCAATCTTCATGGTCAGGCGCTTGCTCTGAGTGCCGGTGACAGTGATCTTGTCAAGAGTGAGCTCGGCCTCGTCGAGCTTCTCCTGAGCCAACTTGGGCACAGCAACCAACAAGCTGGAAAGGGGTCAGAGTCTTGCTCTAAAGCTACCAGGGCTTGATATTACGGATACTTACACGCAAGGTACGACAACGACGACCACCACGCAAAGGAAAATTAGATACGCCCACCAGAACCTGGCGCAGTGGCCAAGGAAGCCTCCGCGGCGCTGGGGCTTCTCGGAGACATTTTCCGCCTGGGCGACGGCGCCCTTATCGACGTCGGCCATAGTGAAGAGCTCGAGTGTAGCTCGATTAGCGGGTAAGGTAGGTCAATGGGATTAGGGTCGATGGGATTAGGGAAGAAGCTTCAAGCCGTGTTCAAGTTGGAGCTCGGTGATGATTATGAGAACTGATCACACTTGAGCCGGGGTCTCGATCACCACGTGCGGAATGGTGATGGCAGGGACAGATCGACAGAAGTGATCGACACTGAAAGGAACATATGTGTGTGGTCACAAAGACTGGAAGATGTGGGAGCTGATGGGCACTTATAACAGAGAGGGGTCCAGCGAGACGACCGAGAGGCCGGGAGGAACAACGGCCGATTTACACAACACAGTACGAAATACTTTCCTGGTTGAGGACCTGCGCTAGCCGGCGCTAACGCAGTGGTTGGGAAACAGGTGTGGACTGTGGACTCGGTTTGGATCGATGGAACGGATCGGCAGGGACATGGCTCCATGCGAGTTTTGCAGCAAGCTTCCACAGTGGCATCCCACAGTCGCCCGCAGGTTGCTCACGGGGATGGAGGCCAGGATCATCAGCAATGGAAGGGGGCACGACGGAGGAAACGGCGAACCGTGTTCCAGGTTGCCACCACCGAGTCGCCAGTTGAGCTTTTTCCCGACCGTCAATTGGACTCCTCACTTATTGGCAGGTTGATGTTGGGCCTTGGACCCCATTTCTGGGGTCTCACATGGCAGGTCAGCTAGCCTGTTCAAGCAGGTCGTCCGAACCGCATTCTCCCCGCAAAAACCGAGGGAAGGAGCGGAAAGGAAAAAAAAAAAGGGGGGGGGGAGAGGAGGGGGCGACAGGCAAGCAGCAGCAACCAACAGCATAAACCCTAACCCTGAGCTCCTCGTAGTGGGACGGCTACATTGATACAGGCCAAGAGCCAAAGAGCTCGACCACCCAGCAGAACAAGGGGCAGCAGGTTGCAGAATGCTGCAGAACGGCCCATGGCGCCGCTCTGACTGCCGCTTCAGCCAAGCCATTGCTTTCGCATTTTCACATGCTGCCGATCTGTCAACTGTCCATGCGGCGCACAGTGTCCAGTGTCCTGCACTTGAAAGTTGGAGTTGGGCTTCTGCCTTCTGCGCCCAAGAATCGCATCGCTGCAACAGCGTGCTGACGGTCGCCCGCGATGCGTCGGCGACGATGGCTTTCTTGTCTCTTCTTGGAATATGGGGCCGGACAGGGCACAATGACAGGTGCGGGGAATGTGGAGGAGAGGCTACTCAGGCCAGTCATCAGCAGTGGCATCATGATATCTCGCGCCTTTTGACACTCTTGGGGTGCTGGGGATGGTGGAGTCCCCCGAGTGGTATCGGCGTTGCCAGTCGCGGGGAACCTCCGAACCCCCGGGCTGCGTGGCCAGTCACAAAAAGCTGACGACCCCGATCAACTTGCCGCATTCGGGCAGCATCGCCGGGCATTGCAAGCATCGCCAGCGGTGTTAGACCCCTTCTTGGGCAGATACTTACTTAGGCGATACATGGGCATTTCGGTCTACAAAGGCATCGCAGCAGCGGTGGTGAAGATACGATGTTGCAGGCTACCTCTGGATGAAGTTGGATGGGATGGCGGCTGGTGCATGAGTTCAAGGTTGGTTTGTTTTGTTGTTTGCAATAATGATGTAGTACAGTGGCCACTTCTGCTTACGGAGACTTTACTTTGCTCCTGTCTTGCCGCAGCAATTTGAATGAATGCAACGATTGCAGGACTCTGTCGCAGAGGAACGGTTTCACGCGGTCCGGCGTAACTACCAGAAGAGGCGCCCGCCAAGAGATCGGCCCACTGCTGGTCTCCGCTTCTATCTGGGGGAGGCGCCGGGATGGCATGCTAACCCTGGTCCGCCAAGGATAATGTCCCATCTAACCCTGGTCTAACGGGATGGTCTCGGCAAGTAGTGAGCCCACCACTGTGACCATTAATCAATGTGTTGGACGGGGCACATGAGAAAAATCTGGCAAATCTGATCAAAGTCGAATCTGGATTGCTTTTGGATTTTGCTGCCCGCGTGGTTGCTATCATGCGTCTCTTCTTCAGATCACAGTTTCTAATCACAAAGCCGTGGGCGACTATTGGGTGCTCGGTGTAACGCCAGAGAACAAAACAACCCAATGCACAACCACCTTTGCCCGAGTACGAGATGGGAACCAACCGTCGGGTCTGTTAGACACGTGCTTCGGTTGTCGAACCTGAGAACAGCCGTCGCGGCGCATCGCAGCTGAGGGAATCGTTCCGCAGTGCATCTCGGCCAGTTTTGGCGAGACGGCGATGCTTTATGGCTGTCATAGGAAGTCAAGGGTCCCCGTCAAGGTTCCCAAGAAAAGTCTTCTTCAGTCCTGCCTCTCCACCACACTCTAGGTATCCACCATATGGAGGTCCACTGCTCTCCAACAAAAAAGCTTGCTACTCCACGAAGAGCTCAACAATGGATGGCGGCAAGAAAGGTGATTCGCAAGAATCGTTGAGAGCGGGCTGCTGCCACCCGGAAATTTGCGTCGAGGAATTGAAGACATTGGCTGTCTGGGATGTACCCAGGGGTTGCGACCCTGACTCCAATCTCCAGATTTTCATGACAACATGAACAAAACCTGACTTCGTAATGACGGCAATGTGCCAGATGGCTAACAGCAATTGCTGGGGGCCCTAAAGCAAGCAGTTGCAACCTGGATCTCTGAAAGCCACACAAATGACCACACTATCCTCCAGACTCCAAACTGGAAGTGTAGAATCCTCTGCAATTCCACATTCTCTTGCCGTACAATTGATCTAACAGCCTCGTAGGCGCTCCAGCCGCTCGGTTGGGCCGATGAAAGGGAGGGATCACACTTTCAATGCCTTGCCATCCAACTGTGCCCGTCCAGCCAATCAGATGTTGGGAATGACCTAACATGCGGTTCAAGAGTAGCATCTGGACATTGAATCAGCCAACTTTTGACTCTTGCACTCGGCACTTACACTACCTAGCGAGCAGTGTGCATTAGGGCTGCTGGGATTCATTAGACTCTCATTTCCTGCTGCAGTAACACGATCATCTCAAGGCGACTGCAAAGGGGTGTTCGAATGTTACTCAGTCGCAGCTCGTAAGCTAGATCATCTGATGTCTGGAATTCATGAATCAATCAGCAGGCGGCGAGCCGACGGGAGGACTCGACGCCGAGCTGACTGAAGATCGGCTCGGTACGCGCAGTACAGTATGGGAAAACATCGTCTATGCTGCCAGTGACGATGCAGCATCACAGAGCTTTACTGCTGCGAGCGATTTGGTGTGGCTGCAGGACGAGTGGATCTGCGGCGATCTGCCAGTTGGTTTCCAGGAACCAGTGTGATATTGACAAGCAGGCTTGAATATTTATTTACAGTGTGTAAACATCTTAACCCAAGATCGAGAACTTGGGAACTATAAGAAAGCAGACAGCTAGGATATTTAACATTCTTCGGTACACACTATCCTGTCGGCGTGGCCAGTAGGAAGAAGGTTCAGAGTTATTTGATTATCAGTTCAGAGCCAAAAACAGGAGACCGGGAAAATGGACTAATCTACGGGTTAGACAATAGCAAGAAGCTAAGCTGGCGTCGTGTAGTGCAAAGAGGTTGCTCGCCGTCCAGCTCAACTAGAACAGCAAAGGCTCCGATACAACGACAACTCATTAACGGCTCCACGAAGTTAACGTACACACCTGGGTATGAAACACGCTTCCCCTGAATCATAAATCCTCACGCATGCATCTAGCATTAGCTACACCATACTAATGTAGGCCTCTGGCACCACTCCCCGCGTAGGCTTTACCGGCCCACTACCACATGTCGTGGGGAAGAGATTGGTTGGCACGCCAAAAAGCAGACCACTTCAACAGCATATGCACGTGGAGGACAACTAGATCTCGCCAACCGAGAAACACGATTCCCCATCCGGTCCCCATCCCCCACGAGGGGAGACGCAGCAAGACTCCGCATGGAGCTGCCTAGGCCAGGCATTCCCCGACCGGACCCCTCATACCGTGTTTCTGTATCCCCGGGTTACTGTCCCAGCTTAGAGCTTGGCGCGGGACGGGGTTTGCGGCTCCCACAGCCCTAACCTGTCGATGTTGGAGGGGCCGTCATAAATATCGCGCTCGACCATACGGGTGTTGAGCTGGTGATGGTGGTTAGCTTTGGCAATCCACGGATATGAGAAATAAACGACGATCTTCTGAATGTCATATCATGGCAGAACTTGAGGAAAACAGCCAAAGACGGCAAGACTTACGAAGTGAGGGCCCAGCTCAGAGAGATTCCTTGCGCCAAGCATCTTCATACAGGTGACGATTTCATCCTGAAAGACTGCATCAGAGTCAGCATTTCCCATGCTAACTTCTCCTGACCAAGAGATGTACTTACTCTCAAAGACCCTCTCAACCCCCTTCCAACCACCCGCTCCCAATCCCCATAGCGCCGGCCTGCCCACACCAACCGCCTTCGCCCCCAGACACAACGCCTTCACCACATCCGTGCCCCTCTTCACGCCGCCATCCACCCACACCTCAATCACATCAAACACCTCTGGACAGTACTTCCGAATCTCCAGCAGCGTGTGCACAGCCGGCGGCGCCGTATCGACCGACCTCCCTCCGTGATTACTCAGGATGATGGCCTGCACCGTGCCCGGGTGTGCGCGGGCATAGCGAGCAGCCAAGTACGCGTCTTCGTGCGTCTGAATGCCCTTGAGCACGATCGGTAGGCCGCGGGCGTGCTTGGCCAGCCAGGGCAGGGTGGTGTGCCAGGTTAGATCAGCGGCCGTGCCAAAGAACATTTGCTGGCCGATGCCGCTGCCGGCGGCGGCGTTAGGCTTGTCGGATCCGGTAGTTTGCTTCGCAGCAGCTCCTCCTGTCGGGGAAGGGTTGGGGTTGAACTGCATGGCGGCTTCGAGGGCGGCCTTTTCGTCGTGCTCGCGCTTGCTGGGCACGGGGGCGTCGAGCGTTAGGACGATGCACTTGTACTTGTCGCGCATGCGTGTGATGCGCTCGAGCATTGCTTCGCTTTTGGCGCGGTTATTTTGCACATAGATCTGCCAGCCAAAGATTTGGCCTGGTTTGGCGTCCGCAACAATTTGCTCGGGGGACATGCTTGCGTTGTGTGAGACGAGTTGCATAGCACCGAAGCGGGAGATGCCCCGGGCTATGCCAGCCTCGCCGTCGGGATGGGCGAGGCGGGCCATGGCAGCGGGGGAGACATAGAGGGGTGTGCCAACTGGGTGGCCAAGTAAGGTTGTGGCGGTTGAGCAAGAGGTCACATCGATAAAGACACGGGGACGGAGGTGGATTTTGCGGTAGGCTTCCGTGTTGTAGGACTTGCTGATCAGGTCATCCGCAGCCGAGAAGTAGTATGCCCAGCACTTTTTGGACACTTGAGATTTCGCGGCAGCTTCGATGTCGTCCATATTGAGGAGAGTGTGCAGAGGAGGGGGCGGCACCTTGACCTCCTTATCAGCCCCCTTTTTGGAAGGCGAGCTATGCCGTTGGAGCTTCTTAAGCTCATCTGGTGGAACAGAGCCCAAGCAGGCTTCCGGTTTGAGATTATCTTCGAGCGTGCCGGGAGGATGGATGGGGTCGAACTCAGCGGTGGCATCACGCCCGGCCAGCTGCAGGATGATACGGGAGCCACCGGGATGCTCGGGGAGGAACTCGGTTACATCGTAGACTTTGCCATGGAGAACGACCCAGCAGCTTTCTTGGGAGGTGTGTTTTGCAACTGTGTAGCGGTGTCAGTTGTGTTCTTGATGGCCACTTTGCCGTGGCATGACCCTTGGTAGCCGGGACAACATGCCTTCCTCTGCTGTGAATAACTTCTCCTTGGCCATTTTTCACGAAATGTTTCCCCCGGACACTTCGAACAATCACTTGAAGCCAGGATTTGATCGGTCGCAGTACGACGGTCGACGAAGGGGCGGGTGAGGATTTATGTCCTCCGGGATCGCACCGGCTGCCGTGCGCCGTCTGTCGGAAGCACCGGCGTATGTAGGTTTGTTAGCGACGGTGGGGCAGTTGTTCTCTCTGGTTGGAGAGGCGTAGAGGCACGCAGGGCGAGGGCGAGGCCGGCAGGCGTTCCGCTTGGAGGAACAACAGTTATCAACTGGCCCCCGGCTGTTGCTTGTCGCTGCAAGGCTGGCTGGATCCCAGCAAGAAGCACGATTTCGTGGATCGCCAGCCAGTCGGTGTGCCAGGATCTCGATCGGGTGGCCGAGCCAAGATCGGGATTTTTTGCCTCGTTTTCTAGAAACGGTCATGATGAAAGGGCTGGTAAATGTCCAAGGTCTTCAACGCCTAGTGTTAAAGTACAACGCCGGGACTGTTGCCATAGAGACATGAGCTCCACAATTCAATTTATGGTTGCCTACCATTCAACTCGTTAGACTTCGCATACCGTCGCTTCATCGACAGTTTCACTACAGTAAAATCGGCAAATGAAAATTCCCAACCGAAGCTGTCGCTTTGCAACGGATGCATTGCCACAACTGCTTGATCTGAGAACAGGAGATCACACTGACAGATAGAAGGCTGCTACATATTCAAATGGAGACGTCTTGGCTTGAAGTTGAGCATGTCATCGAGAGTAAAGATTTCCTTGTGTCGAGGCATCTGAGCAGAACTTCCATCAGGCTGAAGCTTGGCCTGGGACTCTTCAGCCACGTGCCAAGGATTGCTTTGAATCGAGACCAGAAGTCAGTGGAGTTGCCCAGCTGACAGGGAAGCCAGCTTGGCGGGTGGTGGATTCAAGAGGTGGAGCCTGACCCCGCCCCCGCAACCTCCACCGTCCAGCTCACCCTGAGCACCGTCCATAGAGACTCTAGCAGTCTTCATCCTCAACATCTGTCTAACGCTCGTGCACTTCGAGACCCTTCCATACAACAACGAACACGATTCACAGTGTGAGAACGCATCTCCACAGCGTGGTAAAGCCGCTTCTACCCAGGTGACAGGTCGTCTTCTCCATCAGCTGGAGAAACGGCTGCCAGCACTCCGTATCCCTTGGCATTCACTCACCGCACCGCGGGACCCATCTCACACTCAAGTGACAGACTCACAGACTTGCACTCATTCCTCACCCCAATACACACAACTCCATACACTGCTGTACATTTCCCATCCTTAGCCGCAAAAATGACAACAGCAGCCTTACCTAAACAACCTAGGCCGAGCAAACTCCGCATCCTGTGCTTCGGCGACTCGCTCACAGCTGGGTACTGCTCTATGGGTGCCATGTTTCACCCCTACCACGAGCGTCTAGAGCAAATGTTGGCCATGGCGTTTCCTGATATAGCGTTCGAAACTGTGGAAGATGGTGTCCCAGGGGATACCGTTAGGTTTGGCTTCATGGGGAGGATGTATCATCACTGTAGGAGGCCTTGTCCTTGCCTTTGTGTCTTGTGCTATCATCCTTGAAGTGCTCAGTCTTGGAGACTACGGCCCCCTGACTCGTGTTGTTGTGAGAGTTCATGCTAATACGCGGCCCTATCAAGTCCCGCAGAAAAATGCAAAGATACTACAGAATCAAGCTGACACAAACGGCTACGATTGGACCATTGTCCTCGGAGGGACAAAGTATGTTGCAACATCCTACTCCCTGACTGGAGACACATCCTTACCTGTACACACAGCGACATTGCTATGGGTGTGCCCCCCGAAGAGATCTACAACACTCTGAAAGAAGTCTGGGACTATGCCCTTGTGAATAACTCCAAAGTCCTCGCCCTCACCGTTCCGGAAGCCGCGCTAGACCCCAGCGCCCTCCGCGAGCGCCTTGCCGCCAGACGTAACAAGCTCAACGACTTGATCCGTTCCCATAAAGCTGATAACTTGTAAACTCTTTCCTTTCAGCTTTATGTATGTAGAGGTATCCTTACTGACAAAGCCCAGTCACGTCTTCGACCTCCACGCTGCCCTCCCCTATCTTTCCATGACGCCCTCCGACCGCCAGCGCTACTGGGACGACACTGTGCACTTTACCCCTGCCGGGTACGACCTGATCGGCAACAAGGTCGGCATGGCATTAGTCAAGTTGCTTGAAGCAGAGGGCTTGGGAACGCCACCTCGGCTGCCCAAGCGCCGGCGTATGTTCAAGGACGATGATCTTGAGTTTGAGGAGGAGAATGGGGATGAGACAGAAATCAGTAAGGGGTATGTGGTTGTCAGGAGGGCGGATTTAGATTAGAGTTGGTTCTGAGAGTGAGGAGTAACTTGGGATATGGATGATAGAGGGGTTTTACAGGGTATTAGGGTGATGATTGCGATACAAGGTATGGGTCGCTCTGTTAGGGATAGGCGTTTGGGGTACGGATCGACGGGGCTGAGTGTAGATTTGACATTCTGTCTTGTTCATTGCTCGGTTTATTTCCAGAACTCACCTATTATGCTGTGCACATAGACAGCTATATCCGTCATGATGCCATTCATAAGACACTGGCTGTCTCAACTACGTCCTGGTATCTAATAAGCCGCAATCCTTGCCGCCACAAACTCCGGAAACTCGGCCTGCAGCGCATCAGTCAACTTCTCCAAATCCTCTGCCAACGCTTGCACGTTGCTGTCCCACTTGCGCATCTCCTTGCCGACCGGCACCTCAGCCCTTCCGCTCCCCTTTTCCCCGGACGCATCACCCCCTTCAAACCAAATAATCCTATCGATCTGATCAATCGACCCACTCAACCGGCCCTGCTCAATCATCTTGGCCGTCGTCTCCTCCGCCTTTTCAGGCGCCAGCCCAAGCAGCAATCCCAGCTCATCGAACCCAACGTTGCTATACAGCCTGCTCACACTCAACAAATTGTGTTCCACAACGGCCTTGGCCAGCACGGTCGACCCGTCTGCCGTGGTAGCCAGCTGGTGCGGGCTGAGGCCTTTCGCAAACTTGTCGACTTCAGCAGGCGTGATGATCCTGTCGAGGAACATCTTCTCCAATATGGGGAACTCCTCCAGCTGGACAGAGCGCTCATCCTTATACAGCCTCGCCAGCGCCCGACTACGCATCGGGCCGGCAGGGGCAAGAATCGCGCATTTGATCGCCATGGCGAGAGTGTGCAGGCGTTCTTCCTCAGCGATGGCCGGACTGAAGCTGATATCGTGGTACGCTTTTGCCGCATGCAGAAACTCACGCTTTGCGTCGTGGACGCGCGCCACGCTGAGCCGAAAGTGCAGGTTGAGTTCCTCGTCGGGGACGTTGTGCATGATGTTCTTCAGCTTGTTGAGGTACGACTCGGCGCTGGTGCTGTCGTCGACCTCGAGGTAGTTGCGCACGATGCGCACCCACAGACGGGCCTTGCCCACATCGTCAAGGCGCCGCTGTGATGTGTCGGTCGGGATCTCGAGGAGGACTTTGGCTGCTTCGGCGAACTCTTCTTGGGATTCGTGGGCTTCGGCGATAATTTCCTTTAAGGTGCAGAGACCCTCAATAAGGGAGTTGCGTACTGGGGACTGCTCGCTGATGAATCTGTGGGCATAGGCACCAGCTTCTGTTACAGTTTCTGGTTCGGAGGAGACCAGGCCGCGCAAGGCTTCGTTGAAGGAGTTGAGGAACTCCCGGGTCGTCACAACGCTGACGCCCAGGACGAAGAGTTTCTCTACGATGAGCTTCAAGTCCGAAACTCTTGTCTCGGGGGCAGTGAGGGTCTTGATGTTTTGGAAGATTTTCTCTGCATTCTGGCTGACATCGGCACCGGCCTGGCACTTGTCCAACATATCGACAAGCTCAGGCTCCGGCATGATGGGCAAAGAGGAGAAGTGCTGTACTGCTGGTGAGGACACAAATATGGTTGGTTTGCAGATTAGCTGTCGTGAGGCTCTGTAATCTGGAATTAGACGTTCGAAAAGCGCGGCTCCGTAACTAGTCCACAAGAAGTGTAAAGTTGTTTGTTAGTCGTAACGGTAATTGCTGAGAGTTTGACCGAAGATTGAACCTGATATTCGCAATCAAGTCGGGAGCTTCAGCCTGGCAGTGGGGTCAGCGAGGTGGTGGGGATGCCAAGAACCAAAAGCGGAAAAGATCCTGCTAAGTGGGTCTTCAAGAAGAGCTTCTGTGGGGTGGCTGTCAAAGCTGCTCAACCTGGAAGAGCAGGCTCGTCGCTCTCAACCCCTTTGCTTCTAACTCCTGTCTTTTCCAGGAACACACAATAGAGACTCAATGCTCCGAGTTTTTACGCTGTTTACTTCTAATCCAATTTCGTCATTCTGCCTATATTCTGTGGTTCTCTCCACACACCAAGCCTGGCTGTGTCTCAGTGTTAGGGTTACGCTGAATAGTCATCTCCGGAGAGCAGTAAGGGTTGCGAGATGAGAACTGACATTCCAAACTCTCCAAGATGATAGAAAGCAAAAGCTTATAGACTTTGCTAGAATTTAGACAAGTTCAGCTCCACTGCATATATCGTTGTCACAGAGACAGCTGGCCATCGAAGCCTGCATGGTCGCTTCAAGCGCCTCTTGTCCAGGCACTAAGCGCGCGCTTGATGGAACAGTCTCATTTCTGCCGCTTAAGACCCAATGACCAACAACTTGGGAATCCCATCGACCACTATGAACGTAACCGCCCCAAAACACCTGACATTTCAGCATGTAAACGGTAATGGCGTATACCTCTTTCCTGTTGGCAGCCCTTACTATCAGCCCAAGTGAAGCCAGAAGCGGGCCAGAGGATGACCCTGCAATCCTCTGATGAGCAAAAAGAGACTGTAGCCTATTTCGCACCTTCGAAGCAGGGGTTTGATGGTAGCAAAGCGGTCGAGCGGGGTATCCGTATTTCTTAGATCTTTCGTCTCCAATTTCCTCTTCTGGCCCTCTTCAAGGGCAAGGACAGGTCACCTACTAGGCCGCCTAGAAGTCAGCTTGCTTTGAGGATGTTGAACCTACTCCAGATCTCAGGAGAGATATAGGGTTACTTTGTTTCAATATCAGCATTTTCGTCTGGTTGGGGCATGTTGATTGGTATGAAACAAAACCACTCTACCCTCAGCGGACCACACTATCATTTCACCATCATGAACAGAAGGAAGGGTTACTGTATCAACCCCTTTCCTCAACCCACTTACCCTCACTTGCGCTAGGGTTTGACCGTCGAGAGATCTAATTGTAGAATAGCATCATCGTAGCTCCTCGCAGCGGCTGGTCATCATGATCTGTACTTATAGCACCGGTTCTTCCTGCCGACGAGCCAGCATCGCATCGCTCATCACCAGTCTCCTCTCCTCACTGCCCACTTTCACTTTTCCAAAACGGTGGATCCGTTTTTTCTAGTCGGTTGAAGCTGGTCTATCAACTGCTTTTTAACAACCGCCGCTCCCTCGCGAACATTACCACTCCGACTATCCAAAATGCAGCCCTCATTGTTCCTTCTCGGCCTCCTTGCCCGTCTCGTTTCTGCCCACGGCAAAATCACCGTCGTGACGGGCAACGCAGGCGGCAACGGCACAGCCTTGGGCATCCAGGGCGGCGTTATCCCCAGTGAAGGCAACAGTGGCAAGGTGAGCCCTCAGCCCCGTCACAAACCTCCAGATCCTCCCTGACAATGCCAATCAGGCCCAATCCGACACAACAATATTCTCTTCAACCAAACTCCTCTCCGCCGGCCTCGGCAAGACCACCGGCTCCGGAAAGAACACCATATCCATGCTCGTCGACGCCATGGCCCTCTCCGGCCCGATCCTGCCCCAAATCACCCCCGGCGGCTCTCTCTCCGGCACCTGGCGCATCGTGACGGCCGACGGAGCCGGCCCGATTGGCGCCGTCATCGACCCGACCGCTAAAGGCAACTTCACAACGGGGATCCCGCTGACCGTCGTGCAGCAGGTGCCGGGTTACAAGGGGAACTTCATCTTCCCCGAGGACCAGAAGGTCGAAGAAAAGAGGAGTATCTTCCGTCGGGCGATGGATGCCGCCAGCTCGGTGGTGCTGAGCAAGAGGGCTGCGCGGACGGTGCAACAGGACTTTGCGTTTGAGTTTGCCGTACCGGCGAATGTGACGTGCAATGGTGTGATTGCGGGGTTGAGGGGGGTTTGTTTGGTGAAGATTGCGAATGCGCACAAGGCTGGGCCGTTTGGAGGTGTTGTGGCCGTGCAGATGGCGACGGCTTCAGAGGGGGCTAAGTGTTCTAGGGAATTTAGGGCTTGAACAAGGAGGTTAGGTATACCCTGTGTTCCTGGTGAGCACTAAGGTAGTTAAGGCAGTCCTGCATATTAGTATCCTTTTCTTTAATCTGGACACCGGGCATGCAAGAAGGGAGCTCGAACTATGTCATGACTCAGATTCATGTAAATAAACCACAACCAGATTAGGACCGCAGATAGCATGTAAACATCAGTGTATGCAATCCCATCGAGCAATGTTGTAATCGACTTCAGCCAGCTAACAAACCCGAGTCTTCGTCTCGCTTCAATGGCGCCCGAGAGAGAACCCCTCTTTCAGCCTTGAGGTTGGGTGCACCGAGTGGGCGCCGCGGCGCTGGACGGCATGTGTGGATGACGACCACACACACGTCAAAATCGTACGATCTTCGGAGCGGCAGCCCCAAATCCCGATCACAGCTGCCACCATAATCCCGATTTTGGGGCTCAACGAGTTTGTGGATTTTTGTTCTCAATCTATTTTCGATCTTCAAGTCCAATTTTCTAATTCCTGAATTCTACATGTTTCTCGACAGATGTCAAGATGCTGCCTGGAGATGAATGCTCAGCGCGACGTCCCAATGAAAGCAAATCAAAAGTTTCCTCGCGAATGACCCGACTACCCCTCCTACACATCCTCGCCGATTTTTCATGCTCGATAGCATGTTACATGCGATACAATCGGCCCCAGAAAGTCCCATACGTATGCACAATGGCTGAGGAGAGATACGTATAAAAATCGCTAAACACAACTCCACAACACCGACAACAATACTACCGAGAACAGCGCACGACCTCGCCAATAAAACGCCCCATACAACACTCTTCAGCGGGCCCTTCGTCCATCATCTGCCCATCTCGACACCATCTACTAACATACCGACCGTCCCACGACCCTTCGACCTTCAGTGCATCAACTAATGCCCCCTCCTCCGACCGCTATGCTCCCACTGATCGACTCCCTCCCTAATACTAACCCAATACCTCAACCTAACTGCCTCTTCCCTCGCCCCCTCGACATCCCCCCTCTCAAACGCCTCCCCCAGCCTTGCCTCACTCTCCTTTATCCTCTCCTCATTTACCCGCCGAATCTCCTCCACTTCGCCCTCCGTCTGCGCCTCATCCAGCGCTTCCCTCGCCTCCAGCACCGTCATCAGCAGCTCGGGATCGACAAGACCGCCGTGATGATGATGCCCGACTGTGGACTCGTCGCCTTCGAGGTCAATCCCGTGCTGCTCGCGGAGGAGGTACTGTGCTCTGAGAAGAGGGGAGGACAAAGTCTTGTAGGCGGTGTTGAGCAGGGCGGAGGTGGCTTCGGCACGGAGACGGGCGTCGGATTTTGAGGCTTGCTCTGAGGAAGATTGTTGGGCGGCGTGGTGATGGAAGTCTGGGTGGGACGCGGCTTGGAGACGGAGGAACTCGCGGCGCAGGGCACGGAGGTCGATGTGGAATTTACCCTTGGGAGGAGGGCCGTGGGGGAGGGTTTCGGGAAAGAGGGCGTAGTAGGTTGGGATGTTGTTGGACGAAGAGGAGGGTTGAGCGGCAGTGTTGGGATCGATCGAAGGGGAGGACGATGCGGTTGTTGAGAGGGCCCTTCCGGCGAAAATGCGGCGCTGTGCTACGACAGCAGGATCACGGCAAACATCCCGCTGCCGTGATGCTTGTGTTGCTGTTGAGAAAAGTGCGCCCCTCAAGCTTGTGCCTCGGCGAATGGACAACACCGCCACGGCCTCTTTGCGACAGGATGCGCAGAGATAAGTTGCTGCGCGCCCAAAGATGGATGGGAGCGATGGCTTCATGTTTGACTTGTCTTTGTGTATGTTTTGTCTGTAGCTTGCTGCTTTTTGTTTGTAGGTGTAACGAGTTGAGGTCGATGCAGCGACGTCAGCGATGCTTCCTTGAAAGTTGTGATTTATATCTGTTCGTCGGACACTGGTGGATGCAAGGTACTTCGGCAACTCGAGACGAGTGATTGCGTCAGAGGTGAATGGTTTGGTGTTTTAGTGGGAGAGTTCGTGTGCTGAGTGTTGAGTGCCGAGTGCTCCAACTTGCCGCGAGGGCAAAATTCGGAGGGACGAAAGAGCCAAGAAGCCGAACAAGAAAACGCTTGGAAAATGACGTCGGCGTAAGTTACGCGGCCCCCCACACCTTCTCCCCGATAAAGCCGCGTTTAAGCTTAACCCTAACCCTGACTTATCCTCCAAGAGATGGCGACCAGGCCAGACCACACAAAAAGATCAAGAGAATCTTGATCTGGAGGGATGGCACGCATATCAGAGGGATGTTGTGTCTTTATTTTGATTCTCTCTACCAGATTCAAAGTACCCCACACTCTCGTATTCCAACCCATGCCCCCATAATTGATTAAGACAGCACCTTACATAAAGTTATTCACAACAAGAACCACAGGATGCCACAACCACAATCCATCCGTCATGAGACCATGCCAACCAACCCTCAAAGAAAACTTACAGCCTTGCCCTCAATTACCTATTCATCGTATCTCCCATTCATAACGAAATCCTTGGGTATCCAAAACAACCCCCACACCTATCCCCAGAAAAAAGTTCACGACAACACAACGCCCCTCCATCGAACCCTCTCCTGATGCCACCACCTCTCCCGATCCTTCTTGTCGGTAACAACTCCCAAAAACGCGTTCCACTTCCCCGTACACCCTTCCTTCCCCCCATTCCCTTCCTTTTCTTTCTCCCCTTTTACCCCTTTCTTGGCATTCCCATCCCCCATCCCACACATCAACTCTCCCGTATCACACCCCAACAAATCCTCCACACACACCAACCCGCCGCTCTCATCCGTCGCGCCCGTCTCTGGCTCGGGTGTGAGAATATATCGGATCTTGCTCTCAACTGTGCCCAGGAAGGCGCCGACGCCATGTTTCTCGACAACTTTCCCGTTTTCGTCCATCACGTTGACGAAGTACCTTGGAATGCGTTGTGCTGCTTCCAATCGGGCTTGAGCTGCGAGCCGGGCTTGTTGAAGGTTGCTTATGTTTCCGTCTCTTGCGGCTGCACAAGCTGGGGAAGGTAAGGGTGCGCCGGAGGCGGTACCTGGGCGGCGGGGAGACGATGGGGCATTTGTGGATGGCCAGAGGGGGCTTGCGGGGGGCGTGCCGCCGGAGAAGAAGCTCGAGCCGGGACCCATGGATAAGCTGTTGACAGATGAAAAGCTGGAGGTATTGCGGCGGTGTCCCAGCCAGGGACTACTGCTCCTGCTTCCGGTCCCTGTCCCGTTAGCCGTGCTGGGACGGAACCGGTCCGTAGGATAATCAATCCTTTCACGGGGCGCACACAGCGACTGGAATAACCCATCCGGGTCGTTCGGGGCACACAAGCTCCGCAGAGCCGGGAACCCACCGGCTCCGATACTCCTTGCGAGAATAACATCCGCTGGGGTAGCCGTGTCCGGAAGGAAGGGGATATCCCAGTGGAGTTTCCGCAGGGAAGGTGAGGCCAGATAAGGGAAGAGCATCATGAAATCGTCAGGGGGCATTTGCGGGGGGAAAGCCTGCACGAGCGTGAAGGTTTCGAGGGATCGTAGGTAAGAAAATATCCTTGCGATGACGGGCAGCGAGTCAACGTCCATGTGTATGAGGGTTAGGGATTGCAGGCATGACATCGAGGGTCGTGACGCGAGAGAGGAGAGGCCCGCGGTTGTTACGCCGGGGCACTGGTTGATGGAGAGTTTCTTTAGGGGAGGGAGAGAAAGAAGGTGGATGTCGTTGAAGCTTGAGGAGGGTAGTTTGGAGAGATAGAGGTTCTGTAGGGAGGGCAATGACCGAATCGTGCATTCGAGAAGGTTAGCTGGGCTCAGAGAAGCTCCTGGCTGGCAGTGAACGACAAGAGTGGTCAGCTGCTTCCAGTTCAAGTGGTAACTCAAGAACCACTGTGCTTGCTCGCGTGTCATCCCTTCCTGATCGTGGTGGCCGTTCTGGCCGTTGATCCGTGTCGTTGGTTGTCGCTGTGCCTGTTGCGGCTCCAAAAGCCAATACATATCCCTCAAGTTCGACCTCGTCGACAAGGCATGAAACAATCGTTGCCAGGTATGATCGTACGTCGGATAATACCCAACCAGTCGCTCGAAGTTCGGACATGCCATGACAACCGACGCAACCAAATCATTATACTCAGTTACTCCAACATGCGCCGGTCGTGCCGGAGGTTTCAACGACTTGACCAAAACCGCAATATCCGGATTCGCCCTGAGCGTCCGGCGCAGCAATACCAACCTCGCCCCAAATGATGCTTTAGTCCTCTTCTTCAGCGCCGGACCATCCTGCCCAACAAGCACAATATCCCGATACAGAGCCTCGCGCGCATGCTTGAGAAACTTCCGTGCGCTAACCGCAATCGCACAGCAGTCCCTCATCCAGCAGGTATGGCAACTACTGCTGCCAATCTTCAAGTGCGACCTGCGTAGCTGCTCGAGTATCATGTCCAGCACCTCGCTGGGGAGAGCTGCAAACAACTCGCCCTGTGCTCGCCGCCGGTACGACTTGAGAAGCGTAGGTCTCTGCCACGGGCCTCCAGAGCCTGCTCCTGCTGGACCACATGGCCAGCCGGCTGGTGAGGAGACTGGCCGGCCATTCACGCCAATTGTGGGACTGCTCGGCCAGGAATCGATGCTCGTCTGGCTGCTGCTGATGGATGCACTCCGTATCCTGCTGTCGACACTCTCTTGGGCGGAAGACACGAAACTGCAGGTCGTCGAGGTGGAGCTGCTGTTGGACAGTCGTCGGGGACGGTTATATCCTGGCGGTGGTATCGGTGACGGGCTGTCCGTGAAAGCGGTCGGCCGATGGATCACGGGCATCTCGTCCATAGAACGGGACCCCACGGGTGCGCTGACCCGCTGCGTCCTGATGCCAGAAGACCCATTTTTTTCTGGCGGATACATGGCGAGGGGGATGACATCCAGTTTCGACTTAGGAGGACGCAGAAAGGTTTTGACAGTCTTGGGGGTATTGGTAGGCTTGTCTACGGACCGAGTTGGGGGCGGTGACGACGTAGTCGGAGTCAGAGTCGGGGTCGGTGCGGGTGTAGGCTGTGGTTGGGAAGCGAGCCCGAGGCTGCCGCCGGAGGAAGCGGAAGAGGTCCGAGAACGTGGAGAGTTTGAGCTTAGCGGCTGCGGAGTGTCATTCTCGGTGCTGTTGCTGCTGTTGTTGCCAAGGGTGTACCACTTCTGGGCTCCCGAGGGTGAGGCCGAGAAGTTGTGGCGATACTGACGATTGTAAAAGGCCGGTGGAGGTCTGTATCAGGCAGAAAATTTTCCAGTATTAGAAAGTGTTGCGTTGTGTGTGTGTGTGTGTTTTTTTTATGCCAAAGATCTGCACTTGAAATGCCAACCCAGAGAGGTTTGGATATTCAGGGGAAAAAAGCAAAGGGTGAAGAAAAAGGGGAAAGTGTCCAAAACGGGCGCAGTGGTAATGCCACGGAGCGGGCCAAGTCGCGCTTTTTTTTAAAATGACATGCAGATCCGCAGTCCAGATGGGCGGCTGCTCGCATTCACTTTTTCAGCTCAAATTGTCGGACTGCTTGTTCTCTTTGCCTTTGATGATGCCCTTGTTGCTTTGACTCTGTGGTGGGAACGCGGCATCGGAGGCAGCCTTGCAGCCTAGAGGAAGGGCGCTAGGGTAGAGCAAGGACAGGATACACAGTATTGTCTCGATGCCTGCTTCAAGATTCAAGACTGTATGTGTCATCATGCACGTTTAGGGAGAAATGCAAAAACGCAGACGTGCTCAACGCGGAACATAAGGGACGCTTGAAGTCCAAGCAACTGTGCACACTCGCACTCGCACTTGCTGGATCGGCTGATGTACCAGGCTCAGCTGTCATTCATTGGCAATCTAACCGCTTTCGAGATGCTTGGGGGGAAGCCAAGCCGGGGGTCGACGCCACAGGTGAGCCCAAAGGAAAGCTAAAAAAGAGATTTAAGATTCTGAGCAAAGAACAAGAGCAGCTCTCTGAAAGTCTGGGACAAGTTGTTTTTCGATGAAACAACTCAAGATGTCAACGCTGGTGGCGGGAAATTGTTGTGAAAGTCAACAGACGACCAGCGCTGCCCCTGAGCCGAATGCAGCAACGTCATCCGTGCTGCTGTCCAGTGGCCAGCAATAAAAAAAAAGAGCGTGATAGAACAGTTGGCAACAGGGGTCACACTGGGGACATTGGGCCTTGTAGGGCCTTGTAAGGAGTGTACCTTGTAAATAGCGAGTGGTCCAGCAAGCGCCCCGTTGCATATCTGGCTCCATCGCCCACTGCAGCCCGGACATGTGCTGCGGTAACAGACCGGCTGTTTCCAAACAAGATCTGACACGTCCAGAATCAAGTCATGACAAGTGCCGGCGCTTAGGCCATCAGGTGGCATTTCTAGAGAATTCAAAAGTTTGGACCGAAGCATTGCGGAAACGACAAAAAGAACAGATGGAAACAAAAACAAAAACATCTTAACTTACCGGGTCTTAGGTCGTTTCGGTGGAGCCGTCGCCTTCTTGACGGACCCATTCATATTGGCGTTGCCATTGGCGACAGCACTGGCATTTTCCGAGGCGTTCTCCACTGCATTCTTATTGTCGTTGTCAAGGTTGCCGTTTGCATTGACGACATCGGTGGCTGTCTTTCGATTTCGACAAGAACCGCTCCTGAAAAACATCCCTTCCGGCAGCCCAGGCCCAGCAGCTTCCGGCACTGATGCCGAGCTGGTCGTGGCCGGCGACACCGGTGCTGACATTCGTCTTACCACGCTAGGTGGCGGCTTCTTGCGCAGTACCGATGGACGCCGCTGACCGATTTTGTTGTCAATAATATCAGCATCAACATCGTCATTTGGGACAGGATGAGCAACCTGAGACAGGTTTGCACGGAGTACGCTGAAGGATTTGCTGTCGACGGATGAGATTGAGTTCCGGCGTCGGGTGATGCTGCCCACCACAAAGTCCTTGAAGCTTTGCAGGGAGTGCAGCGAGCTTTCGCTGTTGCGTCGGCTCCGGCTCAAGGGCCACGGTCGCGACCGCGGGGCGGCTGTTGCGGCTGTGGATGTGGTGTTGGCATCCTCCGAGGAAGTGCTGCGAATGCTGCTGGTGTTCATTTTGATGGGCAGTTGTACGCGTGCTGATGTACTATCTGTTGTCGTTGGTGTTGTCGCTCAAGCCTCAGCCTTGATCCTCTCTGTCCTCTGTGTATTCGAACTGGCTGAGCTACTGTGATAATGCACGGAATTTCTCTATCTGCTCATCGACCGTTCATCCTGTTTCAGCTTGTCGTTGAATGGTGAGGTGAATTGTGTTTGCCCCGCGTCGAGAAACCAGTATCACGAAATTCCGGGTCGTCGCGATTTTCGAACGAGTGTTGTTGTTGCCGGGTAACGTTGACGATGCCGTCCATTTGCCGAAAGGAACAACTTTTTAATCTAGATCCAGATGTTTGCGTGTGTTTCTGACCCGCTGCTGCAGCCGGCAACAAGTTGTCTTTTCTTTTCCGTCTCCCGTCGTGGGGTCGGTGTGTCTGCTTGTCTGTTTCTGACGCAGACGGGCAAGTTGCTTTTACTTTGCTTTCTTTCTCTCTTGCGGCGGCGTGGCAGCCGGGGCTGACGTGGGAGAGTGCCAGAGCCGTCCGCTGACTACCTCTAGACAAAGGTTACACGCCTGAGCCCCTCGCTCCAACCTCCAATCTCCAGTCGCTGTTTGGAGGCGATGACTCGGAGAAACGCAGCTCGGGGAGGGGTCGAGCTGACCCGGAAGAGGGGGAAGGGCAAGCGAAAGACATAAAGAGATGACGAGCTTGGGATTGTGGTGACTATAAGCCTGCTCTCTCTGTCCCGCAATCCATAATGCGGGCAGTGTCCGTACCTATTGGGGACTGTTGAGCTGCAGCTGCGGCAGAGAGAAAGGACAAGAAGCGAGGAATGGAAGCCAAGTGCAAGCTTCGCCGCCATCAGCCAAGCATCAAGCCGCTGCGGTTCATGTGGGCCATCTGATCCCACAACCACCCGTGGCCATGAGTTCAAGACTCCATCAAGTCCATGACGAGCGAATGCCGCCCTCTTCTTGCACAGCTTGCTGCATTTCGTCCCGGGCCGTGAAAGCGAAACATGCTGCTCTATCGTGCTAGGGCGACTCGGGCTCGGCAATACTAATCCCGTTCAGTACCTACAAGTTACATACTACAATTGTGCAGTGTTATCTGCAGCTTTTTAGCGGACGAACCAGGTGCTGGCAAGGCTCTTCTCAGGCCGTCAGAAGACCAACGAAACCGCCGTTACAGGACGGGATCTTCAACAGGCCGTGCATTGTGTCTGCAGATGTCGATTTCTCTACTGTAGCACAGCATCATCGTGCAGTGCAGCTGGCTTAGAGGTACCTATGGTACAGTAGTATTCAGGTCCAGGCACTGAGATCATCTCTGACACTGCAACTGCTCAATATGCTTGTCCAGCGGTTGCCTTGCGGTCACAGTCATCCAATGATTTCCAATTCATCCATGGATCGTCGGTAAAATCTACTGGCAGACCTACAGGTACTATGTGGCTAACAGCATGGTTGCGGGAAACCCGTCCTCGTTCTTCCAGGGTAGGGGGGTTAATCCGTACGGTTATCTGGCCTGAATGGGACTGAATTGTGGCGGACGTTGCTGAGCTTGACCTCCAGTTCATGAAACCCAACATCGCAGCGCCAGAGCCGAAAGAATGGACCCAAGTATGGCGGGGAAGCTGAAAAGACCAATGCCAGTTGTCCACTGGCAATCGAGCTTCGAGTCTTTTCCCGTCAGCAGCCCGCTGTAGCCCGCGGCAGTTGACCATTCACAGCGTTGAGTGTGGCGCAAGTTTCAGCCCTTCTGGGATTCAGCGTGGACTTCTGTGGCTCTGTGTGGGCGCGCCGCATGCCCATGTTGCCGGGTCGCCCGGGGGGGTTGGCCCACAGGCGAACAACACACCACACGCTTTTCCACACTCTCTGTACATCACATCTTCGTATTCCAACAATGCCAACAGGTCGTTCGCTCGCTGGCTGCGCTGGCTAATGCACACTTATGTACGGATCCGTACAGGATACTGCTAGTACGTTCCGCCAAATTAAGTTCTCACCGATTTTTTGTCGTTCCTTGCATTTGGAGCTCTCAGCGGCAAAAAAACAAGGCAATGCTTTGCCATCCTTTTCCAGTGCTTCCGCATCTTAGCTCCGACACCCGACGCCTCTGCCTTCGGCTTCGCACAACCAGAGACCTCGAAAGGGTAAAAGTGAATGGTTTCCGAACGCGTGCCTCTCATACTGTTCGGTACAAATCTTTATCAACGCCTGGACAATCGTTACCGGAGCCCCAGATCCCCAATGTCGGTACGAGATATGCTGGATGGGCATGCACTACACTAGTCATCGTCCATAGCAAACCGTACCCGTCGCTTCTTTCTCGGACCCAGGCCCGAATCCTCAGCAGTTGCTGGCTCAGAAGTACCTGATGTTGACGAGAGCCGCAAAGACATTCCATGCATTCCATCTTCCTGATATGCCAAGCCCCTCTTTCTCCGCATCTCATCACCGTTCACTCCACCTTTCCTCTCCCTGGTCGGCGACCCATTTTTCAAAGCAACCAGATCCTGATCCGGATGCTCAACCCCCTTCCAAACCCTTTTCTAAACAAAAGCAACGGCCTTTCCAGCCAGGCCATCTGCTCTTCTGACCTGCTTTCACTCTCACCCTCCCTTAAACCTGGCATCTCCAATATCTTCACATTCAATATCCACTCATAGATCGGCTTATCATCCAGTATACTTTTGCACCGCCACTGCTCGGCCTGCGTCATCTCCTTGCGCCGGCAAACGATCACTTCCTCCACGCTGCCCCTCAGCACGAGTGTCTCGACGGTGACGGGTTTTTGCTGACTGATGCGCCGCGTGCGCCCAATTGCCTGAGCTTCGACCTGCGGATTGAGGACGGGGTTGATGAAGTAAATGCGTGAAGCGGAGCGCATGTCCAGGCCAAAGGCTGCTTGGGTTATGTCCATTAGGAGAACCCTGGGAGAGGTTAGGTAGTTAGTGGGTGAAAGCGACAGAGAAGGGGATAAGGGGATAATCGTAAGCATACCGGAACTTTGGATTGGTGTTGAAGGTCGCGACATACCGGGCCCTTCGTTCTGGGCTCAGTCCTTTTGCGTAGATGAGATGATGGATTTGAAGCTGTCGAGAAGGTTAGTGAGTGCCATGTAAGGAGATGGAGGGCTGACTGACGATTTCGAGAACGCCCGCCAGATAGTACGCCACGTTATCGTTTTCATAGAAAACGATGATCTGCTCGTGCTCTTGGTGCTTGGCAATCTGGTCAATCAAGTACGAGAGCTTTGCAGACGCTGTCGAAACTAATTGTGTGGTAGCAAGGACTGAGGCTATTTCGGCCTCAGGAACCTCCAGAGGGGTCCCCTGCCCTTCAGCACCTTCCTTAACCAAGATCACAGAACGTCGCCTCATCGGGCTATTGCTGTCCTGGCCGACGGGAGTATTACCGGCAAGAGTCATGTTTTGATCTTTATTGTGCCCATTTGGTGAGGCTTTTGAAGTCTGGTCTTTGATCCACTTTTGCCTTTCCTCGAGGCCGCGTGCGGCAAGCTTGCCGGTTTTGAACAGGATTTGCAAAGCATTAGGCGACTCAGCTAGAGGGTATAGGAACTTTTGCAGAGCCAAGATGATTCGTGAATCTGTACAGACTAGATCACCGTCTTTCAAGTTCAATGACCACTCTTTCCCCGCATTCCAGGGGAAGTTTTGGACATAGAGAGGGACTTCTCTGAACAAGTTCGCGCATCTCTTGATATCATTTCTCAATGCCAGCTTTCCGAGCTGAATGGCGTCGCGCAGCAGTACTTCATCTTCAGCGCTGATAGGGACCTTCCCCTCTTTCAAGAACTCTTCTGCCGTTTCGACAGCTTTTTGGATCTCCTCTGAGGAGAAGAAGGAACCCCCAAAAAAACTCGCCTGCCTGAGGTTGGAAACCAGTTCAATCAAGGCCTTGCGCTGTCTTGGATGGAAGAAATAGTCCTGATCTGTCCTCTGTGACTGGACAGAGTTGAAGATGATCATCATGGCAAACAGGTTAAGCGCCAAGCGATCTTGGTAGGAACCATCGAGCACCACAATCTTCTCGTCAACAGTCGGGAACAGCTCCCCAACCTCGGACAGTTGATGGCGAATAATCAGAGAGTGCAGCGTAGATTTCAAACAGTTGGCACGCCCATTGCTCCGCGGTGAGTGTCGAGGTTGCATGACATAGGCAGACCAGTCTGCGGGCGTGTCTCCAGCTTCGGTAGGGAGATTTGCCCAGGGACGCATTTGCAGGTAGAGAGTTGCCATCGAGCCGATGCGCTTAAGATCGTCCCGCTCCAGATCAGGAGACGTCTGTAAGTATTCGGTGGAGCCATTACTAGCCTGGGAGGTAACGCCCTCACGGACTCCAAAGAGACCCTTGGAGGGAGTTCCGGTGACGATCCACTTGGCTTCTATCTGAAGGTGATCAACTAGCAGATGGATATTGCTCTTCCTTTTTGGCGTGGAATTCCCTAATTTATGGCCTTCGTCGACAATGCAGCGTTTAAATCGGATGCTTGCAATGGGGTGGTTGAGGACATGGCCGCTGATCACATCGAAGTCGATGTTCTCACACATCCTCTCAAACCTAGTGGATGAGAACAACACAATGTCATACTCAATGAGTTCCTCGAGAGGTGGAAGCTCATGCTTTCTGCTGTTGTCCAAAATGATGATCTTGAGACCGAACGTATGTTTTGAAATTTCTTGCTTCCACTGCTGAATGAGATTGGGTGGCACGATCACAAGGGAAGTATGGCTCAAGTAGATTTTCCTTGGTGATGGTAAACTAGACGGCTGACGACTTGTTCGGCGACGATCAGCAGGTGGCAATTCGTACCAAGCTTTGTTTCTACGTATGGCTTCGACGCAATTGGGATATTCAATGCCATCTGGGTCGAGGGCACCAAACACATTCCTCCAAGGCACCGAGTTCCGGGTGAGGCATGCCGCAGCCATGTCCAGAAGAGTGCCGATACGGCGACGAACAATCAGCCTATCCGTCCAGAGACAATCAGGAACCTTGGATGGAATATGCCGAGTAGCAAGGATGAGTGCCAAGCATATAAGTGTCTTCCCAGCACCCATCTCCTCAGCAAGAATGCCACCACATGGTCTGTCGTAGTACCTTGGCGCTTTCAGTCCCGTACCGGTGACAGCATCATAGTAGTAGGGGTTTCCAAGTTGGTCAACGACTTTGACTAGACGAGGATCGATAACTTGTTCTTGCTGAACTTCTCGCTGAAGCATCATAGCGGCAGATCGGCGCTGGTATGTGTAGAGGGTCGTCTTGAGACCGAAAATGCCACCGTCCATGATTCTATAGGCCGCTTCACGAGCATCAAGATCGGGTATTTCCTCGGGTGTAGGATTGGGAGACGGTATGTTGTTAAACATATGCAAAAGAGACAGATGTTCTCCATTCTTCCGACTCTCTTCCGGGTCAAAGTTAACAGAATCAGGATATCGAGTTCCTGAAACCTCACCTTCCCAGGTGGCTCTCGAGAAATCGAGTTGTCCGAGCAAGTTGAGTCTGGCTTTGCGGAGAGAAGAATCTGAACGTGGAATTCTCCGGTTGTCGATATCATCTGGAAGCATGTATACTCGGAAGACACCCTGCTCAGGGTTGTTCAAGCTGATGGCAAAGCTCATATGAACCCACCCTCGACGCAGGAGTCCAGCATACTGGGCAAGACATCCGGAAGGGGCAAGCAGCTGGTTCTGAATGTCCGAATCAAGGAACAGGATATGGTTTGTTTTATTCTGGGCAGATTCTTCAGTTATGTCCTCGCTGCTGATGCCGCCTACATTCTGTTTGTCGTTCATTATTGAAAATGGGCCTAAGTGGTACCACCTTGATCGCTCCAAAGACAACTCTGAAGGTAGCCAGATCTGAGAAGGATATTTTCCTTGTGTTTCGGCCTTCTGGATGACCAGACAACCGGCCGCGATATGGCGCGAAAGGTCTAGAGCCGGCATAGCTGTCGGTGGTGTGTGGTCATGAACGCTCCATCAGACTGTGGTATTTGTTCCCAATAACACATGAACAGGCGGCATCTCGGCCGGTGTGATTGTTGCTGAGAGCACAGCTGGATGTACCTGGGTTGCTTGGCGGTTCAATGGCTCTTTACTTTGACATCAAACTTGAGACTGTTGATACTTGGCGCTCGGTTCTCTTGAAAGCTTGCGGTAAGATTGGCGTCAGAACATTCCAATTGGATGATGAGCAGGCTCGTAATCCATACATTGTATCGTGATTACGCAATCGGTAATGTTACCCATGTCGTGGATCATGGTCGGAGGGATTCCATTCGTTGGTTGACTGGGCGGCAGCACAAGGAGCGGGAGGATCAGCAAGAGCGTTAACACAACCGCGGACCTAAGGTTATGATACAGTCGATACAGGGGTTGTATTTACACAGATATCGCAGCATACCTTCTTTTAAACTCATATGGCACGCTAGCACGGCAGTTAGAGTGTTTTTGGTGGGGGGAGTTGCTTCGCACCATAGCCTTTCCAACACTAAACCCAAAGTTTAATCAACCACACCTACCTGAGGTAGGAGATCTGTGAAAACCACTTCGCTTTGGATGAACTAAAAAGCGGAAATCTCAGTCGACATGCATATCACAAGATCCACGAAGGCTGAGCTCTCAGTTCATGGCTGTTGAGATGAACTGCAGGTCCAGCCTTACAAGCTCCATGGTTCTTTCTCACGGTGTTAAGTTTGCTGACAGCACGGTTCTTCACTGTTTTTGCCAGCCAATTTTTGGGACAGACATATCGAACGACTCCCTGCATTCTCTTTTCATCCATTATCCTTCAGGGTAGAAATTCCTGACACCTTTTATGCCTTTCTCATTGTGGCTCTATTCCAAATTTGCACAACATCTCGTCTTGTCAAGACCACTACCTGGCTTCCTGTATTTTGGACCCAGTGTTTACTTTGAAAAACAAGTTCTGCGTGCAAGAAGTGTTTATTTGACTCAGAGATCTGTTTAATCCATGTCATTGCGTCTAGAGAACATAACTCCAAACATCTAGGTTTCTGCAAAAGCTCAACTTCTCGAGATATGACACTCGGACTCGGGGCGATCACTTAATTGGCTCCAGTACCATCCCATTTATTGTGATAAACCAAAAGCCGGGGGCACCACAAGATGCTGAAACGGTCAGTGCATCGGCTTCCGACTTATTAAGAGGGAACTAACCTGCTATTCCATAGGAATGCCTGAGTAATATGGGAAGCCAGCAATCATGACCCTCGCCGGCGAGCTTTCCCAAGCGAAAAGCCGCACTGTCTTAGCCGACCTTCGATGGTTGCCGTATGTATTTACCACGCTGCGCTGCGCGCGGCATGCAAGCGATGACGGCCCCATTTCCACCACATCTGCCAAGATCGGCCGAGGGACCAGTCGAACAGCGGGGTCTGTGCCCCGGGTGTCTGGGCTTCTGGGCTGTGTGGGCACTGTGCTGGAAGAGACTAGGGATGGGTCTCTTTGCCCTTTCCCGATCCAGCCAAGGAGTGATTGCCGGTGATCGACCTGGTCAAGTTTCTTCAAGCATCTGTCAGTGCCCTCCAGCCTGCCAATCCGAATATACAAGGAGGTGAGGGAAGCAGTCAGGACCCCAGGAAGTTTACAGTATGTCGGGATGCCGTATAAGCGATGAAGGGAAGACGTTTATCCATCCAAGAAGGGAAACGGAGTTGAGGGGAAGACTCGCGCATTAACAACGCTGACAAGGGAGCTCGGAGCTCTCTCAGCCGTCTCAAGTCAAAAAGTACCCCAAGTATTTGTCAGTTGGTTTCTGACTTCTGTTAACGTTCTTAGGTGGGGAGACTGGGGAAATGGAGGAGGGGAAAAGGAAGGGCTTGTATTTTGTAATATTGCCTACCACATTATTTCTATGGCTATAACATCAGAACGATTTGGACTGCAAATGGCGTAGATAAATGGAACCGGCTGTCGTGTGGGTGTCGATATGCAGAGAAGAGTGCAGACTTTCCGCCGTTTGCACCCTGCATCCCGCACGTCCCAATCCCGAAGACGTCCAGATCGAGCCTACTTTCCGCGCAGAGGGTCAAGCGCCTCTTCGCTAATCTCTTCTCTCCGCGCTCACTTTACCAAACTCACCGGATCCACGCCGCTGCAAGCCTACATACCTACCTTGGCAAGGGCCCAGGTTCCCAGGAACCGGTCACTCAGACGTCAGTGCCCGAGACCTTGGGCACCTTGCGGCCCTTATCCCGTGCACCTTGAGGGCTTGTTACTTGCCCTGTCAGGCATATTGACAGTTGACAGGCTGCAAGCTGCAAGCCGGATTGACAAGCCCGGTTGTCTCTTCTAACGCTAACTCCTCCAGGTGAGTCGCATGTTGTGTATCACCTATTATGGCTTCTTTTGCACGTGCACTTACCTGCTCGGAGCAAAGCTTGCAAGTTGGTGTCACTTGCCTCTGACGTGTGCGTCACAGTGCGTGGACGTGCTCCAGGGTCTGCTAGTGAGGAGAGGATCCCAGAAAAACCCAGGGGTCTGTTTATCGAGGCTACAGCACCCGGCTGATATGTTCCCGTCGGCATGATTTTGGAATTCGTTGGTATGTAGACAAAGAAATCATTTCTGGCTTGTTCATGACATTATTTTTCCCCTTTTTCAAAATAGAACATCATTTCAAGCGTCACATTATACCTCTTATGAATTTCGACCGCCATAGATCCCTCTTAGATACGCTTTAGAGCATCCCGTGGTATATCTGAATTGGTCCTTAAGCGCTGAATGGCGTCCCACGACCAAATCGACAGCACAACTGTATGATACCCCTCAGCAGTTGCTCGCACAGCCCCTCTCTCTTCCCCGTTCTGCCGCAATGATGTGCAGATGTTCTTCATGCGCTCAGCGGTAAAACGGATCTGCGAATGATAAGCCTTTCCAATTTTGAGCCTTATTCGGAAACTATCCGTTTCCTGCTTGTCTTTTTGTGGGGTGTTTGGGGGGAGGGGGGTTGTGGTCGAGGCCTGGACATGATCTTAGCTAAACGCCCAATCGGGAGGGCTCTGGACGGCCAATCCACGAAGCTGAACCAGCTTGGCGGGCTTGTATTCTTTCTCAAACTCTGATATTTCGTGAAAGAGGGATCCTGACGAGCTATGACCCTCAGGGTGTGAAGAACGGGGACATCGGATTCTCAATGGCCAGCTTTATCGCGCGGTTCTTTACCCATATCGTCTTCAGCAGCCGCGGTAGCCTTCATGAGCACCTACCTCTTGGATCGATAGATCTGTAGATGGGGGAACAAGATCGTCACGCCAACATGCCATGGTGTCATGCTGGGATGGGGTCGATGGGATGTGCTTTGGCTTGGGGTTGCTCTTCTCTCCATCTTCCCCTCTTGGATAACCTTGTCGGTCAAGGAGGTGTGGTCATTAAAGCCCTCCAATACCCTTTCCCAGCTCTTTCCATCTTCCCTCCGTTGCATGGCTGCCGCCCATGGCATCCTCTGGCCCACATCCTGTCCACATCCCGGGCTCACCCGGAGGGGCTCCCTTGTCCATATGTCTGGGTTGCACTGCGCTTCCCGGTTATTGCTTGTCAGCATGCCATACGTGGGAAGTCAGTCCTGTTGAGCTGAGCTCGCCTGCCGAATTCCCCCACAAGGTGACTAATATACTGAGATCCTGGATTCACCCAAGGGCAAAGGCTCACATTAACGCCCAGGTATACCGTCTAGACCCTCGTCAACTTCGCGGACGGTCCCCTCCGGGGAAATGAGTAGCGTAAGACTCTTCGTCATCCACCAACCAGATCCTATCTGTAGGAACAGATGAGGGTAATCATGGGGCACACCAGAGCTCAGGATTCTCAGGCCCCTAGCCCCCTATCTGAGTCTTAACATCTGCAATAAAGGTCCAACCTGCAGGACTTAGTGTCTATCGTGGGGGAAGGAACAAGAAAGTACATACAGGCTGGTCTGGTGTCAGTGATTTCGCTCCAGTCCAGTCCTCACCATGCCATCTCGAGCTCTTCCGACTCGCTTGTCTTCTAGGCCCATTGGCATGCCCATGCCTTCTTGCGTTCCCGGCTGCACCTCATATTGGGAGAGTGAAGCCTTTGTTGACTAGCTAACCGTGACATGGAGCGTTCAGTTGGATGTAGCCGCTCCAGGAGGATTGAATCCCGTCCCTAGCCCATACAACATCCAGAAAGAGGGAGGATCGCTCCTCCATCCTTGTCGGGTTGGCTGTAACCTTGTGTAATGCCAAGTATATACACACCAGTTATGGAAATTGACTAGGCGTTCACAAGAACTGGAATGGATTGTGCCACCTATAGATCTAGGACACGTTTCTCTGACATTCGATGCAGCACTAGGTGGCGCTGTTATGCACGTCGACCTGTGTGGAAGCAAGGGAGAACAGACGGTGGTTCGGTATCAGCAATCTGTCCATTGTCCAGTGCCTTTGGTGGCGAGAAGGAGAGCACGAGGATAGTTGCCATACGAGTAGTATACGAGTATTGCTGCAGAAAAGAATGCTGTTAGCATGAACAAGTGGACAAAACACGTAACTAGACGACTAAAGGCGACAGGTTAAGTTTTCTAACCCATCCTAAGGGTCGAGTTGCGATCCAAGCATGAGACTCGGATGATAGGACGAACTTGAGCCAGATATGCTCCTAACCGCCAGTTATAGGACCAATCACTACCCAGTGGACTTCAAGACGTGGGAGGAGGAACAGTCAAGTGCACCGCATAAGTAGTGAAACTGTGACTGGACGGCAAGCCTACCCACAGACGGTGCCCCCCTCTCCCCTCCCACACTGCCATCATCACCCACATCTTCAAAGACGCTACCAATTTGAGATGTAAAATCCCGAGCCAACGAGATTCTTTCCGCTGTGTCATGCAGCCTGAACACGGGGCCCTGCATGGTTGTCGGTCACGATACAGTCCCCTGCATGGATGGAAGACAAAATAAGTCTGATGCTTATTGTTGTCGGGCAGTTCCGATCGCCAAATATTCTAGGTCTCATCCGTTATCTTCCGAAATGATCAGCTTCAGTCACATTGCTAAAGAACTTATTGACATTCTGAAGGATATAGTGAGGATTCATTTTCCTTAACGAAATGCTTGTTATGGACAGAGCATACGCAATAGAATGGTGTAGACGGAAGTTCATAACAGCAAGCCACTGATTTCAATGGTAGAAAGAAGGATTTTGTGTCAATATATCCCTTGATTTTGCCATGTGACACTGATATGAAGTGAGTATCGTATGTACCTACATCCACTAAGAGAACGAAAACCAGGTATATGATGGTATTCCTCTAGACAAATCAAACATGGATATACTGCGAACCAACGCCATAGAACGCCACTACCCAAAAACCGACCAAGAATGTCGCCAGATACCCATCTGTCTGGAGCGAGATCAACGACAGACTAATTTGTTGTGACTGAGAAACAGAGTTGAGTGAACAAGAAAAACAAAATGGGTATTGAGATGAGATTTGTGAGCCGATGATGATAGAGCTAGGACAATGTGGAAGTGTTGGAAATCCAGTGGTTTCAATTCTTCCAGGCAGACAGAAGAATGATATAGTAGAGGGAAGTTCTAAAGTAGCGTATTGGTGATGGTGATGGAGTATCGATGCGTTTACTCGCTCCTGGATTCGAATAGCTCATCCGCAGGCTTTTGTCGATCATTGTGGTTATTTGAACAGTGCGTAGTTTGAGTTGTTTTTTTCGGCATAAACAGTCTTTGCATTGCCGTTGTCGATGTTTATGGGCAGGGGTAGCCAGATTTCCCCGAAACTTGTCCGGGAAGAACCAAACGGACAAAATGGGCTCCGTGCTGTCGGGTCCCCTTCCCTTCGCTGGCTCATGCTTCAAAAGGGAGAATGTCCCTACCCCACGTCGGGGTTGGTTGTTCAGGTCACTCAGCCGCCGTAGCAAAGGGGGCACTGGCCTGGCAGCACTATATACCGCTCATGAGGGCCTCGAGGGCAGGCGCTGTTGCGGTTGCCGTCGACTTCGGTACGGAAGAAGTGGGCGCCTGGATCGGAGCAGGACGTGTAGATGTAATAGTTCTTGGTGAAGTCGCACATGGTTGTTGCTGGGAACGATCCAAGATATGGTGCTGGAATTGTGTCAGAATGGTGACAGGCAAGAGAATTCAAAAGTCGGAAGGCCGATGTCGGGAGAGAGGTAAGTTGTGAGTGTGCTGACGGGAGCTTGGACGTGGGTGTCAGCACTTGATATAAGCGGACAGGATGGTGGATGAGAGGTCTATAAGAGAAAGGGGCAACGCATACTGATAGGTAGAGATATAAATAACCGGTGATGGGATAGACAAGGACAGTAGAGCAGGATGAGATACCCTGCCCGGATGTAACGGCGTTATGTCAGGCAAAGGCGTTCAATAGATGGGTTGATGATGATGTTGTTGTGCACCTGATGCCGCCGAAGTCTGAGGGGAAGATTCGGCAGTCGGGGCCGACTTAAATATAAACAACAAACGGTCGGGGAAAGTACCGGAAGGGGGGTATATCAGAACCGGGGGCAGAGGAACTAAGGGCCCACTTGGGAGGACGGTACACTCGAGGCAGAAGCAAGGTTAAGGTGTGAAGCAAGACAAGACTTTCAATGGTACCTCTTGATGCGGGATTAAGACTGGGGGAAGCGAATAAAGCTGGATCTTGTTTTCAGTGGCGGCCGGGCCGGGAAACGGGAAACAAGACAAACTGCCAGAACGAATATCAGGCCTGCCGGCCCGAGCGTACTGTTTCAACAGAGAGCTATGACTTCCGGCCACTCATCATCCACAGGCCATGGTGCGAAAGGGCTATGGCTTTTAGATGAACGTACGGTGACACTAGGGGCGCTCAAAGTCGAGCTGTAAGCAACTGTTTTGTCCGTCAAGGGCGTGAGCTTACAGAAGTATCATGTATGTACGGACGAACCAGACGTAGAGTCAAAAGGATATTCAGATGCGCGAAATGCCGATTGACCGTAGTAACGAACTAGCTGGTGTCCTGTGCGTGCGAAGGGCAAGTTTATGCTATTTGATACAAATGCTGCTCTGGGCGCCGTTTTGACCTTGAGAAGCAAGTCGCGTTTAGAGGCGAAGAATGGGACACTATCTGTGATTGAGAAGGGTCGGCAACATGACCGATTACCGCACTCATGGACCGAAGGAAAGAAGGCATCGTAGTCAAGACGTTGTATTAGAGGCGGTAGGTAAGGGTATGTACTGGGTCAATGAACGGTGTTTGGCACCTTGCCAGGGGAGTGTGTATAATTCGTACAAATACCCGACAAGGGCATCCTGAGCGGGCCCCGATCCTGGATCGTCAGATAGGATCACGGTGTGGGGCCGGAGGGGAAGAGTTCGAGGTGCAGCCCAGGTGCACGGGTGTCCCCCTGTCCTAAGGTAGGTACTGGTAAGTTGGCTCGCACCGGACCTGACCCAGGGGTCCTCCATCCTCTTCGGCGACCTCCTATCATTCATTCGAACCCAGGCCGGTAGGATTGCGTGCAGTCAGTCCACTGTCTGAAGCTGTCTCCAGTTGTGTTGCCTGGATCATGTCAGAACTCGCAGGAGGTGGCCGTTGTGTAAGCGCAAGACGGACCTGGAGCTCGAGGGGTCGCGAGAGCTGGATCGTGCTGTCATGGCATTGGCAGTGATTACTGTTCTATGATACGCTGAGCACAAAGTAACGATACGCTGGAGAGCGGAGAACTGGGCCTGAGGCTTGAACACCGCAGCCCGTAGCAGCCAGGACCTGGCAGCAGAAACATGTCCATGCTGCGAGGTAAATCTGCTTCTTTCCTGATCGGTACAGCCTTGCATTGGGCGGATCCAACGGGTTCAACGGCGGCTCCCCTGGACATGTGGCAGGGTGTGAGGGATGTTGGAGCGTTGCGGCCTGGATGGGTGGAATGCAAGCGGGGGTCGTCCGCTCCAGGACAGTGGGGTTTTTCAGGCTGGTTTTGGTTTTGGGTTGGGCTTCTAGGATGGACACCCAGTGCACCTGCAACCAGCAAGGCAAAGCCGCCCTGCTTGTGGACACTGGGCAGGGGGGTGCCAGTGGGCAGGAGCCCTGGACAAAGGAAACCCGCGTCGCGCGCATGGGGTTTCAGGGGTCGATCATCGCCCGGAATATTCCCAAGAATTTTGGCAGCTCTAGCATGCAGCTCAGACCTTGGGTTATTGTTCTTCCAAACTTAAGATGCCCTTGTTGGAGCGATACGAGCAGAATCAAGCCACACTGACAGGTCTATCAACGAGTCTCGCAAAGCCCAGAATTCTCATCAACATCCTCAGCCACTCGGTCAAAAGCAACCGCTGCGGCGATGGGAACCAGGGTCCAGTGGTGGAACTGTAGGGAGCTTGAGCCTTGATCTAATTGGCGAATGACTGCTGGCTTCCCACTGCAAACGATGTGTCAGGACAGCACCTTGACTGCGCACTGACGCCGAGCAAACCCGTGACATTGGACATCTGCCAGCTAGCTCGACGTGGGAAGAAAGTGATGCTTTCTGTCATTTCTTGTCGTTCTTGTCAATTCGAGATCCGAGCCCGTGCTGTGCCACCCCAGACGATGATCCGGTAGTCGCCGGCTGGCGACCTGGCACTGGACGATTCGACCCTTTGAGGCTCTTAGGAAATTTGATTGTACACCCGAGGTAATCCGTGAGTAGAGCTGAGTAGCTACCCCCGCTTATTACAGCGATGTGATTTGCTGCCGATGTATCAGACAACTATCGCAGGCCTCTTAGTAAATATCAACCCATATCAAAAAGCTCGATCCTGTCTCAGAATGCTGTCCGTGAGTCCTATATCATGGTAGAATACTTATGGGACCGAGCTCATCCTCAGTGATGTGCTGGAAACAACGTATATAGGTAGGTACAGTCGGCGAACCTCGGCCCTAAAAGTCCCTGTGATGTAAAGAGAGAGGTCTAGAGAGCTGAGAATGCTGTCAAACAAAGACTCCTGTCCGTTGTCGACAGGACCTGTTGTGTAACGTAACAACGATCCCCGCCTTGGCTTGTCCAGGCCTTGGCTTCAGCAAAACAGAAACCTGGAAAGCACTGATCTGATTCGCATGACAGTTTGGGCCTCAGCAGCTACTGATCATGCCCTCAGGCCCTGCTTCCATCAGCCCGTTGAAAGAAGACCAGATACTATGATAAAACATCATATGTGCTACAATGTGTTGGATCAGCACTTGCATCAGAACTTCCGAGTGTATAGGGTAGATGTGGTGGTCGCCGAGATTCTGGGCTGGCTGTCGGGGCCCAAGCTCTCACAAACTGCTCTTAGTGCAATGCATTTATGCAGCCCTGCCAGTCACAGCATCTCAGGAGGGAACATCCGAATCTGGATCGCTCTTGATAAACCTATTGGCTGACAGGTTGCTGAGCTCGGATTCACTTCCGAGGGCGCGAAAATCTTTTGCAGCCGGCGACAACCTTCTCCAGACTGCGGTTACGGGGAACAAGTTCAGGCGCCCTTCCGGTGCGGTCTGGCATCGAGCCTTTAGGGTTTATAACGTACTTATTGTTTCGCTGAGATGCTAGATCTCGAGTGTCTTGGTGTCTGAATAGGTACATTAATCTGCAGCAAGCTGCGTACTGATATCCCGGGAAGCGGACGCCACGATATCAACAAGGACCTTTTCTCCCGGCGAGCTCGGCTCTGTGATTCCATTTTGGCTTCATAACCTTAACCTTAGAAACTGCTGATCTGGTATAGATGATGCGTTCGGCAGAGAGAAAACAGGAAACGCCTGGGAACTGATTTGCAATTCTCAAGAGCGCTATCTCTAAGAGACGTCCCGGCCTTCCCAGGAAGGGTACACACGATCGACAAGGTTTGCGTCTTAGAACGTGGGCAAGACCCCTTTCTCCCCCCACGCACCGGGGCGGAACCTCCATGAAAAGTGGCCACTCGGCCTCCGGGTGAGGTGGAGACGTTCTGACACCGAACGGGGCCCGGCCCTCTCGGATCCGTGGGGAGAGGTATGTCCAAGAGCATTACTGGTTGTAATAATAATCAGTTATCGCGGAATACCCTCTTCGGAAACACAGGGCGCGCTACATTGTCGTTGCTTGTCAATAGCAGAGTATATTAATTGTCGCGATGCTTCGTTGCCGCGGCGCTAAAGATGGTGATGCTGCGGGGGAGACGGAGGGTACACAATATCTGCGTCCAAAGCATGCTGTTGCTATTTTCGAGCTCGGTGCCCAGAATTCAATGCGAGTGGAGCGCTTGCAGGTACTGGCTCTCCTAGCGTCCGGATAAAGAATGCGATGTCGTCAGCCATTGTGGTTCTTTACGTAGTCCGATCGGTCGAGGTCCTCCTGCATTCTTCCGGAATGTAGCGCCCGTCGCATGTGTTGGACTAGCTCAACACCTGGTTAGGTACGTAAAGGCGTGAACAGCGACAAACTATGGCTCCCAACGCATAGTGTATAGTTCTGGGACCTAGGCAGTTCTGAATAGCATCCTGCACATCGATGTAATCCATAGTCTGCCGCAAGATCAGTTGAAATGGTGCGATCGCAACGCGCGTCCGTCACTGCAAAGCCCATCAAGGTTCCATCGCCGGCGGCACCGTTGCAGGCGTGCCTTGCATGCTGCGCTTCTGCAGCGAACGGTACCTGCCCTCTTGATGCTGTTGCACGAGGGAGCTACCAGAGGCGCCACATTCACTTGTTTCTTTTAGAATTGAAGCTGTTTCCATCTTCGTTCTGTTTTCTCCATATCAGGAACCGCAATGTAACCATTTCAGTTTGTCTGCCCATTGTTGAGAGAGATGAAATTCTAGCGTACACAAATCTGGTCCTGTCGAGCGTTTCTTCCTCAATCCCATCAATAACTTGGCAGAGTCATGCTGGGCTCGGGGCCTGGTCTCCCGTCACAGGACATCCCCCGCTCGACGCTAGAGTAGTCTTGCCCCAGTCCCCGCATTACCACCTCGGAGAAAGACAGGTTCAATTATGAGCAGGTTCTAAATTCATCAGGCATAACGGCGGCGATGAGACCAGACCTCGAGAAGCAGTTTAGACGTTGCCGAGGATTAGGCCGGCCTAGCTGCAACAACTTACGATACAACGAGGATCGGAAAGGCGTTTTAGACTGGCATCGGCTGCTGGGGGACCCTGGTCCTCATGTCATCTCTCGTCAGTGGTGTGGTCGATGAGACGATGTCGCAAGCCCGGCCGTCCGAGATAGTAGGGCGGCTCTTTTGTGAGCTTTGGAGCAATTTCAATACACTGATTTCAGATTGGCCTGGTCTATTCTTTGTCATTTGTCACTGCAAGCATCTAAGAACGAGGCCTTCGGGCAGCAAAAGGCTCACAACAATTGTCATTCGCAGCCGGCCTTCTTATAAACTGTTTCGGCTTTCCTATAATGTGTCATGTAAGTACCTACCTGCCTGAGGTCGTAAAGCCTAACATTACGTAGATGCAAGACTGGCAGGATTGTGGTGCGTCAAGCCATAAGAGAAAGCTGCATCGTGATGCTGATCTAAACACGATCCACGGATCTGTTGTCTTCGTTGCACTTTTAGGGTGAAATGTACAGCAACACGTAAATACGAAAACCTTACTAACGCTCAAGCTATGAAGGAGAGGTCTCTTTGGCCGGCGCGGTGCGCCACAACCCCACAGCGTGACTGATGCCTAGGTATTCTAGTGTGTCGTCAGCAGAACCTTGCACCAGGCCGTAGTTTGCAACAGTTGCCGACACTAGAAGCTACTGAGATACTTTTGGCGGTATTTTTTTGCCTCGACTCGTCGGACAGACGGGAGAATCAAAATTTGAGCTCGATCTTCCAAAACACTTCTCTGGACGGAGTCATAATCCTGTAATTCAACGTCAAGAAGCCAAGGTGTACGGGGTGTATGCAGATAATCCACGATTACAGTTTCACGTTTCACAAAAGGCAGCCATCAAGATCCACAGCAGCCCTTGTCGATGCCGCACCGGAACGCAATCCGTGACGATCTCGACGCCAAGACGTGACCTGGCCCAATGTTGTACAACCTTCCAACCTTCACCCTCTATATCTTTATGTGCCAACATTGCATACCTCTACTAGCCTTGTATCTCTAGATAGAAATATATAGAAACAAAATCTCAGAAAATAGTTTACTGCCCTTTTGAAGCGTCATTTGGTGTTCTTAGTTATTTCTAAAGTAACCGGTTGTGATGTCACTCAGCTGAGACACTTATTACACAGAACAATCTTCAGGGCTGACAAGACAAAGACTGCATACTTGTTTTATAATACGTTTTATCTCGCAGAATATCTAGGATCCTATGATCATAGGGTGAAAATGCGGGACGGAATTCTAACACACAGCTTGCGTATACCTAGATGCCTCACATTGCTCTAATGTCAGGAGTTCCATCTGGCTAACCCGGCAGGCGGGTCAGTTCCACAACGGGCAAACTAACCCCTGATGGCAGACCTTGCGACTAAGGCTCCTGCTGGTTCTAGCAGCTTTGACTGCCTTCTTTAACTAACCATATCCCACCTTTTTGTTGTCGTTTGCAGTGCAAAGCAAAGGAGAGAAAGCCGTTACGCTTATTCCAAACTACCTCTGCATTTATTCCTTGCTCTCGCAACGAGCTGTCGAATCTTGATAGCCAACACAGTTGATCTTTCAATACTCATCACAATATTTCTGCAGAAGTGGGTTGAAACATGCTCCGTGGTTGTCAAACTGCAGTCTGGAGCTTGAGTTTGCTAGCAATTTGATCTCTGAACCTTGTTTCAACAACCTACCATCTGTAGAAGCTCCTCTCCAACTCCAACCGATGTTGCTTTCGGGCTCGTTGTTGGTTACCAACAGGGTATGCGAGCGGCTTGAGACAAGGGCTGAGTCCTCGTTATGAACTCAGGATTTCAAGGATCCATTCTTGTGCGAGTGTCCATCTCTGCATTTACCACGTGCTGCTTAGCGCGAAACTGCCGATCGCCCAATGATAGCGATGTTACCTACATTATTGGTACTCCCGTAAGACTAATTAAATTTCGTCGACCGTTGGCTCTTGTGACTACCTACACATTTCAGGCACATCAGAGCCTAAGAGATGCGGCATCGGCCGAGATAGCTGCACGCCCTATGCTGTATTGCGGTTCATCCACCACAAGCACAGTGATCAGGTCTGACAAGGGCAGAAACAAGTCGAACTGAATGTGGTGGTTTCATGATCAAAGCCATTACAAAGCCAACCTAGTAAGGGTATGGCCGTCCGTTCCCTCCGGGGCGTTACCAGACTTGTTGCTCCCCCCGGCCGGGGATGAGAGCGTGGAGCGTGACGGAGGTCGTAATTGCCATGTTTGGAGGAGGTACGCGCATACACGTTTGCTCTGAGGCACTTTTCGAGCGCGTTTCGGCGACCTCGGCGACTTCGGCAGCGGACCCCTGCTCGACCTGCGCCGTGGAAGCAAAACGGCTTTCGATCGTGCCAAGACTCGGGCACCTCAAAGGCGAAAACGGCGAGCTTTCCTATTGCAACAATGGCCGTCATGCCCACTCCAATTAGCAAGAATTGGCGGAGCAAAGTGAATACGTTGCCATAGCACGATGTTACCTGCATGCCGACACTAATAACGAATATCCGTCCAGTACTAGGTCGCGAATCATGCCATTCTCGAAACTAATGGCATGTGGAGGATAATGCCATCATGCCAAATGTGGATTCACGGCGCCCACCTGGAGAGTTGAAGATGAGAAAGGGGGGGGATCTTTATCCAAGGTAAAAGGCGATATTGCTCCAAAACAACTTAGCTGTGTCTCGTTGTCGACCAAAGAACCAGAATTTATCAATAGCCGGAATGGTCCAACTTTAGACTCAAATATGTATGACTTGTGGGTTCTTGTAAGTCGTGTCGATCTCCGTTGAGTTTTGAAGGCAACTCGAGCCTTAAAAATAGCGACAACCTCAAATTCTTCAATGCAAAATAAGTATACTTCAAAGAGAATCTGGGTATGGTTTAATGCAGATATTTTAGAGTTAACTGAAGGATGTGTGTTTGTACAAAGGATCCTGGATCTGAGTGCACCTGACTTTGAACATGATGTTTTAACCTCTAGTCTCCATTGTTCGTATGAAGTGTCTGTAATTTCAATCTGGTATCGTACTTGAATACTTGAGTTTTTCTTACGTAAAATGGTGTTGGGATGCAAAGAACGAAAGTAAGTTCATACCTAGACTTAGATTCACCACTCAGATACCCAGGGTAAGTGTTAGCGTGAAAATTGGCAATTGATCACTTCACTTCATTCAAATTTTACAAAAGAACGTTGCATGCTGTAAGCCATTAAAAATATACAAACCATTGTATAACTCTTACACTAAGCTAACTGGACTACCTCATTGATAAGGACAAAAGCATGTTGTATCAACCGGGAGTTTCTACGGCGGTATGTAAGACCGTACCCGTTGAGTTGGATCTAGGTTATCTAATTACATACGACTATCACCAATGCCTCTAATTAACTGCCGCAACACTTAATCTTCAGTACCTTGAGATTTTCAATATCATCATCCATACCTTGACCTGTTCCCTATCGGAAGGGGCGCAGTTGAAACCTAACAGTATACTGGCACTCCTCTGTCCTAGTGCAAATCCTTAGCCAACAAAGAGCCCGTCTCATACTTCGTCTCCAATCAACTCCAATTAGACAAGGACAGCATCGGGATTACGCTTCTTGGTCGCCGAGTCAGCAAGCAGCACGACACCGTGGCATCGAGTCTGCAACGGAAGTGGTCAGCTGCCCAAGAAGTGGATCTAGCCTAGATCGGCTCTGTGCTGAAACACAGAAAACTGTTGTATCTGATCTGGAACTACTATGCAAAGCCCGTGTGGCGTGGGGAAGGGTGATGGCTTTGGTTTCTTACATGACAGCATTGGGCAAGGGTCAACCCCGGCTTAGATGGCGTTCTCACGCGGAAGATGGGTGTACCTGATTATGTTTGTGACTATCAACCAATGCAATAACGACAACATCTGGTTCTTCATTCTTTTCATCCTGCTTAACCTGTGAGTTGATGCGGATCGAAGCATTCCTCTATCTCACTCAGGCTTGGAGAATAAGAACACCAGATTGGGGTACCAGTGACTCATGCATGGCAATTACACACAATGTGATCTACGGATTGTTGAGCACTCTAGGAGACTCAAGCTATGAGTGAAAGGAACAACAATCTAGCAAGGCTTTATATTCAAAGAGACATAACCCCAGGTCAGAAAGCCCGTGATACCGGCTCCTCCCCGATAAAAATGTATGAAACAGAGGTTACTTCCCGGATCAGTCGCCACTTCGTTCATGAGTGCTCCTGTGATGCATAGTTTGCCCCCTGTTGATCAGGCATGATGATGACAAGAAGAAGGTGCCTTTGTCAAGAACGATTGATGGCATTGGAGGAGAAGGAAAAGCATCTGGGACATCTGCTCCGAGTTAATGCATATCAGTCCACTGCCACAGCAAATTGCAAATGGGACATAGATCTCAGGGCACAAATTCTATGGTATTATGCTTGTATCACAGCAATACTTTTATATGTACGGTCGTCAAAACGACATGAACCCTAACTCCCATGCTTTATGAGGCCTTGCAAAACGACTCATTGGGGCGAAGCCTGCTTTCCCAGCCCCTTAACCTTCCCTCATTATGGAAACCCAACATTTCTACCATATCAACCAAGCCTAAGGACTCTAACCTCAGCTCGATGACTTCTCCGACAGACCCGCCGCCGATTCCTTCTTCCCAGACTGCTGCGCGCCAGGCGTAGCAGGAACCGGAGCGATCTCATCACTACTGCTGACCCTCTTGACCTTCTCCGGATCCTTCTCCGACTCATCGCTGTTATTAACTGCCGGGTTCGCGCCCGATACGTACAGGTGCTCCGACGTAGTCTCCCTAAAGTAGCGGTGCACATTATCGTTGAACTCATCATCGTCCAGACACTCCAGGTCGCCCGCAGCCTGGCCGCCAACCTCCTTCTCGCGGCGCAGCCGCTCCTTGCTGGTCCACTCCTCGCGCATATCCTCAATCTTCTGCTTGAGGTCCTTCTCGGGGTCGTAGTTCTTGCCAACGCCCATGAGACGCTCCCACAAGGAGAGATGCTTAGGATGGATGGCAATGCCATGGTACTCGTGACCGCGGCCAGTGCGGATGTAGTGCCAGCGACGCTCCTGCTCCTTCAGATCCAGACCAGTGGTGTCAGGAAGGAACAGCCAGGTGAGAATCATGCCAGCGAGACCAAACCATGGAACAACGTGGAACTTGGTCTGGGTGTCGATGTAGTTGTACAGAACAGAAGCCAACAGAGCGCCTGACTTGCCGATGCAGGCAGAGAAGCCGTGTGCCGAAGCGCGAATGGGAGTGGGGAATACTTCGCCGGCAACGAGGAAGGTGACGCTGTTGGGGCCGAACTGGTTGAAGAAGGAGGAAAGGAAGTACATGGCCTGGAAAGCCTTGATACCCTTTGGCGAGGTGTAATACTCGTAGTTGAATGCGGGGACAATGAACATGATAAAACACATCAGGAAACCGACCTGTTGCATCATCTTACGGCCGTAGAGCTTGTGGTCGATGAGGAGAGAAGCGAGATGGTAGCCAGCCAGCGAGATGATGACATTGTACAAGTTCCATATCCAGCCCGTCAGAACCGAGGACGGGTTGCTGCTGATGACAGCGATGAACTGGGCCTGGAAGAGCTTGTTGCCGTAGAAGAATACGTCGTTGCAAAACCATGTTCCAGCCGTGGCGAGCAACCGACCACCGAAGAAGGTGCAGGTCAACCTGAGCGACTCGATATCGTAGCCTGTGACATTGCTCTTCCTCTTCGCAGCGGCGAGTTGGCGACCGGCATGGGGCATCTTGTAGGCGCGATAGTACACGAGCCAAAGGGTGCCGACAGCAGGCACAGCAAACGAAACACGCCAGATCCACTGGGTGGTCGTAGTGCCATACGGTGGGTCGCCGTCACCGTGGTGCAGGACCAGAAGCAAGAGGATGAGGAAAGCCTGGTTGACAAGCTGACCCCAACCCTGCATGAGGAAGGCCAAGGTGACCTTACGTCCACGGTGCATGCGATCTTCGCGGGTCGACAGTTTTCCAGCCGAAACTGCGTTCTCCATTGACGATGTGGCAGTAATGGGATACTCGCCACCGACACCGAAACCTGGATGGTAGAGAGCAGGTTAGCAAACACGAACAAAAAAAAATCAAAAACGAGATAATCCAAGACGTACCATAGAAAAACAGAGACCAAGCGTAGCAGATAACCCAGCCTTCCAGGGTCAAGCCCCAGCTGGCAGTGATCATGAGCAAGCCAACGAACATGATGGCAGCATCCTGGATCAGACCCCAACGACGACCAATCCAATCGCCAATAACACCGACGGCCACCTGGCCAACCATAATACCAATGACTTCGAGATATGTGACCGAAGCAATCCAGTCTTGACTGCACACAGTGGCATCCTTACCCCAGCACTGCGGCCAGGTGCTGCGGAAGAGGGGCTCGAGGTTACCAATGCTGAACAGGACATAACCCTCGAGGCCGAGACCAGCGCCGGGGAGGACGGCATTGTGAATGTACCAAGAGATCGGGCTGAGGGGATCAGCCTTCATCATCTTGCCAATTTGGCGGAGCTCCTTCTTTGCTTCTTCATTGTGGACCTTGTTGACGAATGCCAGGCGCTTCTTGAGAGGCAGATCTGCCCAGTAAACGCCGTCGTCGGTGTAGCAATCGTCTGGATGAGTCAGGTAGCCGAAGATGGCACGCTGATCCTCGGGGTCGGTCGGCGGGTTGCCAGGAGGATAGTGGTCGTGCTCATTGCCGGTGTCAGGGCCGTGAGGAACAGGAATCTGCCCAATTGGAGGATTGTGATGGCTGTGGTGCCGGATGGAGTTCACCATTGCGACGGTTGCGGCGAGCGGCTCGCGCGCGAAAGAGCTGGATCAAGGGAGATCCAGAGGACGTGGACGCAAGTATGGAAAAGGAATAGGACAAAATTTGCGGTTGAGCCACAATAAACTTCAGATATGCTCAGCAAAAGGGATGTTGTTGGCTGAAGCCTCCAACAGACCGGCAAGGCTGACTGTCCCCGGTTTGTGTGGGATAGAACAGGTTGGATGGTCGAGGAGGAAGTGCCCGCTGGAGAAGAAAGCTCGAGGCTACAGGAGAGGACGGAGCGCGAGAGAAATATGCAGAGCTGGCTGAGCAAGCGACTCATCAGACGCCGGTGATCCGGAAACGGGGGAGACTGTGTGACGACAAATCCCCGGCGCTGACCATTCGAAACTAAAAAGACCGTGGGGGAGCGTTGGAGACAAAAGTTTAACCAACCCCACCAGCTTGCCTCTTCAGGCAAACCCAGCATGCCGGGATGCTCTTCCCTCACGCGACCACAAGGATTCATGGATGGGCCGCTGCCACATAACGGCATTCGCATTTATTGACGCTTTTCTGCTGGACAAGAGGGCCCTGCATTCGCGTAGCGTGCTGTGCGACAGTGAACCTCTGCATGTGCGCTCACTGGATCCTCGCCGTTCTGTAAGTATGTAGGTATGTACGTTCTGTGCCCGGCATATCAAGAGCAGCACCAAGTATCGAAATCGAGTCTAGAGTTGCACCAACCGCTGACTGCCGTTGTTTTTGTGTGTGACGAGCCAGATCCCATTAGAAGTGCCAGATGCCGAGAATATGCTGAGAACCTTGCCATCTGTCGTGACCCCGATGTCCCCTTCTTCGTTGGCAACCTCTTGTTCATCGCTTCGAGGGTCCTCGACGGTCGCTGGCGTCTCGAACCCCGCCTGTTCAAGCCTCTCTGCCTGTCGGCCCCTCAACACAACGCACGCTGCGTCTCAGATGGTGTCGTTGCTATGGGTCCATCCCGGGTCCTCCGCACTGGCATCCCGCCTCTCTTGCCGACTAGTGTGCAGTAGCGCACTGCAACTACTTAACTCCAGTTCCCAACGCAGACAGGTCGCACCGAGATCTTGGTTTGATTATCTATGATGCACATGCTGCTGCCGAGTCAATTTCCTACTGATCGCATAGCGGGAGCATCTCTTGGTCCTCTTGGCTGTAAGAGTCAAGAATACCAAGCTTTCTTGGCCACATAGCCCCAAAACACAGCGACGGACGACTAGGCTGTCATCGAGCCCGAGATTTCTGTGGCGGTGGCCAAGAAGCAACCTCGGCGCAAACGTGGCGGTTGGTGGCACCTCACGACAGCGGCAGCGGTTGGGGCCCTGTTCTTGGCTCTCTTGGCACCCCACAATCTGCAACCGCATCTTCAGTCCTCGAAGAGCCGCTCCCTTGGCCCCAGCTCTCTTCCAGACCCGACGGCGAAACCAGCCAACCAGAGTGAGAGCCCCACGCACGTGGTGAGTTGATAGGTTTCCAGCTGGACGAGCCGCATCGAGAGGGCCAACCTTAGCGTTCCATGGCTTTGAACCTCTTCGCTTGGCACGAGCTCAAAGAGCGACCGCAGCGAAAAAAAAAAAGGGAAGGCGGGAAGGGCGGGGACCAAAAAGTAAAACAAATCGAGAGTTACCCTGCTGACCGGATCCAGCCAAATCATTTCTTCGGCAAAGAAATCAAGAGGTCAAAGTTGATTGGACCCGACCAAGACAGTTCGTGTCTTCAAAAGGTTTGTGCCGCAACCAAAGGCCTGGTTCCACAAACCAAGAAACAGCCAGGGGCTCGATTCGCGCATTTCTATTGGTCAACTTAAATCAACTGCCGAAATTTCCACAGGAACCCCCATCAGTTCCAGTTGGAGGTCTCGTGCTCTCCTGCCCTGAGCCAGGGACGTCCGATACCGTCTGGCCAAATCGGCAACCGGATCACATTGTAGAGGCGCAATCTGTGAGAACTATGTTGTGTTACCCTGTTTCCTTAGGCGGCAATGAAGCACCTAGAACATGCAAACCAAAATCTGTGGAATATTTCCATGACCGCCGCTTCCCTCAACTCCATCTTCCCGTCGTAAACAAATCCGAACTGCCCACACATAGGCTTTGCCGCATGCAAACAGCTCAGAGGATGTGGGAACGAGTCCAGAGGGACAATCTCAACAAACAGCTTGGCGTTGCATGCAGCAACCGAATATCAGCAGTGGTTACACTCGGCCACAATCGGAGATTTGCTGATTATTAACGATAGCATTCGCCAAAGCTTGCCATTAATGAACGAGGTGGTTGGGGGGCAAGCAAATCATGACCTGCTTCATCAAGAAATAGGTAGGAGCCTGATCAATGAGAAAAGATTTGCGTTCTGTGTAGCTTTCTCCGAGTGTTGATATGTTGGTAAGCATGGTGTCGGCTCGGTGAAATTTCGAATTCTCAAGTATACTCAATGATTCAGACAGGCCCGTCATCGGCGACAAATTATTGAAGAAGGGACAAGTACTTTTTAAAGCGAGAAGGAAATATTGTCCAAGTTATATACAGCAGAAGTTGATCGAACTCAGGCCACGGTCTCAAAGCCCAGATCCATAACCGACCAGGCTTATCACATGGCCAGGGGCTGGCAAAGTTCAGTGGCAGGTTTGTCTCCTTAACGAGCATAACAACTTTATGAGCCAAGTTTCAGGGAATACTTTCAATTTCATTGAGTAGGTTCAGACTTTCCTCAACATAAGGTGGCCTCAAAACCCAGACATATGTGACGTCTCATCCTGTTTTGGAAAGACGGGAGCCGAAGACCAACCAACCCTAATCACATCTTTAGATCGAAATTGAGTTTTCATCATCCAGCCGTGGACACACTATGTTTTCCATTCCTTCAATGTTTTCTAGACCTGACCTTTTGCTCCACATCAAAATAAACCCTTAAAAACCCATGCTTCCATCCAGATTCAGCCTTCATCCTAGCTACCTATCCTTATCATGCTCTTGTTATCTGCAGTCCAACGGGAGTGGGAAGACCAAACAGCCTCGATCAGTCGTAAAAAGAAACGACGAAAGCCATCTAGGCAACATCACATGGTAGTATCTTTGAGCAGACGTGCAAAAGCACAACCATCGCCAAAACCGAGTTATGTTAATGTCCATGTCCCACTAACGCCTCGCTCATTTCGCCATTCATTCATCATTCATACTAGTACCTAACTAGCTAGCATAGAAGGGGGAAACTCAAGGTCGTTGACTCAATGTCAGAGATAAAGGGCCGCATCAAAACCAACGGAGTCATAACGTTCACTGCAAAAAGACGTGCTGTCAAATCGCCCCAGGGAAAGGCGACATATCATTATCCCGGTCCACTGTCCGAACAGGCGGCCGTCTCGGTGTGGGATCGTCATCGACAAAATCTCCCTGGACTAATGTTGTCACAGCTGGCGGACGGGGAGTCACTTCTTCTTCGGCAGACACAATCTGTTCTGCCTTGCTGTGGAGGACTGGGGTTGATGCTTCAGCTGCAGGCGCAGGTAACGGAGGGCTGAGGATGATGGTAGCTGCCACGACATTCTGGCTCCGATCATCTTCTACAGTCATCGCAGTAAGAGATGGCGTGGTCAAAGCCGCAGTAGCTGGGCTTCGCTCTAGAAGCGTAGGAACCTTCACCGGTTCTCGCTCCTGTTCCTGCTGCTGTTGCTGTTGTGCCTCTTTAGGCCACGCCGTCTGCTGATCCAGAGTTTTCTCGGTCACATCCCGTGCCGCAACTGTAGCTACCTCAATCGCCGTGGCGGGCCCTACCGTGCTATCAGTGCTGTCAGGCGAACCCTTCGGGCTAGCATAGATCGCTTCATCACGAAAAGCCCCAATCTCAGCTTTATCGCCAGCTGGAGTGGGGACACTGTCATGGCTGTTAGCCCTCATCATCTCAATGGCCAGCTTCGACGACGGTAACACCGTCTTGCTGCGATACTGTGCCTGCGCCGTGCTAGCGATGCTCAGTGGAGATCCGGGAGTGCTGCAGCTACCGCTGCTGTTGCTCGGATGGCCACTTGATACCAGCACACCCAAGCCACTGGTTGTGCCGCCAAACTCTTCATCTTCGTCGTCTGCCGAGTCGACGCTTCCCTCACCCGGACGTCTCTCTATGGAATCACGCTTAGAGCGGAATTTATCTAAGGACGGATGATGTGGGCTAGAGATCTTGTTGCTTCGCAGGGGAACAGGATGCTCCATCTGAGCCGGAGCAGACTGTTGTGCGTAGAGGCGAGGATGTGACGGGAGCGACACTGTATTGTTATTGGAAGACTGGATAGACTGATCATCGGGGCCTGTAATGCCTAGTCCGTTCTCATCCCAGTCGCTTGTAGCCTTTCGGCTGATGAGCACTGGGATATCATCCGTTGCGACCGATTCCGAATCGCCATAGACACTAGAAGTGACTGAATCCTCCCGGAAGCTGCTGTTGGACTGCAACGCGTATCCGGATGAGGCCGAAGCTGTACTTGGACTGTACTCGGCACGCAGGCTTGCTTGGCGTAGGGTAGCTGTGGCAGGATGCGGCATCGCCAAGGTTGACGAGCTGGTAGTGGTCTGGGCAGAGGGAGCAGGCTTCCAGTGGCAGAGTGTGCTCAGCACCTCTGTCAGCTTGGATGAGCTAATGGGTTTCTCCACCAGAGAATCGAAGTACTGAGGTGCAGGCAGTTCCTTCAAATAAGATGTGATAGCGACCACAGGGGTATGAGTATTGGTGTTCTTAGTATCTCGTATCATGCGGGCAACATCAGAGCCAGTGAGCTGAGGGAGTTTGTATTCAAGGAAGATGATATCAAACTTGATGTCGCTCATGGCATAACGGAGAGCCTCACTGCCCGTGGCAGCTGAGATTGTGCGGCACCGCAACTTTTCAAGCAGCTTCTCCATGACCATCCGGGAGACCGGATGGTCATCACAAATGAGGACATCCAATGGTCGGAAGGTGGGGCCTTCACGGAAAGCAGAGGCATCTGCCGTCGAGATAGTCGACATTCTCCTGGAGCTCTGACGGCGTCGTTGCACCCTTAGCAAGGCAGCCTTGTCTCCTTCATTGTCCGAGGAAGACGGCGACATGTCAAAGAGCTGGCTGCGACGGTGTCGGTGATGGGCCATCAGGCTATCTGCAGCAATAGGACTACCTTCCTGGGAACCAACAGTCAAGGAGCGAGATCGGCCACCAGCAGGGCCACCCCCATGACGGGGAGTAGTAATTAGCTGGGACGGAACAGTCCTTTGAGGAGATGATGGCAGCTGGGGAGCCTGGCCACGGCCTCTGGCAGGAGAAGCTGCAGCAATGGTAGTGGCGGCCTTCTGAAGACTGGGAGGGACGCGAGCAACCTCGATAAAGGTGCCCGGCTGCAGCGAGTTCCCAGACGGCAGGGCAGTGTTGGCGTCATTGCTTGCTGTTTTACGTCTATTCTCTATCGTCGTTGGGGCATGGAACGAGACAAGAAGCGGGGATGAAGGCTGCGAAACTCTGCTAGGGGAGGAGTTGGCGTGGCTGACACTGCCAGGAGATTGCGGTCGTTGAGAAGCCTTTGCATTCGATAACGTTCGCTGAACCGGATTACTAATAACCGGGCTTCCTTCGAGGGTACCTGGTCCAGGAGACGTGAGGCTTCCTAGTCCTCCAGGGGTGATGGGCTTATTCTGTGCGGCCAGAGCTTCGGTCCGGAGTTTCTGGATTACCTCTTTGTTGGCCTTCTCGAGCACTGGCAGGTTCTTGAAAGAGAAGTTGCCAAAATCATCGGCAGCAACAGGCTCGCTCAGACGTCTGCTCTTCAAGTCCCGCACATGCGGGGGAATGTGCAATGGCATCGAGCGTTTTGGCGTTCCAATGGGTGCCCTGGCACGTGAGAGAGCATCATGGGGACGATCAATGTAGTCGGCGACAGGGGGTGTCGCTGTGGAAGATTGGTCTTCAATCTCATCTGCGAAGTTTTGCAGCGTTGCACCCCGGGAGTCGAAGTACTCGGTGTCCTCGGGATTCTCAACATTCGGAACAAACTGCGCTTCGTCCTGAAGGAGGGTGTCCCAGTTGATATCCTTGAACCAGGGGTGGCTGCGAATTTCTTCGCCACCAGACTTGAACTTCTCATCACGATTTGCTCCTAGTCGCTGCTGAGGATCCATGCATAGAAGCTTATTGATGAGATCCTTGGCCTCAGGAGAGACTTCATCCTCGTCCTCAGGAGGCCAGTGAAGCCTACGAGCCAGGATATTTTCGAAAACCTCATCCGGAGTGCTCGCATGGAAAGGAGGGATGCCGTAGAGAAATTCGTACATGATGCACCCAACAGACCACCAGTCACTGGTCTCATCCTGGGGTTCACCCTTGATGGTCTCAGGGGCCAGGTAATCCGGCGTGCCCACAAACCGGCGGTTGGTGTCCTCAGGGTCAAACAATGCCCAATTCGGTGGGGGCATGGAAGACTGCGCGGAGGTTTCTTTGCTATATTCCACGCTGTTGTGAGTAGATGGTTGGGACAACGCAACGAGGTCGGGTGAGCCAGCGGCTTCCGTTTCGCCGCCCTCTGGCGGGGACAAGACGGCCTGTGAGTTGTTGTGACTTTCATTCAAAGACAGCCCGCTAATCATGTGTGTCAGAGCCTCGCTCCCGTTGCTATCGCTGCGCTGCGCGGACACACGACGAGGTTCCTGAGAAAGGGAGCCCAAGGTAAAACATGACGGCTGACCCAAGCTCGACGGGTAACAGTCGCTCGGCGTCATAAGCGGAGTAGATCCAGGCGAATGGCTTCGGCCATGGAGGTCCATCGACGTGGATCGAGATGAGGCCATGGAAGCCGAGCGAGCAAACGGGCCGTGCTTGAGAATATCAGGGGCTGCCTCAGCACCGCTGTTGAGAGCCCGCTTTTGCCGACCGATCAAACCCATGCGCGACAGGCCAAAATCTGTTAGTTTGAGATGACCCTTGGAATCAATCAGCAGGTTGTCAGGCTTGAGATCGCGGTGTACGATGCCTCGACTGTGCAGATGCTCAACTCCCAGGACGACCTCGCCAATGTACTTCTTAACCCAGTCTTCTGGCAGACCGCCCAAGACCTTGATCAGAGACGCACAGTCGCCTCCATTCATGTATTCCATGACCAGGTAGAGGTAATCTTTGCTCGAGAAGGTCCAGTATAACTTGGCAACAAAGTCGCTCTCTCCTTGCCACATCATGATTGCTCTCTCGGCTTTGACGTTGGTAACCTGATTCTTGGCCACCATGTCAGCTTTCTTCAAGACTTTGATGGCAAAATACTCCCCAGTGGACTTCTTCTTGGACAGATAGACGCTACCAAAAGCGCCCTTGCTGATAGGCTTGATGATCTCGAAGTCTTTGATTGACGGGGCAACTGCTTTAGCCTGTGGCCCACCGACCACAGCGCTTAAACGAGGAGAAGGAGGCGGCTTGGCTGGTCCCCCTTCAAGTGGCATCATGGGAACTGCCGTTGACGATTGCCTCCGATGATGGTATGTATGGTGTGCGTTCGGCGATGTAAATTCGCTGCTTGGCAACATTGGAGAGGCTTCGGGAGAGACGACTGCAGTGTCCACACCAGGGAATGCCAGGTTCCGAGGCTTATGGATGCGTAACGGTGACGAAGGAGGATGCCCTGCTCTCGAGGGCGATTCTTGCCTGCGCGGAGACACGGCGCCAGGCAGGATCAAACTCCTGCGTTTGTGCTTCTTTTGACTTGCGTGTCTGCGCAAATCACCAAACTCGGACATGGGAGAATCTGTCCGCTGTGGGGGCTTGGTAGCAACGGAAGACAGCAGGCTGCCGTCACTGTCGCACGCATCGCTTTCCAATATCATCGAACCACGACGGGAGTGAGCTGGCCCCGTAATAGTACCCCCGACGCCACGGGTCGATCGGGGTGTTGGGCACTCTTTGGGGCTCGCAGATCGTGGAGACGGCAGCATCCTCGACAGTCTTCGCTTGTCGGGGTCTTCTTCAATGTCAGCCTTTTCAAGAGCCAGCTCCAGGGCAGAAGGGTCTTCAAAAGAGCCAGCAAAGACACCTTCCTCAATTACTGGTGGCATCTCGATGTCTTCCTCCTCCTCCTCTTCTGTCGAGTCACTCAAACGACCTGCCGCTATCTTAGCAGCCTTGCGCATGGCAGCATCGATGCAGTCTTGAACCATGTAGGCAAATTCGATGCGGATGCGCTCAGAATACTCCAAAATCCTACGGTGACGCTGGACAGCATCGACCTTGCGCTTAACAACATGCTCGGTGTCAGAACAGAGCAGTGCAAGACCCTGTTCTTGTTCCAGCGTGTTCGTTGTAGGCGTCTCCCACTGCATTACTTGAGCAATCCTGCTCTCAGATTGGGGAGATTGGGTGCGAAACTCGCCAAGAGCAGCCTGATTGGCTGAGTTATCCTTGAGTGCTGGTGTGCTGATCTCCAGAGCCGTATCGCAGAGATCGAGCAGCAGTTCAACTATTCTCGCCTGCGGTCTGCGAACTGCAAACGACCGATTTCGTGTATGCCCAAAGCCAGAAGAGCGGTCACGCGATCGAGCACCGGGGACTGGCGAGCCGCTGCCTGGAGACGAGTTCGAGGATGGGGGAGGACCGATGGGTAAACCTTTGTATTCAGCCACGGGCAAACTCGATTGCTCTCCTGTCATTGACCGGCTCTGCCGTGCTTCAAGTGCATCCAGCACCTTTACAATTGCATGACGGTGTTCCGTGAGAGCTTCTTGGGCCATCTGAACATCCATTTCGGCTCGATGTTCCTGCAAGCAGAGTTCTGTGTGCTTTTCAAACCACCATGGCGAGATTTGGCGCTCACATATTCGACAAAGAACAGGAAGGGGAGGTGGGTGTTGGGCTGGATCCTCCACACCCGTCTCGGCCAACTGGGTGAGGTAACTAGCAAGAACCTCAGCACCAGACCCCAGTGATTCCACTATCACTCTAGGGAGGTCAATTTTGATTTCGCGCGGGGCAACCCATGGTCGAATCATCCACATGGTCTCAAATCATACGGTTAGCAACGGTTGACAAAACGCAGGCGATCGACGAAACGCGAGGGGAAGACAAAAACTTACATGACTCTCTCCACCAGAGGCCCCGCTGTAAATCATAATACCTTGTGCTTCTATGTCGATAGCCACAGCTTGGGCGGGCTCTTCTGGGGGGGCCTTGGGCACGTCGACGGGCCAGAGCTTGGAGGAGGGGCCCAGATTGACCACAAACCGAATGAATTGGCTTCGTCTATCATCCTGTCTCATGCTCTCGACCACATCTGCGAAAATATTCTTGTTGTCACTCACGATGAGGTTTGCGATAGGGGTGCCAACAACAGAGTCAGGCTGAGTGCCGATGACATCCACCCACGAAGGGCTAACCCATCGGATAGTGCCATCCATGTTCAAGTCCATGATGGCATTGAGGGTCTGCTCGGCCGCTTCACGCAGTTCCTCCCTTTCTTCCCGAATATTCTCGCTGAGGGATCTTTCCATTGGACTGGCCGAAGCCGAAACCCGGAGCGAGGGGGAGGGCGGGGGGACCAGCATTCTGGGCGTGACAATGGCAGACTCGTCGTCCATTGTAGCTTCGGGGTTTGAAAGCCGATCCATTCCTTCTTCAATACTACCATATGCAGAGGCAGAAGGAGGCCGGTTCAGTATTATGGAGCATGACCGTTCGGATCTCTTCGTCGTAAAGGAATAAGACAGAAAATAGTAGCGGTATTGACGACGCTCGACTGAAAAAGAAAAAGAATTCGCACGAGAAGTTTCTCAGACCCTAGAACTCGACACTGCTGCACGGGCAGAGGGTGTTTCGAGCCCCCAAGGACCAGTTAGGGCCCCGCGGAATCGGGAGGAGGATTGGTCGACTTGAAGATGTGTAAACTGACGGCAGTTTGGGGGTCCGGTGGGAGCCAGCCAGAACAGAAGAAAAGGTTCTGGCAGAGAAGCCAGAGCTAGATCAGCGCACAAGTCTGAGACATAATGTGGCACGGTTTGACGGAGGTGTGCCGCTGTTCAGGGCCAAAAAAGAAATCGGAGACTGCGCGGTTGCCGGGAATGCGGGGCCGCTATGCACACGCGACAATAAAAGACGCGGTGGGATGCCCGACGCTGTGAATGCTCTACTCCGAGGAAGCGGAGAACCCAGATGATCGGAGGGCTACCGGCAAGATGATTTGGATTGAGCAAGCTGCCGGATGGCTCGGGTTGAGTGTTGGGCGTGGGCGGCGATGCTGCTTCTACCGGCTCTCAAAGTCGAGGCTGCAGGGAGATCGTTCACAGGACTGCAACAATTGCGCGTCCGGTCAATCAGTGGAAGCACGGGACGGTGTCTCCGGCCCCTGGGCAAAGGATTGCCTGGTGGTGGTCTGTTGTTGTCGCTGAACTGGCCTCACTTGGTTATGTTGGTGCAGGCGGGAAAGACTGAGGTGGTGAAAAGTGGGGATCTCTGTTCGGGAGACAGGCCCGAGCCAAGACAAACCAACGATGATATCCCAAAGCAGTGGGCACCAACAGTGTGGTCCGTTTCAGGCGGCGAATTGGGGGGTGTTGTTTGCTGTTCGTTGATTATTAGGTGGCGTCGGTGTCAGCTTTTTGGCACTAGTATTCTTTTAGAATTGTGTTGTGATGAATTCTGACAAAACAGAGGCAATGCGATGCAATGCAATCAGCGATAATAATCGGCTGTGCTTTCCCGTCAACTGCTCGAAGAACAGAGCGCCAGAGAATGGCCGTGACTGGGTAGCGCAAGGTTGGATCAGGTTCCAATCGTTGGATTTCAAGTGTGCGGTACGGCCAAAAAGGCGCTATGGTGTGCTCACCACACTGTGTACGCACTGTCCCAAGGCAGCTCGGCCTGGCTTTTCCATTGTACTCGCGTTGTGAGGTACCCTTAGAAGCGGGGAAGCCCCACACGCTGACCAATCAGATTCCCACAACTTGAACATTCTGTGCTGGGATGCTTCTGGAGTTGCTCCAGGCCCAAGCCGTCGCTGCTGTTCCACAGCTTTCGGCTGCTTGTCTTCAAACGTCAGTCAATGTCAAGTTTTTTGTATGGAAGTTTGGCATCCGTATCAACGCTGTTATTCAAACAAAGCTAGTCAATTTCTGGTTACCTCCCTTACATTTAACCTTACCCATCCCTACCCAGGTAGGTGTATGCTATCGTGAAGCTTACTATGAGACTGAGACGCATTGTGCCTTGATTTAGCTCTGAAGGAAGCCCGCAAGGAATAGGAATAGTCTGGTTACGTTGCCCAGTCAGGCGTATGCCTGTATCAAAGGCAATACATTTACAAGGTGTCTCCAACGAGACCCATTCCAGATTCCAGTGTGCAGCCACTTGGGGGGTTTGAAGAGCCAAGTTCCTCACACCGATTTAAAGGATGGAGCGTAAGAAACGGAATGACAGAATGCCCCGCCCACCATCACTCTGGTCAATAATCCAAAGCTAGTCCATACAAGCTACTTTTGGTCGAGGATGGCCGCAAAAAATAAAATAAAATAAGATACATGATTAAATAAATTAAATAAATAAAAAGCACACTCCTAGCCTGCTCAAGCTCCCAGAAACACATCGACCCAGCCACTGTGCCGTGTCAGCTGACGGACTGCCTATTTTCGCTGAGTCGCTGCTCAACATGCCAGTCAAAGAGTTCCAACGTGACCTCACCTTTTTGCCAGCGTCCCAGGTCAAACCGAAAGACGGCTGCTCCCACTGCGAACTGCTGCATCCAGGAGCTATTGCTGCATCAAGCTATTCGTCCATTCGTTGACTGATTTCTTTTCTGCATGCTTTCCAGTCGCACCAGAGGCTTGATAACACCGCCAATAGTGGGCGCCGTGCGCGCGGCAGCGTTAATTGGCTGAGTACCTTAATTAAGTTCATCTTACTCTTCTTGCTTCTGGCAGTGCGTTCTTACCCACCTCTTCTGCAGCTCGTCGATCATCCCCATTTCTCCTCCAAGGTATCTTGCTGGCATCCTGGCCATGCATCTGTAGTTCTGTGGTCTTGCCCTTCAGTTGCTATTGGATCTTAGATCAATTCTTGTTCTTGCTTTCGCTCTCCCATCTTCTACACTAGGGTGATCTCCAAGACCCTGACTCGTACTGTGCCAACCAGTGACTTCAGACTGTAAGGCAAGATCGGTTCTATGATGACGCTCTAGTCGTCACAACCTGAAGTGATGAGAATGATTCGAGCAGGTCTGGATCTTGGTGGGTCACCCGTGCTCTCAGCTTGAACACCAATAGAGAGGGCTACCTGGTTGATCCTTGCGTTGCTTCACTTAACCATGCCATCTCTTAAGAGCTTTGGGGCATGATTGACATGGGAAGTTTTCGTAAGTTGTTATATTCAAGTCTTAGAGCTCTGGTAACAACCGAGAGACTCCTATGTCACAAATCCTAGTTGAGCATGCTCCTCACATCAACTCCTCTCTGAGCTTATGACCAAGGTAATAAGAATTACTGGGTGTAAGAAAAACACAGGAACAGTGCTCCCTACCTGTTCTTTCGTTCCTTGGTAACAGAAAGCCACAGGACACTACCTTAGGTAGCATTCAGCTGCAGGAATACGACCCTTCGATATGTTACTGCTCCTGGCACACAGTTCTCGAGTAGTGGAAATCGTGACGGTTGACATAGCAACTGGGCAGTCCAAACCCGCCATGTAACACCGCAGCGGTTCCGTTGAGGCTATTTGGCTGATATTTCAGCCACAGATGACTTGCCTACTAGGAAGCCCGAGATATGCAATACAACATTGATATCAGGTTACCGGCCTTGACTGCCAACGGTCAGCACACGTTGTCAACCCACTCAACCCACTCGAGTTTTGTCCGGGAGGGGTACCTGCGTCCCTAAGAGGTCCAGACTCGCTGCTGTCTCTTCAATCAGGAGACTACAATGCCGTACTGGATGATAAAATCTTCGATTCAACTTGTTCTCACCAGATCATGGAAAGACACAATTGACACTCATGCCGCCTTATCTTATACATTATTGAGAGGCGACGGATGTCGCGCTTTATGCCCGGGCTTGCCTGCATCAAGGAACCAGTGTTCTTAGCTTAGGTAACTCAACGCTGTGGTCGAAGAGTAAGTTAGAAGATAACATGATTACTTCACTGGCAGCCAACTATATGTAAGGTATGCACTGCATTGAACTACCGGAACGTTCAAGATACAAATCAAGTTGAGATAGACCCAACTTTTCAACGCTGGTTTCTATCTTGCAGCTACATCGAGGAGTGAAAACAGCGAGTGCACTACCCTCCATGATCGAACCTCTCTATCCAGCCAGTTTTGACCTTGCATGGACACTGAACTCTTCTTCATTCCTCCTCAATGCTGTGTCACATTGGCACCGTTTCCGACTGGTTATACAGACGTTGTTACTTGTTTTTACATATAGGCTACCGGACTGGAAGACTCAAAGTCAGACCAGAATTAGTGTCCCGTCTCACCGGCTGCCTTCCCTCGCCGCCACGGCAACGGTCATGTACAAAAGCCACCTCGTGCTTGTTCCGTGTTAGGCCCAGTAGTAATGTTGTCATCACTTCCATATGTCTTGGTCAATAGCATCGCATATGGCCTGGGAGCACGCCTATGACACTGACCAACCCTGTTGGGGCAGTGTACACTCAAGCCTTATCCACTATCATTACGCTTTTAACTTCGCCCTGGGCGGCAAGCAAAACATCAAGGCCTAATATAGCCTCAATCGCAGTCAGTTACACTGCTTTCCAAGCTCCTCCGACGGACATGGGGCTGAACCGGCCATATCAGCCGCCCTCTGCCCCTCAACAGCCCACTGAATCCTCTTCTTTTCCAGCCACTCCCCCTTTTCGAGCCATCTTCTTTCTAACCATTTGGCTAATCCTGCCTCATCACGGGGAAGTTCCTCGATAGGATACCGCCGACTATGCACATGAAAGCGGTATCCGCCTCCGCCTCGTTCTTCGGGCTCGCTGAGATGCGGACCAGAGAGCGCGTGCCAAAAATTAGGCGCGACAAGCCAGTCCCGACCGCGCTGGTATGCGACGGTAAGATCGTAAACTGCTTTGATGTGGGCCGCTTCGCGCAAGCGCTGTACCACTGTGGTAAACCCTTTGGTTCTGGGATACAGCAGGTGTTTCGGCTGAGGCTTTCCGTGGCGCTCGCACCATTGCATTGACTTAAGTCGCTTTTCAGGAACGAGGCGTGTGGCCTCGGCAAATATGACAAGCCCTGGAGGTCGGTCCATTGATAAGTCCCTAGATGCTCTACAGTGGCGAGAGTGATGGACTGGAAAAGCCAAAGATGGACTTACAGATTGGCCATTTTCCTTTTACGATGTTGTCAAGGAAGCACTTGACCACAAGTCGGTCTGCTTCCCAACGCCTACTGACCATGGGCATTCCCATGGCTACCAGCCCCCTACATGTATGATAATGTTAGTGGGCTCACAGTTCTGACTAGATGTCTCATATTGAGAGCAATTGATACGATACAAAAACCCCAACAACCCCTCCTTGCCAACGAGAGTACCAGACACTTACCAACCAAGGATTGGAACTGCTTGCAACTCTTTCTTCGCAAACCACCTTGTCCTTCCCAACATACTGGCCTTTTTTGCAAGTGCCTGGATGAGAAAGTAATCGGCCCAAGCGATATGATTTGCTATGACAATTGCGCTCTCTCCAGGGGGAAGGTCATCTCCCGAAAACGTAATAGTTGCACCATTGTGCTTTTCGAACAGGTACTGTAGCCAGTTCCAGACAGGGAGGATGAACTTTGATGAGAGTTCATAGCACTTGTTAGGATAGAGCACCTTCAGTGGATGAAGAGCGGTAAGGATGATGGTCGTGACCATCAAAAGGAGGAGCGTTGGCTGGAGGTTGATCAACCCGCGAAGGTGAGTTCGTAGCAAAACCCGGAGGAGTTGTTTTATCCTGGCTGCCCCATCCATTGGCAAAAGCCAGTGAATGTGATGTGATGTTGAGTGTGCTGCCATAGCAAGGTTCCGGACCCCAACGGTGTGGACCAAACAAGTCCCGGAGCCGTGGTGCCGGGGAAGTGGGGATAGGATCCGGTCTTGGCGACAAATGGTCGGAGAGAGGTGATCGGAGCTTGGCGGGCGTGTCGTACCAACAAGCCCAGTTGTCCAAGGGCCTGCGCAAGGTCTGAAGAATGTCACAATGTTATGGACTACCGGGCTTCCTAAACTACGAGTCAGTGATGGGCCAAAGACTCCTCAAGGACAGGTAGAAAGTAGCAGAAGTGCACACCCCGTATCTGAGCGGCAAACCAGACAACTTTGGACACATCCAAAAACAGCAACCGGGCGGTGATCGAAGGAATGATAACTTGAAGCAGCTTGATGTTGATGACAATATGTTGCCCGCTGCTGAAGAACCGGCTTTCAAGCTGGCGCCGCCGGCAGAAGAGAACACACAGGCAGCATAGAACGGAGGAATCAGTATGAAGCCATATAAAACAACAAAGTGAAAAGCCTCACTGACTCGGTGGACTTTCAACCTTAACTTATGGAGAGATTGTACTCAGAAGTTCGAGTGCCGGAGGTTTTCCCTTGAAACGGTGACCTCGACCGAGGGGCCGAGCTGCGGGGAAAAGTCCAGGTACCAGTCACATGCGGAGCCGTTGCTGTAACCTGAAGTGGATAACAAGGATTCAATAACTGTAAAACAGATTGCATGATGGATATTCTTGGTCCCTTTGTCCGTAAGGTAGGTATTTCTCTGGTCTGAATGTCCCTCTTGCCTGAGAGAGCAAACGTAAAATGTTGATTTCAGCGCAGTTCAACACAGAAGGTATGCCGGAACTGGGTTGAGCCATCCTCAGTTGGAAAGCCGCAATGCCTCGGCAAGAATCTAACCGACCAAAAAGAAAGCCCAGCTCGAATACTGGGCCAAGAAAGGGCACAAAAAAACCACCTAGGTACCTACCTGATCGCTTGTTGAACTGCGCAGGTATTAACCACAATTACCACAGCACCATACCCATATCAAAATAGTACTTTCATATATCTCATTTTGACGATGCAGCATTGAGGCAAAGACAGACACTAGGACATCACAGAGCTCAGAATGCTTAGGGTTAAGAGGCGTTGCTGTCCCGTGCGGTGCTCGAAAGCTTGGCCACTCAGTCCTGGCTCTCAGAAACCAGTGTGGAGAATCGACTACACAGTATAAGAGCATCCGAGCTGTTACAGATCCATACAGTGCAGAAGAGTGAATGGACAGGATACAAACAACACTATGCACTTTTGTGATATGAACAAAGTCTATATGAAGATCTTATCCAAGCTGGTACATGAAATCCCACTTCACGATAGCATGGAATATTCAGCTCTCACAGGATGCAGGAGTTGAAAACTGTTCACACAGCAGTGGAACCTGAGACGTCAAGATAAGATCGCTAAGCTGGCGCCAGCTGCGAGATCAGCAAGTCGTCACAGACCTGGAGCCGCGGTGGAGTTCTTCCCAAGACCAAGATCCAATTAACCTTCGGCGCTTGGTTGAGAGAGCCATCGATAGTTTAACACAGCATCGCTGATATCACAATTTTGACATGACCAAGACAAAGCCTATATCCTCGGGACAATTTGCTGTATCTCGTGGTATCGACTGCCAAGCTTGGCTGTTCTGCTGCCCTCCCCTTCACCCCTGCAGGCCATAGCCTCCGACACATCTCCGTTCGGCAACAGTTTCATCATCATCCTTAAGCTCCTACACTTCAATGCTAAGCACCACGCCCAGTCTCTCGTCAAGCCCATACCCTTTGTAGTATAAACTAGGCTGTTAACTATCCTGTCTCACTGCGAGCACCCTATCGTTGTTATTGCAATCTGTTGAGTACCATTGTCGCATTCCCATTGTTGCATCGGGTGAGTGCTCTGCCATGAATGATCGCTTCCGCTCCCTTTCGTCCCGCTGTTTGATCCCAGCGTGCATGTTGATTGCTAGGAAGCTTGAAAAGGGATAGAATCCCAATGTTAGCCCTTTCCACCTTTCTATTTAAAATTGGACTTTATCAAGAGTCTTGTCAAACTGGGACAAACATCATTGATACTGGATCAAGCACTGTTACCAAAATGACTGCTGACATCGGTTGTATAGCTGCGGCTTTCCCCTCACAGCCAACCTGTTCGTCCCCACAGCGCAAGCCATCCCTTTCATCTCTATACGATTCAAGAACAATGGCATCTGCATCTCCTCAAAACTCGTTACCACAGCCCAGCTATAGTACCGGGACTTCCGGCCAGGATACCGACCCTTTATCTGTATTTAACTTGAGTATTCTTAAGACTCTCGCAGAGAAGAGGGCCACAAGAGGTATGTGATTGTTATCAATCGGGATGGCTAGATAAAGAGCATCTCAAAAGCTGACGTGAGTCGCAGATGGAAATCCACCTAAGAGGCGTGGTCCTAAGCCAGGCAGCAAACCTGCCTTAACTCGACGTCAAGAGCTTAACCGGCAAGCTCAAAGGACACATCGGGAGCGAAAAGAAGCCTACATCAAGGCACTCGAGGATGAGGTGCTCCGCTTAAGGGAAATTTTTAGCAACATCGCCCGTGAAAAAGAGCGGTTAGTCGAAGAGAACCGTCGCCTGAAGACGCTACTTGCCCAAGTCGGTATCAACTATGGAAGGCCCGTGACAGAAGACTTGATGAGCCAACAAAGCACCAGCTGCATGTCCAGTTCTAGTATAGCCGGGAGCTACGGCCCAGGATCCAGCAACTCAACTGCGTTTACCCCTCCGCCGCTGTCTGCGTGCACGGTAAGCCATCGCTGCTGTGGCACCTCACCACACAGCGCGATCTATCCCCCAGGACATGACCAATGCCAGCAGGGGCCCATGGAGGCGAATGCCGAAGCAATGACCCATGGTCCAAATCTAGTATTGGACTATGAGCAGATTGGCATTGATTTTGTGCTGACGTATGAGCCATCCTGTTCCTATCAAAGCCAAATGGGTGACAAGTAGTGGCTGACAAACCAATGCCTTTAGCCTCGAGAAGCCATGCATGAACCATATGCCCTGGTTGCTGGAGCGCAACTATGAAACGGGCTTGAACGAGCCTTGTGGCCATGCGCTCATGGCATCATGCCCACCTGAGCCTTTCTCCGACTTAACACCCGACATCCCTTTCGGTGACAGTTACGGCAATAGGAGTCACTCCGGCACCGGAAACAAAAGCAAGAGTAACACTGCCTGTTCGGCTGACGGCGGTACTAGTCAAGACTCAACAAGTGCGGTTGGGAACCATGGTCAGCGAACTTGGGAACTGAGTAAAGCCGACTTGACCACGCTCCTGGACTTGAGCAAGAAGCTGGATCTAGACGGAGAGATCACGCCGGTCATGGCATGGGGCATGATCCTGGGGCATCCAAGGTTTTCTGAGTTGAGGGAGGAGGACTTTGTCAGGCTCACAGAAGAGCTCAAGGGGAAGGTTCGGTGTTATGGGTATGTTGTTTGTCTTTGTTACATTTGTGTGTATTGGGTGGGTGCGCTAACTGTTAGGCAGCTTTGGCGCTGTCATGGAAGAGTTCGAAGTCCGAGATGCGCTGGAGAGCATCTTTGCGACAAAGATGGAACTGGGGGTGGCATATTGATTGAAGGAAGCGTTCGACACACGATGTATGAAGGCTATCAATACCATTCATTTCACCAGTTTCCCGTGGAATACATGGAACCTGAGCTGCTACTCTCGCGCATCTGGTAATATGAAGTTGAGAAGCATGGGAGGGATCTGGTCATCATTTGATCAAGCAAGGGAGGTTCTTGGCATACACAGTACAGAGCAAGATATGGAGTACGGAATTACCGTTGGACATTCGCACTGTTTAGGTGATGAACTGGCGAGGATAGTGGTAGAATTCCAACCAAGAATTCTATGTGATCTGGTCTTTCGTGAATGCCGAATTGCATGATTCTTTGGTTGGTAAATTCTGAACTGCAAATAAAGTGATTCAGTTAGTTGGCTGAAAAGTATGAATCATTCACCACAGACACTGTGTGCTCCAGGATTCTTTGGGGCTGGCCACTCATGTCCATATGTGACGGTAATTTTACAGCTCATTACACCAGTTGCCCCACTATCCACTCTCCCCACACCACACACACCCCCCACCAAACAATTTCGACCCTTTGGCAAAAAAGGCGAGGGCGTTGCCAGGCAGACGGCTGCTTGTTCAGCGATCGGTTCAGAACCATCTGACTACGTGTTGATTAGTCGGTACCCCAACCCTCGCCCGGCCGATTATTGCAGTATAGTTTATATCTCCAACTTAGTAGCTAACTTCTGACCGAGCAGCCTACCGTCTTTCCCTTGACAAGATGGCAATCCCCCCTCCCGGCGCCTCGGCCCTGGTCGACCTGATCAACTCTCTACCCGATCCCGATGATACTTGGGGACCCCCAATCACCAATGAGACCACCCTCAATGGCGTCCCATATGCCCCTTACTCCAAGGGCGACAAGCTAGGCCGTATGGCCGACTGGACTGAGGCTAAGGAGGGCAGGGACGGCCGCAGCCGGCAGCAGTACAAGAGTTACCGTGACCAGCAGGTCTACGGCGCTGGCTCTGCCTCGCTCTTTGCTGCCCCTGTCGCCGAAGACGAGGCCTCATTCTCCGTCGTCTCAAATGTTCGCGACACCGGCAAGTCGCGCTTTGGCCGCGGCGCTGTCTTCACCCGGACTCGTACCCAGCGCACCGGTGCCGCCAGGCCCGGTCGTCAGGCCCTTGGACGGTCGGGTCGGACCGGCGGTTACGGTGCCTACGATGGTCGGGGTGGTAGCCGCTCCTCCGGAGCGCGCGGCCGTCGCTTCGGCTGGAAGGACTACGACAAGCCAGCCCGCGCTCGCGATGCTTCGATCAACATCAAGCCTGACTGGAAGCTGGTTGAGGAGATTGACTTCAACCGTCTCACCAAGCTGAATCTGGAGGCTGATGAGGGCGAGGACCTCGACAGCTATGGCTTCCTCTACTACTACGACCGCTCCTACGACAAGCCTCCCGTCAAGAACGCCGAGCGTAAGCTGGAGGTCATCGACCGTGCCGTGTACAATGTCACTACCTCTTCCGATCCCGTCATCCAGGAGCTGGCCGAGAAGGACGAGGGCACCATCTTTGCCACGGACAGCATCCTCTCCATGCTCATGTGCGCTCCGCGGTCTGTCTACCCGTGGGATATTGTTCTTGTTAAGCAGGGCAACAAGGTTTTCCTTGACAAGCGTGATAATGCCGCGCTTGACATGGTTACTGTCAACGAGAATGCTGCTGACGCCCCGATTGAGGGCGACAACTCACGCGATGGCATCAACCAGCCTAGCGCGTTGGCCGAGGAGGCCACCTACATCAACCACAACTTCGCCAACCAGGTTGTCGTTGAGAGCCAGAAAGTGAACATGGCGCACGAGAACCCCTTCTACAGCGCATCCGAGGAGACTGAACCGCCGGCGTCCAAGGCCTACAAGTACCGCCGCTTCGACCTGTCGACGAGCGAGGAGGACCCCGTGTTCATCGTTGTCCGCACTGAGCTCGATGCTGTCCAGAAGAACCCCACCACTGGTGAGGACCAGTTCATCACGGTCCATGCGCTCAACGAGTTCGACAGCAAGGCTCCCGGCGCTGGCGGCGCCCTGGACTGGCGGACGAAGCTCGTCTCTCAGCGCGGTGCTGTCGTTGCTACCGAGATGAAGAACAACAGCTGCAAGCTGGCTCGCTGGACCGTGCAGAGTATTCTAGCTAATGCCGATACCATGAAGATTGGGTACGTTTGGTGCCCTCCCTCTTTCCCCCTTGCCTATATGACAGGCTAACCAGAGTGCAGTTTCGTGTCACGCGCTTCGCCCAAGGTCAATGACAAACACGTCATCCTGGGCGTCATCGGCTGGAAGCCCAAGGACTTTGCTTCTCAGATGAACTTGAAACTGTCCAACGGCTGGGGTATCGTGCGCACCATTGCTGACATGGTCCTGCAGCGCGACGATGGCAAGTATGTGCTCGTCAAGGACCCCAACAAGAGCATTCTCCGCCTGTACGAGGTTCCCCCTGGTGGTCTAGACGAGGAGGAGGAGGGTGCCGAGGACGACGAGAACGAAAATGCGGAGGAGTAATTTGTTACTGGTTTACGATCGGCTTCTTGGGAATACTAGTGGTCTTGTGACTGGAGGTATCAAAAATGAAATGGGATTGTGATTGCAGTCGAGTTTCCCAAACTGAGAGTTGCATGTCCTGTGCCTTTTGTTCGCTCTTTGTCCTCCACGCTTCAGTCTTGCTTTTGTTTAAGACACCTAGACGCCTAAGTGAGTGCGAGTCTATTGTATAAGTGGTAAGGTTTAAGCTGGTTCACTAGGTAAAGAAGAAAAAGATCGGCCAAAATCCCGGGCTGATAAGTGTTTTGATTAGATGCACGTGACAACGCGAGATCGCGTCCGCGTCAAGGCTTTGCTAAACACCCCACCTCTTTCACTCCCAATCATGTTTTATTGGACTGGCACTGTTTTGTCTTTGCATTCCCATCTTCTGCAATTGATCATCTCAGCACATCCTATTACAGCCTGCCAATCCTCCTAGAGCCCTTTTGGAGTATCAGATACCATATCCTGAGCGACTCCCATTCAACTCTACCCCTCCACGGCATAATTACAGGAAAAAACGGAATGGCGAAGTCAAAACTGACCCAGACCCGTCTTGTAACAAGATCCTCCTCAACGTCATCCTCATCCGCAACGCCACATAAAACCAAGACTGGGCCGAATAAAACGCCGCAAAAACGGCAAATACGACTTACCCAAGCCTTTTCTTCGTTGACTTCCTCGGGAAAGTCGACAGCAACGACAAAGCCAAAGCAGGTGCTCCTTGGAAAGGAGAAGCCCAACCACAGTATCCTGAATTTCTTCCAGAAGGCACCGCGGCCTGAAGATGAGGAGCTTTTTGTCGGCAAAGGAAATGACTGTACATTATTAGAAGATGAGGAGGATGAGGAACCGCAGACAGGGGCTGCATACCTCGATGTCGGAGTGCGAGACAATGGTGAAGGCCATGAAGAGGACATATATGGGGCAACTCCTCCCCAGCAAATTTCCCATGCTGATGAAGGGGAAACGGAGAGGTTTAACGAAGCAGGGGGGCCTGTGAAGCGGAGGAGGCTCAATTCCGAGGATGGTAATCTCCTTGAGTCTCGGACTGAGGCTCAGTCAGCGCATGAGAAAGCGAGAGACAAGGAAAGTCTGATCAAAAAGAAGATGAAAAGGCCAGGAATGCCGTTCCTTGAAGATTCATCTTCTGAGGACGAAGATGAGAAGCAAAATTCAAACTTAAGGGTGAGATCGCACGAATCTAGTTTTACGGTCGGCGAGTGTATATCCATTAAGGATCTAGGACCAGGTGAACTTACCAATGGCACCAGACTTGACAGGGAGGTGCCATTTGTATGGCATGAAACCCCGATGGACGAAAAGCTCGGCAATAATGAAGGCTACGATGACATACCCGACCGAGCTGAAGGATGCCTAGCAAATCCTGACAGTGACGCCTATATGAATGAGGAATTTACTGGCGAGGAACTTGAAGCAATGCGCTACATGGAAGAACAAGCACGATTTGAAATGGAAGAGGATAGAGAAGATAGTGGCATCGATGAAAACGACGCCATGGAGGAGTGTTGTCCTGTCTGCAACGGCAGTCTTGCCGGTGCCAGCGTGGACGAGGCTACAGCACATGTCAACTCATGTCTTGATGGAAACCCAACCCCATTACCACAACCTAAGTCCGGTGTCGCCATTGATGGAATCAATATAGGAAGTCGGTCTGTCAAAGCGGCAATTCCTCGCCAAGGACAACCGAATCCTATCATTCTTGATGACAACATTGTTGGGGGAAGGTCGTCGTCGTCCAGTTCAGCATTTGCCAAGCTCATGTCTAGCCATGCCGAAGACCGTGCCTGGGCCACAGCCGCTGCGGCCGAGCATGCCTCACGCGGCTTGCCCGCGTACAAACGGACATGTCCATTTTACAAGATCATGCCGGGCTTCTCAATCTGCGTGGACGCCTTCCGATATGGTGCTGTAAAGGGGTGCAAGGCATACTTCCTCAGCCACTTCCACAGCGATCATTATATGGGATTGACGGCCAATTGGACGCATGGTCCGATCTATTGCAGCAAAGTAACTGGATCGCTGGTGAAGTCTCAACTGCGAACGGCGGCAAAATATGTCGTTGAACTGGAGTTTAACACGACTGTGGCCGTGCCCGATACCGATGGCGTCACTGTCACCATGATCCCCGCAAATCATTGTCCTGGAAGTTCAATGTTTCTTTTTGAGAAAATCCTTAGCGGCGGAAGAGTACAGAGAATACTCCATTGTGGCGATTTTCGAGCATGTCCTGCTCACGTCGAGCATCCACTGTTGAAGCCCGAGACCGTTGATGCCATCTCAAGCCGCACAAAACAGCAGAAAATCGATGTCTGCTATCTCGATACCACTTATTTGAACCCACGTTACTCCTTTCCCCCACAAAGTGACGTGATACGGGCATGCGCAGAGTTATGTGCCATGCTCAACAAGAGCATCACGGCCAACGACAACTCTGTATGGGATGGGCTTCTATGTCGAGGGAAAGTGGGCCATCAACCAGGTATAGAATCCGTCAGCAAGTTTCTCACTGTCAGTTCATCGTTCTCTTCCTCGTCCAGCAACCAAAAATCAGGCTCACCTTCCACAAATGCCCTTACCTTCCTTGGTCAGCCTCGCAACCGCCTCCTAGTCGTTTGCGGCACATACTCAATCGGCAAGGAACGCATATGTGTAGGCATCGCACAGGCCCTCCAGACCAAGATTTACGCAGCGCCAGCCAAGCTGCGCATGTGTCGCCAACTAGACGACCCTGAGTTGACCGCCCTCCTGACCTCCGACCCACGCGAAGCCCAAGTGCACATGCACGCGCTGATGGACATAAATGCCGACACACTAGCACAGTACCTCCAGGGCTTCAAGGGACACTTCAGCAAGATCGTGGGGTTCCGGCCGTCTGGCTGGAATTTTCGACCCTCTGTCTCAAAGTCTGCACCCAAGAACCTCGCCAACCTACCTCCCAACTCTCTGCCCACAACGCAACTTCTCCACAGCCCACAGTGGCGTCCGCAGATTACGGCTCGAGATCTGGTGCCCCAGCGGGGCGGGAATGCGACTGAGGCGATGTGCTTTGCAGTGCCATACAGCGAGCACAGCAGCTTCCGGGAGCTGGCGTTGTTCTTAATGGCACTGCAGATCGAGAAGGTTGTTCCGACGGTTAATGTGGGCAATGAGACGAGCAGGAAGAGGATGAGAGGGTGGATTGATAGGTGGATTGCTGAGAGAAAGAGGGGTGGGTTAGTGCGGGTCTTGCATGAGAGGAATGGCAATGGGGAAGACAAGGAGAGATTGTGGGATGGAAAGGATGGGAAAGGAGGAGCTGTTTACTGGTAAAATGACTCAAACGCGAGCCTTGAGCCGACATTTTTTATGTATATAGTATGGATCCCCTTAAACTTATAAGGGTGATATATAAGCCCTTCGATCCCTGAGGGGTATCTTTAATTGGGAAACCCAGCATCCACGTAATTTCGATATCAAGTTAAAAGGCTCCAAAATAGAAAGCAAACATCCATCATGGAGCCTATGTAAGGGGGAAGACTGCAAAATAAAATGGGAACTGTGAGGCTCGAACTCACGACCTCAGGATTACTCGGGTGTCTAGCCCGATCATACTTCGGATGCTGGGATAAGATCCTTGGGTATGAGACCTGCGCTCTTCCAACTGAGCCAAGCTCCCAATGCTTCCTCGTTAGGAAAGCCGTTCCAAAATAAGCCTCTTATCAGCCTCGTCACAAAACCAAGGTTAGCTTTTGTGGGCTCGGGGAAGTTCGCGAGATGGCGATGGGTGGGGAATAAGAAGGCTGCGAGACTTGTTCAGGCGGAGTTCGCCTCTTTTGCTTGCTCGCGAGTTTGTGGGCTGGGGTTACCAATACGAATTTTCCTGTGTCGATCTCTGGTTTTGTTTACTTCATTCTTAGCATGGTTTGCATGAGATCCGGGTCTCATAGTTTTACGCAGCAAAGGGGTGTGCGGAGCAAGTGGTAGAAATAATGCGGCATATCTGAGCAAATTTAGAATACGATTTGAGTTATTCCACTGCAATGAACTCAGCAAGGGACGGAGGAGGGCGAGATGCCCATATGGCCAAAGCACTTCATATCTGCATTCAGGTTGGCCGTTACTTGGTGTCTCAAAAGCACGGTAAGTCTTTATGGGATGCATTGTAAAGGCATGTGGAAGAGATGGCCCCGCGTCATCACCCTTGATTCCATCGGCCATTGACACGTTGTCTCCTCTCTTCTCGTTCATTATGTTTCGCCTTATCTCTGCTTAGTTTCCACCAATACAGAGCGCCGCAGTGGCAACAGGAGCTGCACCGTGCTTCACAACTCGAACGCTTATTGCACTCTTTGCGTTGTCTCAATCTTCCTGCTGATTACATGCAGCTCATTTAGCCTTCACAGCCTGGTTCTGGGCTTCTATCAAAATGTTAGTATGAGACTCGTTCCGGAACATCATGAGAAAAAGCCAGACTCACCTCTTCTGGCAGCATCCTCCAACAGTTGCACATCCACTGCGCTAGCCGGTAAGTGAACGTATCTCACAACGGAGCCGCGGATAAAGATGTTCTTAACGGCACTCTGGTCCATGAACCATCAGCAGGAGTGTTTCATCGATCGGTCTTTTGTCCAGCGAAACAAATACTCCTTATACTAAAAGGACCTTGCTTACCAAGTGGGGGTACTTGAGTTCCTCCATGACTTGGACATTGTCGAGCTTGATATTAAGGTACTGGTCAACACTCTTCAGGATACCACGGAGCTGGATATCGTTCTTGAGTTCGACCGTGACCTCGTGGTCGATGAGGGTCTTAAAAAAGCTGTGTCATGCTTAGTAAGAAATTCCCACCAAGATGAAGTCCAAATGGGTGGCGATTTGCTGAAACCAAGCCCAAGCTGAGCAACAAGCAGAGCTAGGGGGTAAGGGAGTAGTCAAGAGCATGGGGCTGAGAGACGGTCAAGCCATCACTCTTCCTCACTCAAAAAAAATATGCCTTGTTGAATGTGAGTGACATATCCTTGTAAAGTGAGGTATTATGCGAAGCAGGATGCTTCCATGAAACTTTCTACAGGATAAGACAGGGCTGGGTCGTTTGATGACAGCTCCCAGTTCAAGTGGGAACTTGCCCATCAGTGAACGACGTTGAAACAAAACTGCAGCTCGCCATTAAAACAACAAATGTTAGTGACTCATAACATATACTTCATGACATACCTGAAGAACAACATCTTTCGTATTTGGGCGCCACAAAACAAGCAACGCCGTTCAGTGAGAAAATGGTTGATGAGGATGAGGGAGAGGTTCAGATGCTGGTTGTGGCAGATATTGTTTGGTTGGAAACTGGTCCCACTTTGGTGTTACACGTAAGGTGCATTGTAAAGTCCGTAATCGTACGTAATATTACTTTCAGTACAAGACCCTGCGCACAACAGTCTTTTTCGCCTGATATTCGAGGCATCAATTAAGACAACCGCTTTATCCATTGCTGCTGGAGAAGTCCCAACAAGTTTTCAAATTGAGCTGTCGAAGCGTGACATAGGCATACTTTTATCAGCGTTCGCCACGAGAGCCGATGGTTTGCTATCACTGAAAGTACATTATCGATGGACCGTATGAGTACATCGCCCATCGGTTGGAATCCAGGACAGTTGCGAGAAAACTCTAAGTCATCAAACGAAACAAAGAGGTCACTATATGCACAAACAATACATCTAAAGTATAAACCCTCCACCATTCTACCTCATGACAAGCCATGAGGACTTGAATTGCCCATATCTTAGTCTGGTATCCTCAGTTCCATGTTCACCCCTGGGGCCACAGTTCCGTTCTGTTATAAAGATCAAGGGCAGCGGCAACCAGACTATTTCCACTATCTCACAGCCCTACACTTCCAGGAAAAACAGTGGGGAGGAGCCGCCATAGACACAACTCATAGCAATGGACAAAAATCGCACATGAAGCCAGAGGAATATATATGTTTCTGAGGGGGGGTATCCGATCGTAGCCATTCCATTCAGTCAAACCGTGTGGTAAGCAATCTTCCCGTCCCCCCTTTTACCTTCCAACCCCGAACCAGCCAACAAAATCCAGAGGTCCTATCCCATATCACCCATCCGGTCCCCAAGTACCAGAGGGCCCTTCACACCACGTCCGTCCAAAACCAATCATCCTTCCCACCATCCACCCAGCTGACCAACCGTCCGCCCATCGCCTCAAGCACACAACGCAAGGCCGACCCAACCCGAATGAAGACTTCTGATGCTGTGAGGCGAAAAGCTGTAATGGTATCGAACGATGGAATGAACAGCAAGAGATGCCCCCGCTTTCCCCACGCAAAAGCCCCTAACGCACCCAAAGTTTATGTCCATATAAAGCGAGTGTTTCACCCCCCAGAAGTTACTGTGCCGATGCAAGAATCCTACGGAAGACCCAGAGAGGAGATGTTGCATAATCTGAAAAGGAGATTAAAAAGGGGGGAGAACGAAAAGTCAAAGCTAAAGAGACGCGACCGTCGCCGAACCCCAAAAGACTCCTTTGCCAGAGATTTGCCATTGCTTGCCAAACTGGTCTCTAAAGAGGATGAAAGGATAGGTCGTGTCATAACTTCGTAGACATTCTTATGAACAGAGATTGGGTATAAAACCAAAGCGCTACCTCCCTTCCGATTTCCTTGCTCCACAAGTTGTTATTATCCATATTGCGTTACTCTTCGTCGCCGCCTTCATCTGACCCTTGTTTTGGCTTCTTGGATGCAGTGCTCGGAGAGCTATCCGACTTCCGTTTGGTCGCACCAGTCGGAGTCTTGTTGCCAGCTTCTTGCTGTTGCTGTTGCTCCGATTGTGTCTGTTGTTCGCCTTGCTGCTCGTTCTGCTGCTCTTTCTGCTCGGAGCCTTCCGCAGCAGCCTTCGCAGCAGCTTCAGCTTCCTCCCGCTTGCGCTTCTCCATCTGTTGCACTTCTTCAGCGGTCAAGAAACGACCACCAGGACCACGCGGGCGTCTCATGGCATGATTGTGCCGCGACTCGTGGAGATAAGGCTTCCGGCCCTTGTTGGTGAGTCTAAGTGCCTCTTCTAACTTCTGACGTGCAACTCTACGCTTAAGAATCCGGTGGAACTGCTTGGCGTTGACGTAGAGAGGGGTCTCTTCAACGGCACCAGATGACATCTCAGGAGACTGAGCAGGCGGCATTTGCTGAGCTGCGACCATCGGAGGAGGAACGGCAGGGCGGGCACCACCGTGGTTAAGCATCGTCGGCGCGTTCGGAACACCCGGACTGGCAACCTGGCCCATCCGCCTTTGCTGAGGGATGTTATTCATCTGTTGGGGAGAGCGCGGTCCTGCCCTGGCATCCTTCTTCGCACCGACCGTCGACATTCTCGGGGACTGCTGCAGACTTGGATCTGACGGCATGTATGGGTATGAAGATCCGGAAGCAGCTGCCGTTGCTGCCATAGCGGCGGCCTGAATACCAGGCATGCCGTAATGCATGTTTTGCTGCGGCACCGCGTACTGCGTCTGATACATATTGTGGGTTTGAGTCGGCGATGGCTGATGTTGCTGAGAGGGAAGAATTGGTGATGTTTGAGAAAGATGTTGAGTTGATGGTGAAGTGATGTTGTTGCCACCTGTCGAACTTGGGTAACCAGTCTGAATATGAGGTTGTGAATGCGCGGTCTGCGGTTGTTGCTGGTATTGGGCGTATTCCATCATCCTAAAGGCGGCTGGACGGAATGATGAGACGCGCTGTTAAGTTTCGAAGCAATAACCTTGTTATGAATGCAAAGGCATAAAACTGAGTAGGGAATGTTGAGTGCTGTTAGTTTACGGGTAAACTGAGGTTCCAGAAGACCAGTGGCCGAGGCGCGCTGAGTTACCAGTCGGGTCGCTTCCAAAGTCTTTGAAACCACTGATAAAGAATCAAGCGCCTCGAAGTGATTGGGTTAAGGGACGGACAACGAAGTACTCTGTCCCTGAGTGGGTTGGGCGTAGAACAGCACACCCAATCTATTGCAGCAATGAGTTGGCAGTCAAGGGGAGAGCAGGCAGTCTGCGCACTTGGTTGCACAGCAGCATATGCAGGCTGAGTAGTCGCCAGGCGAGACTCAGAGAAGTAGCCCAGTTGGGGGAGAACAAGCGCGGCCACGTGAGAATGGCTGAGCTTGCCTCAATTTATGCGTAAGTCCTACACTGAGAGTAAAGGCAAAGTGCCAGCGTCTATGCAGAGGCCACACTGGACAAAATAAACTGGGTACTGGTCCTGATCTAGCATTTTTCTCATGTCAGCGACTTGGTCTATCGCATGGCAGTATATGAGCGTCCGACGGTGAGGCCGGACTGGAGGGAGAGAGGGGAAGGGAAGGAGGGGAAGGGAGAAGGTGGGGCTGCATTTATGGTGGGGAACATCGCTTTGACGCCTGAGGCCAGGGCCAAGGCCAGTTGATGCGCTGGCATGCATAACAGGATATGCACCGCAGGTCCACTCTGCGAGCCAGCTCATCTGCCCAAACCGATCTGGGTAGCAGCGCCAAAATAGGAAAACGAGGATGTGGTTGAGGCGTCAGGCTGGTGATGACAGAGCCTGGCCGTCCCAGGAGCCCCAATTCTCTATTGAACCCTCTCGGATGAGGCCACCAGGCTGTCTGCGGTTGATGCCAAGCCACTCGGTCGGGCATGCAAAAGTCGAGTTGAGATGTTGGTGGGCTACTCTTCTATCTCTCACGACTGTCTCTCTGAGCGGATAGAAAGTGGTGAAGGAACGGATGTAAGGTTTGCAAGACAAGTGGTGCGGTCCACTTAAGACAGAACCAAACACAACCAGATGGGCAACAATTGAGCTCAAGTGAGGGAAGTACTCACCACTATCTGACCAGACTACTCTGCTACCCAGAGGCGCTGTTTAGTCTGAATAATCGTCAGCACAACATCGTTCACGCGGTGAGAAAATAAGTGGCCAAGGTAATATGTACACATGGCATGAGGTCATCACAGTTTAAGTTGGAAACGCAAACCAGGAGCTAGTAATAAGTGTATACACAGGCAGGAATAAGACAATAGGGAAAGCGCCGAAATGTGGCAGGGCATGTCCGCAGAGATCTGCCACACCTGAGGGACATAGAGACATGCACTTACAGCCACAAGAATGATGGAGCTGCGGTTTCGACAGACTCCACACTTCAATAATACCCCTTGTGCCCAGTACACAGAGCCGCACTTGGGATAGGCGATGGGGACGTTGATTGAGCAGCCGCGAGATCGAGTTAATTGCGGTCCGCAGGCAGGAACAATCACGGGACCGGGCCGTGGCCAATGGTGAGATTAGTATCGCCGTCGAAGGTGGTGATAGGTCCCCGAGCTGACGGTCTTTGCCCCTAGTGTTAGTGGGGACAATATGCCCGGTGATTCGCTCAGTTGTCTCGGGCGGTTGGTTACGCCGAGAGATGACTGGCTGGCGAGCGCCTATGGGAGTCGCGCCAGGCTATGTTTTGAATATTCCAAATAAGGATCTGTAAGCGTGTGAGTCCACTGTCCGGTTGCAGACACCGTGATGCTCTACCAGTCCGCCACAGAAAAAGACTTCGTGGGGAAACAAATATTGAAGGGTCGATGTGTGCACTCTGCTTGCTTCACATCCCGGTCTCAGTTGGGCGCTTAGCAGGGTAGCTCTGCAAGCACTTGCTGGCAAAACCCGATATTCAAAACCAAGTATGGACGCGTTGGCCCTCACGCGGATTGCTGTACACGGTTACCGGAATGGAAATGGTGACGTACGTACCAAAAACAGCAGCTGCGCCACTTGGGCTGATGAAACCAGGAATCAGAAGGCTTCCTTGGGATTGCACAAGCGCACTGGTGTTGCTAGTCAAAGCTTCTCTTACTGCAGTGCGCGCAGCAGCGGGAAGACAGGGTTCAACGGGCTGCAAGCACCCTGCAAGCGCGAATCTTGACAGAACGGTGACTAAGCGAGGCGGCAGGGCGACTCAGACGAGGCTGCCTTGTTGGATCGCGACCGATCTGCTCTGGCAGTCCTTATTGGGCTGCGCGATGACGATGTTGCGATTCAAAACGGCCGTTGATTTGATGAAATTCTTTTGGGTCTTCTTCGACGATTGGTTTGACGAAGCCGGGTCGGCAGGCCCCCAGTGCTGGAACGGTCGTCGGGTGGGGAGACACTTGGGTGCTTGATTGGTTGTGCGAGGGAAAAGGAGGAGAGACGAGGGAAAGCCGCAAGATGATTTGAGGGCGCGGTCTGACTTTAACTTTGGATTTGGTTGGATGAATCAGCCCAAAGTGGGGCGCTCCTCTTCAGGATTTTGCGGCAGGGACCCACACGGTGGCTGGCGGGTTGAGCTCTTCTTTGGAGGGGTCCAACAGCCAGCTCCGAGGAGGGAGTGCGTAGCTCGTGCTGCGAGAATTGGGCCTTGACCCTGCCAGACATGGAAAATGTTGACCGCCTCCCCCACAAAGCTCGCCGCAGTGCATCGAAGTGCATCGAGGAAACATCCCCACGCGTCTCTCAGCCCTGCGGCTTTGCCTATCTCCATGTAGTTTGTGATTGCTGCGGGGATCAAGCAGCTTACTTTGCAGGAAAATGTCTACAATAACCGTATACTATAAGGCGTACAGAGCCGTACCTCCGTCGGGGCCTCTTCAATAGCACTCTTTTGATCCTTGCCTACTCCGACAGCTTTACTGGCGATGGATAGGAGTGCTGGGCGGACCCGCCCAAACAACTGCCAGGTCAAGACACTGGGGGCCACAGCAGGGAAAAACGGAAGGAAACCTGCGGAACGCTGCGCAGAAGACTCTTCGAATCTTCGATTGCGGTCTTTTACCAGCGTAAGACTTGAGTGCTGGGTAACGTAGCGTCTCTCATCGTTGACCCAAGAGTGCTACCTGGCACGAGCAGTTTGTGAAGGATACCGTTCAAGGAACTGTATCTACAGATCATTGGGAGTCCGGGATAACTCTGGGAAACCATCGGATCATATCTCGTTGCGACCCCAAAAACATGAATAGGAGTCACCACAAAACTCTTGACGAAGATATCCGGCCAGGCATGAATCCTCACGGTTGCCCCTCCTTTGTGTCTAGAACAGATCATGCATTGACTTCACCGATGATCGGCATCACAACCACATTGACTCCAACCCTATTCACTCCCTCTCTAGGTACCGACACTCGATGCCTAAATCCTCCTGCAATGCTTTTCAAGCCCAGCCTAAATTTAGTTCCAGCAACCCTGAATGCCCCCCGTGCTGCGGGACTATTCATGAGGATGGTGATATGTTCTTTGATGGTTCTCTCCTTGTTTACCTTATCCTACCCTAACCAAACTCAGCCTTACCGAAGGACCGAAGACACCACACCATGCAATTCCCGATCTACCTTGTCCTGACGGACTATACCCCACGCAGCAAACTAGGAGGACTGCATGCGCTGCTGGTTGGTACTGTATATCTGCCAGCCTACCAAGGCGAATGATTCAATTCAAAGACATACATTGTCTTCACCTGAATCTTACCAGAGCAAACTAATCGATCTACAGATCCGTGATCGCAGTTAACATTCAGACACCAAGGAAGCACACGAGTGTGGAGATTTTCTGCGTGTGCACCCTTGGATGAATTGGCAAATGGCGGATGGGGTACGAATGTAAGGAGCCCGAGCAGTGCCCCACTAAGCGTGAAGGTGACATGGTAATATGGCCAACACATCAGGACATCAGCACGGTAACCAGCCTCCAACCCAAAAAGTCGGTGTGGGTCCACCCCGCCGCCTCGGACCCATCGACATCTCGCGCTGCCCAATCGGCAGCAGAGCTGCGATCAGGTCCGTGGCCCACTTTCTGGTGCCCCAAAAGATGACCCCTCAACACCCTCACAAGTCGGCATTTTTGGGCGATGTTGATATCGATAGTGGGCTATCTAGGCACCAGCACGTGAGGAGCAGACATCCACGCAGCAGTGCGAGGAAAGGGAGGACGAGAAACTATTGTTCCTTCGCCCAGAAAACCAAGGTGTAGAGGGCGACAGGATTGTCCTGCCAGGCTGCTACTAGTTGGGCTTACTCGATGCTGTTATTAATAATTCACAATAGGCAACACGGATTCTCGCAGCATGTCTATATGGTAAACACGAAACAGGATGCTCTAGACGCATGAGCATCCCGAGGTTCAAATCAGGTGACGACAGCAGCAGGTGTCATCCAAAAGATGCTGGATGATGTGTCTTACATGACTGCCGAGAAAAGTGGCCGGGGACTTCGGGTGAACCCACACAGAGCTGTGCCACACCCCCGCAGCACCTTTTCGGTTGCTGTCGGGTTCGGCGATGGACGACAGCGCAGCAGACTTGCAGCAACTGATTTCCGGCTGCTTGAGAATCACAGTCAGCACCTTTCGAGACCCGTGTGTGCACCGAGTCCTCCCAAACAACTGCATTGAGCCCTTGAAATTGACTGATGGATGTGCAAAACCCATGACTTGATGGATGTAACAAGCTGTACCCCATGCTCCGTAGGGCCTTCATGTTCCTTATCTCGATATCAGCGAAGTCAGGCAGGGGTCAAAGCTCGAGCTCCGACATCCAATCTTATCGGCCCTCCTCCTCCCATATCTCGAAAGTTTCATGTCTGTCCAGGTTTAGCTGCGACACGACAACCGCCACGCCACGCAAGTTTCGTCGTGATGAGCACGGAGACACGAAACACAGCGTAGCAAACCCTGGTCATTTGCAATGTAGCACTAAACCACCATGCAACACATTCTTCACTTCTTTCCCAAGGAAACCTTAATATCCTCCCCACATGGGCGCGCAATATCGAAGAGATTGTCGTCAATGCCGTGTGCCGTTCCCGCTTCAGCCTGCTCCCCATCCTACCCTATCCTCGGAACAATTTCACTTCCGTTGTTGAGAAGCTGCTGTCGCTCTTTCGTCTGGTTTGAGTCCTGCAAACGTTGCTGCCCCCCTCCCCCCCCCCGGGAGGTTCATGTCAGCCTATGCACAACACTGAAGCAAGCGATCTCAGCCAACGCTTCACACCTGTCAAACTAAACTTTAACCTCAACTCCCTGCCACACTAGTGCACATACGGTAAACAAGGGTCACATTCTGCACAGATGGCCTGGTGCAAGGGCGGGATCTGCCGACAGCTTTGCACGTTGATTCCTTCGCGTAGCGCGGTTTCATGGGTCGTTTATGTACTGTGTGGTAGCGAACACCAAGACAATCCGGTCATTAAGAGGCTGACAGGGCCCATCAAACGCTCACCAATGAGCAATATCACACAACTCTGCATCGTCCAAAACCGCACCGCGCAGTTCCTTCCCCGTAAGCAGTCACAGATACAAGGCTGATTCCGTTCCCGTGTTTCGCTTCACGACCCAGCTCTCCAATAATTTCTCCCCTAGCCTGCCTCCGCCGAACCGACAGGCTGGTTTTCTGACTTTATCCCGTTTTAAATCCAGGAAAACTGTTATGGATGTCGGTAGTTCAGCATTTTAATGAAGTTTTGCTAGAGAGCATGTCTTGTAAGAGAAAGACTTGTGGATATGTGGCACAGACAGTCGGCTCTACATCTTAGCTGGTTAATCTCGGTTTCCTGAGTCAAGCTCAGGTTCAAATAGATGAAGTTCCTGCGATCACTTTATCAATTCTACTTCTTTTCGCCGACATCAACTTCATTACCCAGACGTCACAATATCCATGTCTGGTGATTAAAGAGCATCCAAGATATCAGCCGTCTAATAACGTATCACTGCCATATCCAGTTCCGGCATGACAGCTTGGCCTTATCTCCGGGTTCGTCAAATTTGGAGGATGATTGGGCAATATTGGATTCTTCATTTGACGCTCATTCGCCGCTATTCTCTACCACGTGCCTACCACATGGCTTCCTCGCGCCATCTTTGGGAAGGCGGGCTTCATCGTCCCCTGGATAATCATGATGCCCCAAGATGCATCCTATCCTGTTGCTTTCCGACTCGAGGAAGCCATTCTGAATCTTGATATACCAGCTCATGAGATTATCGGCTTCTGAACTCGGGCACCGGGATTCATTTCACCTGAATATTACTCGTGAGCCTGACGATCTTGTCACAGTTTGTCTCAGTCAACTGCTTGCCAGCTGGCTAAGCAACATCTCCTCAACTTTGATCCATGTAGCATTGTTTTTTTTCTTTTGCCAATACATGCTTTCATCGTTCAATTTCATTATAATTTACTTGTAGCTGTGTATGCTTGCCCTCATACAATGTAGGTCAAGGTCGTGGTCACCATAATGACCTGGCTGTAAACATCGTGGTCCCAAACACGTCTAGCCACATCCATGATCCAAAGTGCAAGTGCCACCCCAAAATATATGTGTTGCTCAAGCATACTCACCCCATTTATCATGCATTGGAATGTCACCAGCAGTTTGATGTCTGCGATATGAAGGAACTGGTTAGCCTATCACGTTCTTTCCTTGACATCCGCATGTTGTTTGAGCACTCTCGCAAGTTAGCATGGAAATCACGAAGAACTCAACTTGATTTTAGATGAAGTCTTCCATAGTCAATGCAGATAAAATTGAAGACTGTTCACGCTTTTTGTTCAAGTACGAGATGCTTTTCCTTCTGCTGCGACAGATCATACGGCCGAGTAGCCAGTGCACCCCGGAGGAGATGGGCAAAAAGCCTATCCATGCCAGCATAGGTCCTCACAAGTCCATACTTGTTTTATGCATGAATTCTATCTAAGAAAAGTCATTATATACAATGTTGATCAGTTACAAGAGCCTGACAGGTCACAGAATCCAGACATGGTGGGGAGCTGGACCCAATGATACATGAAGCCTAGCTCATAGTCATCCCTTCTCAGATAACCGTATTTTACCTCGTTGTTTTAGCTTCGTCGTTAAATAATATCGATGTTGGACCATTTACCATCATAGAATGTCAACCAAGAGTAATACGGTCACAGTATAAGCTTTAGAAGAGAGGTTGCCTTAGTAGCTACCTCATTCTTATTGGAATAGAACTCTCTGGTTGACTCTATGACCTCTAAGGCATCCTTCACTCTCATATGTGTTCTCCTAATTCCAGATTATATGAAGCGATTTGCTACAATCGTACTTCTGTATCTAGTCAATGATATGAGCACAGAGACTGTAAACAATATAGTTTGGATAGATATCAGCGCTGTGATGCAAGTAACTAGCACACAAGTAAACCTTACCGATGGACAAGAGAATCTCTTGACTCAAAGGAGGTTCGCTATACTGACACTCTGGTCCCTCTTACCACTCAATAGAGGGAAAAAGGATCGGGACTTTACACTTGAGGATTTTCAGGTTCCGCAGAGACACCGTAAGATAAAAATGAACAAGAAGAGCTCTCTTGCCATCAGGAGCATCTAGTGGTATACAATATGTTTATTGGTAAAGCTGGAAGTCATAAAGTTTCTGTTGGCTGTATAACATCAGATAACCGCCTGTCTGAGTCGAATTCGTGTCAAACACAGCAATCATCAGCCGTTTGACTTGTCCTCGAGCCCGACCTAACGGATCAAAGCCCAAATATGTGATCCACATAGTGTTGAGAACTCCTCAGTTGCCGCTAGAGAAGTCTTCAATCCATGGATAGGATATAGTCGACGAAGATAAACGTTTCATTCAACTTTAGAGGTCACCGAGAGACAAATTTACCGTTTCACCCCAAAGCTTGATGAAAGACTACAATGGTAAGCTCTGCTATCAAGGCACTACAAATGCCCAGGATCATATCGCCAAGATAGTCCCGTGGTGGCTACGCCGCAACACAACTCAAGTGCAAAGGATGGAATTCAATCTGCATATGCGAGAGCCGCAGAACGTCAACCATAAGGGTCTGAACCATTGGTACCAAAAACATAGCCACACAAGCCATATGTCCTAACCCTGATAGATTGGGTAGGTAAATTGTGATAGTAGAACTGAGAATATTCTCAGACCGCACCATAACACAAAGCCAAGTGAACTCTCAGTTCACCAGGAAGCTTAGGATTTGCCTCAACACGGTCCGGCCGTAGTCGAATCAGCCTCTTTGACTCGATCAACGGCCTGGACAATAGTGTTGGGGCAGGAACAGGCGCGCGCTCTTTCAGACATATATTGTGGGTACCGAAGTAGCATTGACCAGCTTGAATCGCAGGGAAGGACAGCCAATGATGCTGTTGAGATGAAGACCTAAACGACACGTGGTGGGTTAAAGGGTTGGCCATGACCAATACATGCTTCCTACAGAAGGCCAACTAGTTTTTGTAAGCGCGTTAGCAGCCGCGCGCAGTGCTGGTTGATGCAATTGCCCGATGAGAAGACGCAGTTACATATAGGGGATATTGAAAAAGTTCAGCCACTCGAGTTTTTTTGTCTAGGACAAACGATACACTGGCGAGGCTCGTCTAGCCACACCTTCAACTCGTAGCACGCGCTGAACAGGCACATATGGTTTTGTTTCAACTTTCATGACGAGAATATGTGGTCTTGCCACAAGTCATGACGGGCAGAGCCGCAAGCCAGGACTGCTCCAAGTCATCACCCAAAATAGCTCCAAGCTGCAGCGGCCCGGAATTGCAGGCGGTTAGAGATGCCTTGCAATAGACATATATGGGCCCAACAACCCGCAGATGCTCCGGATGGCATTTTTGAAATCCGTAGACCATGTCAAGTTGCGCTCGCAGATAGGTCCAGTGAACATTGATACTTCTTCGGTGTTGCTTTCAAGATCTCATCACCTCATCCCTTGAGCCAACACCAATCCATTCTCTTGGTTTCTTTTGGACCCCACCTTCCCCGCAAGATTTATATCTGCACATCACATCTCCGCATTCCAGCTGAAAGGATTCTGTTTCTATTCTCGACTGCGCTGCCACAGATCTTTGGCAAACTGTGATATTGGGATCGGCCACTGCGAGTTCACACTTGACCTTAACAGCTTGAGAGCGAGGGTCCGTCGAACTGTGTGTGGTGAGCGGCAAGATCTAGCCAATCATGTTGCCCTGTGCTAATTATATGACTTTAGCGCCCATCCTGGGTCCGCATCCACCAATCGGACACTCCTTTTTGTTGCCTGGCGGTTGTGAGTAACCGACATCGACGCAGTCACGATCCGCCGCCTTGGGGGATTTCGTTTTGGTCTTGGGCTCCCGTCTCGTCGTGACAAGCCATCACCATCCGGTGTGCTGGATCGCCTTACGCAGTCTTTGCTGCGCGTGTTTCTGCGAATCTGGCTCAAGCTGTTTGGATTGATTTACACTTTGCCAAGCAGCAAACTTCAGGATTCTTTGAGGTTTGTGATGACCAGATCATCCCTCTTCTCCAAAAAAGAAATCCCCAAAATAGTCGGCAGCACACCCGCTGACTTCCCGACCCAGGCCGGCGGGTCAGCACAAAGCTTGGTGTTGGGATCCTCCGCGGCTCCAGCGCTCACAAAGGAGGTAGGTACCTTTTTACTGCTGAAAGGTTTCATGTCCGCGTCCGCGCATCAAAATTATTGTGTAAATCCCTCACAGGCCTCCGGAAGACGGAAGACACAGTACTTCTCCCTAGGAGGAAGACAAGCCTGGCGGCCATGGAGTGGGCAAATTGCATCGCGGGAAGTCATACGCCTGTGCTGTAGCGCCCGCACCCACGCTCACGCACACACCTCTACTGCTTCGAGACCCTGCTGTTTTGTCGCTTGTCAACCGTCTGCCCCACCTCTGCTCCTCTTTCTGATTTGCTACTGCCTCAAGCCCCTCCCCTAACTGACGAGGTGTGCTGGCAGCCACCCCTGGTCACAGCACGCCTGCATTTGATGTTCTGGACATCCTGTTTCCCTTCATCCCGCTGCTTCCTTCTGCCAGTTTTGTTCTTCCAAACAGACAACCGATTGAAAACTCAGCCACCACGGTGTTGAGATATCTTTTGGGATCATCACAGACTAACTTTTGTCTTTAGCTTCCCGAACTTTCAGCTTAAGAGAGCGACCCCCGCCCAACCTTGCTGCGGGCCGATTTATAAGTGTGAAAAACACACGGCTCCTGGCTGAGTCTGTTTCCCACAGACATTTCCACTGTTCCGGCGCTCTGGAAACAGGGCACAGACAGGGTATTCTTCGAGGGATTCGATCCGGATTCGATCCTTTGTTACCCACTTGGGGAAACATCTGGCCCATCCCCGGATGGTGTTTCAAGTCCCATTCCCTCATTCATATACTTAGCCTTTGACTCTCCGCCTTCTTGCTTCCATCGACCTGTTCAAAGTTTTTCAAGTTGAGACAACTCTTAGTTGTCACCGTTGGGTCTTTCGTGTTGGATACTCTGCAGTTGTCTCGTTTGACCCAGAATCATAATCGTCTTCACCATGTCGGCCAAACCAACACTCAAGCTGTCGACCCCGGTCACAGCAAACTTTCCCAGCTGTTCGCGGTCTGACTCGGAGCCACTTCGTTCAGCTGTGTCGCTGCCATCTGCTATCCCCTTAGGCACTCCATTGTCGACCGTTTCGCGGTCACCGGCCTTTCGCGACCCTATTATCCACTCTGCTGGCCTTCCTTCTGCTGGCCTTCCCTCGGCCAACCCACTCAGTGCTACGCTCAAGTGGGAACAGGAGTTGCAGAAGACTCCTATCACGCCGCCTCTGGCCTATCTAGATTTTCTTAAGACTGTGCCACTTGCGTCACCAAGCCTTGCGTCACCACCACTTCCGGCGAAGCCACCACTAAACCGGACAAGTACCGTCAGCACTACTTCGAGCAACCAGAGCAATGAGAGCTTTGGGTCAACAGAATCTGAGGACCCTTCAGCCCGGGATAACGACGACGACACTATAAGCTCGCCCTCGACAACTGCATCTGATTTCAGCTGTGAGTGCGATGAAGCCAAGGTAAAGGAAGAGGAGGACGAGACGAACTCGACCATAAATAGTCCTAAGGCCGATTCCAAAGGGACAAGTCGACCGAATCCTTCCCGCTGCGGTCCGACACTTCCCTTGTCTGCACCACCCATAGGCCCATCAGGATTACCAAGTATGAGACTTCCCGTGTCGCCTGCCGTTTCAACTTCGATCCTCCATTCACCAAGGACTCCCCTCACGTCGACATCGGTGAGGCCAGTGTTTGACTGGGAGGCGGCGCTCAAGTTGAGGAAAATGAGCGAAATCTCTGGCACGAAACGTCCCGCAGATTCGGACGCACCAAGTGCTAATACCTCCCCAAGCACGCCGGCTTCCGCATCCTGCTTCGGGCCTGCTTGGAAGGATTCGAAGGGCACAACGATCAGGCATATTCGTGAAGTTGTCACGCGGACGGTAACATATCACACTCCACGAATGGGCCCGGCGCCAAAGGGGAAACGGAGAAAGATCGATGCCGAAACGGCCGTCAAGTCCTGAACGAAACAAAAATTAATAGACATAACACGCGTGGGCAACCAGTGTTTTGGGGGACAACAGTGTTTGAACCCAAATTCTGGACGGTGCTGGAAACCACGCCCACCACAACGCCTCCTTGGCTGAGCCAACCAGCAAAATAAGTTTGTCCTTCGTTCGACAAGGAAATTAACCCAGAAATCGACCTATGTTTCCTGTTGAGTTTTCGTGGATCGTATTGAAGCAGGATGGGTATACGAGTTTCCAGTATCACAAGCACGATTATCACGGGCTCGGTAAACACACGGGAAGGGGGAAAAGGAAAGCACGGCATGAAAATTAAACTCGGCGTTGCGGGCGGCGTCTTTTGTTCGTTCGGATGACCAGTTTATCCAATTTTGCGGCATCGCGAGACGGACGGTTGCTTGGATTCTTCGAGACTTGGAATCCAAACTATTGGGATCCGGTTTGCTGTGAGGGGTCTGACATGTGACTGCCGTCATCCTGGTGCCCAGAATAGGCTGCATTTGTGGATCGCTACCGATCTGAAAGAGGACAGGAAGGAACAACTTCATGATACCATTTGCATGCTGGTGGTAGCGCTTGTATATTACATCATATTGGTAATGTACACATGACCGGTCTGAATAGCGAAAGCATTGCTTGAGAGCAACATGTGTATTGTTATCTTGTTGGACAATTAATTTGTCCAAGCATTAAACTTTGAATTGTGCTAATGGGTATTGTGGCCGTTTCTTGCCGTGGTGATTATGCCCCTATTGGTAGTTCCTTTGTTAATATAATTTGACGATTTGTTTGGTGCATGTCTGAAACTCTATTAGATAGATGTTTCCACTGAATGACATGCTTGATAAACAGAAAGGCATCCCAAACAACATCATGACCTTTTCACCTTTCGAGGAAACCGCCCAGACTCGTAACAAGCCTCAGCCCAGCGTCCTCGAACCCGGGAGACCTTTGCCCTTCGTTCCCTTCCGTCTCTAATTCGTGCTAGCGCAATCCCAACCGCATGGTTGCGAATCCACCTCCCGCAACCGTTTCTAGAACCACTCTTTTGATTGGTCATGCTAAGAGCCTTAAGCGCCGACCGGACCCCACAGCTCCAAAACTTTGTTTTGGTGGAGATTGGGACCGTTGCGCAGTGTCGTCACCTCCCAGTTAAACGTGCAGCATGGTACCTGGAACGAGATGTGATTGGCTGCTTGCGGGGATTAAGCGCCAAGGTTGTCTGGAGTGTCTTTGTCCTTTTTACCCCCTGTTCTTGTTTCTCGCTTCTGCCGTGCAGGCAGACGGTGGTTTTCAAGGAATCTTGTCCTGTTTGTTTGCTCCCTTCTGGCATCTATGGACTGATTTAATAGGCAAATTTGGAGATCAGGGAGGTTGGGGTTGGATGCCATCTTCAATGTATGTTAGCCCCTCATGGAAAAGCAGAAATCACGGATATGCTGGTGCTTTTTAACTTTAGTGATACTCCGTATGAATATCTTCAAATTGAAGATCCCTTCTCTGTCTTTGTCACGCCAACTTTGCACTAGTCATGCCTTTATGAAGCGTACAGCAGTATACCGCTCTAGCCACGGTATGTGCAGGTAGAGCACACCTAGCATGCCAGTTCTGAGTTTAGGATAAACAATATCCGAGCTCACACCAGAACATGTGAGCAACGGGAAAGAAGCAAGAAAACAATATGATCCGTACGGTGTAGATGTCGGTGTGTGATCACTTGCATTACAGAGAGACGATGGACGATAATGTTTCACCCAAGAGAGATAGCCTACGTTTTCGATGCAGTCTTGTCACAGCCCATACACGGATTGAACGAGCGAAGGTGTGTGATTGGTGCCGCCTAAGAATGCCAGCGTGCTGGACTTGCAGCAAACGATCGTGCCGAACCCTCGTGATTCAGCACGATCCCGTCTGAGGTTACAAAGACGTACATCATGTCGATACGATGAAGGGGGCTGTTCAAACAGTAGCAGATAGGTATCTCCCCCGGAATGATGAAACCAGGCGAAGGTAGAGGGTGCTCAAGGCGCTCATCGAGGACAGCTCGAGAAGGTGCTTCACACTCTCCCTGGATTGCTTCAGATGTGACATTTCTGATGGGGTCGCAGGGTGCCCATTTCGAATGCTCCAGAAAAATCTTTTCGAAACAGATTCTCTGTGGGAGATAGTTCCTGTGTGTAGTTGGCACAACTGTGGGCAGAATGGAAATAGTCTCATCCCATATTTCCACGCGTTTAACATGCATTCTAGCCTCCTATCCTCCTCCTTACGTCACCCTTCCCTATCTCTGGAAATAGAACTCTTCCAACAGCGATCTTCGACCTTGCTGCATGTTATGCATGTAAGATGTGATGAAATACACTTCTTCTTCATCTCAATTTGGTAGATGAAAGAAGTTTTATTTTCGGCCGGGTTCTATGATAAAAAGCCACGTCATCTACGGGAACCTTTCCATCATGCCCCATCTCGTTATTTAACTGTGTGGACTTCAGTGGCGACGGCATTGCACAGCGCAACCCGGATGCCGGCTCCAATGAGAACGTTGATCCATAAACGCTGGGCATCGCTGAGCCGATCGTTGGCGCTCTTTACTTCCGCAAACATGACTTCTCCCGTCTTAGGGCTGCCATCGGTTGCTGGCCTCCACAGGATGAGATCCGGAACGCCACTAACACGACTCCTGTACTCCTGTGCAATGACTTTACACACAGCGGCAAGCGCTTCGCCGTCGAAACAACTCACCAGTTCAACTAGATCGTCAATATCGAAGTCCCAATTTAATCCAATGACACAGGTGCGACGTTTGTACTCCCGTGAATGGACTTCGCGAACTATTCGAGGACCTTCCCCATTGGAGATTTCAACCAGTCGGTGGTTGATCTGGCTTGCGCGAGTCGTATAGAAGGTGTCCGTAAAGAGATCAAGCGGACATGTCTGGCAGGCGGTTTGGAAAACGTTTGGGACATAGACAAACATGATGTCGAAGAACAGGTACGCGAACAGAGTTCGCAAAATACCACCCTCACTGTGATATCCTTTCCAACCTTTGCTGCGGTAGTGTGATAAGCACATTTCCTCAACCCTGACATGTAATGGGTTGCCGTTCTTATCTGGCGCTCCAAGCTCATCAAGCCACATCGTTTTTCCAGAGGTACGAATTGGTTTGTCTTTGATGTCAGGCTCTCTGCGAACGAGTTGGATTCCGTAAACTACATGGATTTCGGGCTCATGAAGTCTGACATGACCAAAATCATGTTGTAGACGGCGGGGAATGCGTAGCTTCTTCTCAAGCTTTAGCAACCGCTTCTGTAGGTCATAATGGTAGATCAGATGACAGTCACGATCCTCGAGGGCAGTCTCGCAAGTAGTAACGGCGATCCGCTGCCAATGCTTTTTGCGTACTTCAGGGTCTGGTGATACTGGATCAGGGTCTGTCTCCCACATATACCGTTCCTCTAAGAGCGCTTTCCGCTGATACCAGGCCCCGCGACGGGCCAGGTGAAACAACCGCTGATTAAGGAGTTCAGTTAGGAGTTGATGCTCTTCCCAGTATTTGTGCAGACGACCCAAGGCGTGAGCAGCCTTATGCGCAATCCGGGTATAAGCATGACCGGGACTGAATCGCCGTAGATAACCGCCCTCGCCAAACTCATAAACATGGTTTTCACGGTAATTCTCCTCTCGAATCAACTCTCGCCAGCGTGAGGCGATACTCTCGAAGATGTAAATAACCTTTCGAAATCCCTCTTCCCCTGATCCACGCGATTCAAGAGCCTGGTCAACCTCGAAGTCTTTCCTCATCGACAACTCAAAATCCAGGAGATGACGTCGAGAGGGGAAGATATTGGTTGACCGGCACACAATATACTCGGGATAGTTTCGCTTCGCCATTTTGGCTAGGAGGATTGTCGTGAGAGACTTTTCGGTCCATTCTGTAGACCGGAAGAAGACTAGATGGACGCGCTCGAAGAGCTTGAAAACAGGCGCTGATAGCCGGATCAAAGGGCCAGTTATAGAGAGAATTTTCTGCAGGAAGTGGGCGTTGCGGTTGCGATGGTCCATCATTGTGACCCCATCAGAGCTTGAATCGTTAGCACCGAATTGCTTGATTCCAAGAGCCAGAAGTCCTGTTTGCTGAGCGCTGGCACGACAGAAGGCTTTCAGGAGGTCCCCTTTGTTCTTGCCTTGCACTCTGGCTTCTTTAGCGAGAATTTTCAACTCATCCATGCTCAGAAGGGCAGCAGCTTCTTCGACGGTTTGAATATAGGAGTCAGAGTCATCGGCGAAAGTAAACGAATCGCCTAGTGACCACTCCTGCAACTCTATTTCTGAGTCGATATCGGGCTGTAGGCTGAGCCCGGCAAGGGGGAATGCTCGTCGTTCCAAAAGGGTAGAGATAGCAAGACTCATGTCAGATATATCATTGTGGTAACTAAGACGATTGATCCGATGCCATGATGCCGTCTTACGTAAGAACAGACGGACGTACCTAAATGTGTCAGAAGGCTTACAGAAGGACTGGAAGGGAAACCAACATATATTGGGCTTCATAACCAATTGAGCGCCACTGCTCAAAGACATGCTTCTCTTTGTCGTCGAAGAGATGCGACTCCTCGTTGAGGACGGTGTCCAATGCAAGGTTGAATGCATCCACATAGATCGAACTCCTTCCCTTTGTCCACCGATTGCCATCGTGTTTTGACGGAACTTCGTCATCTTGGGCGGCTTGAGACACCCGAAGCATTTCGTACTCGTCATTGGTATCTGTGCCAGTCGCAACTGTCGGCAGAGAGCTTTCGAATGCGGTTGCCACTGTCACCGGTGGCTCATCGATGACCTCTTCTGCTGAGGCATAGACACCCAGAACTGTTGGTTCATCGTCCCAAGAGTCCGAGGTTGGAGACACGTTGAGACTCTCGTTGGCCCCTTCGTCATCTCGTTGATCATTCCCAAGACGGGGCTTTTTTGAAGCTCGATGTTCTGCAGGGTCCGATTGCCCCGCCTCATGATGGGGCTTGTTTCGGCGAATGTAGCGATCCATTTCAGGAGCAGCAGGAAAAAGAGATTGTAGATAATAGAAGAACAGCCACGAGAGCCACAAGTCTAGCTTGTGGTTACCATCCTGGACGCAGATTGATAGAGAAAGGTGGGCAAGACAGAAGACACAAAAGAGGAGGAAATTCGTATAGGGAGATGCGATTCGGGTAGTGTTTGCCAAGTGAGCGTAAACGTGATGGGTGTTCTGCAGGTACCAGCCGTCATACACGATGTCCCGTGACACCGCGTTAGTGGGGCCACAGTGGGGCAGCACAAGCAATCTGTGGGTTCTCAATGCCGGTGCTTGTTGCGTTCGAGATCAAATCTCCAAGTCATCCACTCATCAGTTTAGGTCTTTGCTTGTCGCGCCAATCACCCTTGATATTGGGGGACCCAATTGTATAGTACACTGGCTCTAATTGCTACTATTTAGTTAAAGCAAATGTCAGATCAAAGCGCTCTTCAGTCTGTTCCCGCAGGAGGTAATCCACCTACCAACCCCAACCCAGGAGATACAGCAGACATCCCCATGACAGATGCGTCAGACCACCCATCCGTAGGTGTTGCTTTTATCCGCACGATTCCTTGAGCTGAAACTTACTGAAGTCACATACTAATCGGAGCTGTAAGCAGCAGCAACAACTACAACCGCAACCCCAAACTGCTAGCAACGCGCCCTCGCCAGCACCGCAATCGCATTCACTTACGACAAGCCAACAAGGCCGCATACCAACTCCTTCGCGCGCCTCATCTCTTCATCCACCTGACGCACCGACACCACCTACTACGGGTGTCAATCAAACAGGGGATAAAGGATTTACCATGCCTGCAGAAGCAGCGCCACATGGCGCACCGGTACGCCAATACATCAACAGTAAGATCACAGGCGTACTACTGGAAGGAATGAAACTTGTTGCGAGGGAACAGTAAGTTATATGTGTAATTCCATGCTCTTGCTCTGTCCCTCCAACATTTTCAGTCACTTGGAAATGCAAACAGTCCTAGAAAGCCAAAAGACTGCCCGGAATATAAGAGCGGACGCTAATGGATGATGCAATCTAGGCCCAAGGACCCTCTCCGAGTACTAGGAGAATTTCTGATTCAAAAATCGAAAGAGCTGGAGGGGAAGGATGCTCCCTCGGCGTCTTCTTAGCATCCGAACTTGAGCCATCTGCTGGATATGAGGCATCAAGAACTTGTCTCCATCATGCGAGAGCGCGAGTCAATCAATGCACACGAGACCCTGGGCTTTACAATCTACAGGCGATCACTGAAACGTTTGACATCATGGAAAAGATAATAGAGGCGCAATGCTTTTCATTCGCATTAATCTTTCCTCTAAATTGTAGCTTCGCCGGCCAGACTCTCATGTTATTATGTCACGAAAGCCGGCAAATGCCTTGTGCCCAATGCACTGTTCAAAAATGCAGGTTTCCCCTCCATTCCCAAACGCCAATTGCTCGGACCTGTCCTGCTGTGGCGATGGCACACTGGCGAGTCCAGAGCTGCTGCAAATGAACGCAGAAACGCCCCATCACACTCATCGCCGACCATTCCCTGCTCAGCGTTCCGCGCTTAAGCAACGAGGGTGCTGGCGGTCGAAGACTCGTACTTCCAGGTTGGGGGAAGGACACCGACGGTCTTGTAGTAGCGAGCCAGACGGTGGATACGGGACTCGATCAGGATGAGGCGGAACTTGGAGTCTTTGTCCTTGCGGTTGCGCTCAAGGTGCTTGCGGACAGCGACCGCCTGGCTGCTGTTAGCATATTGACGTAGTTGGCTATCCACGGGATTGAACCGTACCTTCTTGATGAGGAAGTAGAGATCCTCCGGGATATCGGGGGCGAGGCCTACCACACATCACTCTGTCAGCCAAACTGACCAAACAGAGGCATACTCCATCTCTTCCCCCATCTTCTGCCAATGCCCTCTTCACCCATTACAGCCTGACTGGCGGTCGGCGCAAAGAGCGATTCGTGCCCAAGAACATTTTTGCAAACGTGTTTATAATCCTCATCTTTCTGGGCTCGAGGAAAGACTTTTAATCCATACCGTTGCTCTTCAGGATCCGGAGGATCTTGTTGCCTATTGCGCAAACACATTAGTATCACACTCTCAAAATTTCACCTCTTGTTACCGTCGCAAAGCGGGTGAAAACATACCAGTGACAACCTTGACCTGGGCAATGCCGTGGGAGTCACGGAGAATGACACCAATCTGGGAAGGAGTAGCACCCTTACGGGCCAGCTTGCAGATCTGCTCGACAACCTGCTCGGGAGTGGTCTTGAGCCACGCCGGCGGATTGCGCGAGTAGGGGATGGCCGAGGCCGAGATACCCTTGCCCTTGCTGTGAAGACGACCCATGATGACGGCGTAGGTTGGCGACGACGGTGTCGATGATTGTACGGATGGTTGCCGAGGGAAGGGGGGAAACGATCAAAAAGGCTGACTTGACCCGGACTTTTTGGGCTTTCGATATTTCTGTGGGCGGAGAAAATCAAAAGTGGGGGCGACCCACTCGAAGAAAAGTGGATCTACCCGCCAAATCTCGACACTGCTAGGGCCGAGCCATGATCAGCTGATTTCATAACGTCACGTGAGATTCCGGTGGTGGATCCCACATCGGGTCAGTGGGCCCGAAGCCATGAGGTTCAAAATCTCCCAAAATTTCCAGCAACACCAACATTCTCTCCTCACCCCAACCACAACAGTGGCTGTTAGTGATGTCGAGCTAGCCACTATCATGAGCCTTTCGCTCTAGTTGTGCCCGTCTGTGAGTTGTCCAATGACACTTTGTTTTTATAGTGGCTACTCCTCAAATACTCGGATGGTAAGTTGCTTCGGTCTTCTGTCGATTCCTTGGCTGCTTCTCATGATGACCAAAAACCGATCTTTCTTTATTCTGGTACCTCTTATGTTAGGGTTCTTCGGAATCCAATGAATAAACTGGACTTCTGATTTTAGGCACTTCAAACTTAAGCCCTTTTTGGACTCGTCTATCATGGCATGAGCTAACTGGAATGTAGATATATTTACGTCCAACTTCAGAAGCAAAACTCCGTTATCCAAGTAGCTTTTTTTTTTGGCCGGGGGTGGGTGATCAGATATCATAGTGTAGGTTCAGTGAGAGGCAATGAAGCTTCTACATGCCACTCAAAGATAGCTAGCAGATTACCACGAAAATGAAGCAAACCGTTCAGTCAACTCAACATCCAAGGCGCGAAGTCATTCCTGTAAAAACGGTGAAGCACCGTGATCCCAGATTGTTTTTCGTACAGTTACGACCAAATGCCCGCATAATTGTACACAAGTATTGTGAAACTCCTTGCGCAACAACCCTTTCAGTCCTGAGGCCCTCTACTAATTCCTCCCCTCCTTTGTGTGTGTCCTTGGGTCGTCCGGGGTTGCGACCCTTTAAAAAACGGATGCCTATGTAGCTCCTTAGCTGATGAACAAATCATACCTGCTTCACCAGCAATTCACCTCGTAATTTTCCTATATAGGAGTCAGCAGATGAAAAACTTCAACTGTTGGTTTTTGAACGTACCTCGGGGAAGTAAGTAGTAACGACGGTGCGGTCAGAGAACTTCCTACCGGCGAGGGCTCGAAGAGCCTTCGTGGCGCTTTCAACCTGTTCAAATTTCACGTAAATCTTCCCAACACCAGCCGACTGCCTATTGCCGCCGATCGGCCTTGGGATCTTGAGAGAAAGGACATTTCCGAACTTCTTGCACTCTTCCAAGACGTCTTCCCGAATTTCTGCAGGCAACATGTTTAGCTCGAGCAAGCTTGGGGCAGATTCAAAAATGGCAGAGCTACATACCTTCATAGTCATCGTTGTCCATCAGCTCCTCAGGCGTCACCATGTTCAGTAGCTGCAGCACCCTGCTGCTAGCTTCTGCATGAGTTGATGTAGTACCGGCAAGCATGGACATGGCATTAACGCTCATTTCACCGGCAACCTGAGTGATGCCGATGCTGGCCTTTTTGACCTTGAGCTTTTGTTCACCGAGCGGCATGTCATTCAAGCCTTGGATGGCCACATTGCTAACGGAAGGGTCAACATATTCCAGGAATGCAATACCCTAGACGAGAAGTTAGCACAGGAACATTACGTGACGTTGGCTGGTTGTAGCAATTTACCCTTGACTCCTGAGTCCCATTGTCCTTGACCAGAACGAACGACTTGAGTTTGCCAAAGCTGACAAGCAGTTCCATGACTTGATCCTCGTTAAGATAAGGTGGAATATTCGCAACACTGATCTTGTTAGGGCTGTCAATCACAACGCTTGATGGAACATCAGAGTCGGGGTCGTAGTTCGGGTCCTCCACGACAGCAGGAACGATGTAGTCCTTCGGTCGAGTGATCTGCAGACCGCCGTGGACAGCCTCTGCGCCATTAGCACCAGCATCATCTGCATCCATGGATATGCCGTCAAACGCAAGAGCCACAGTCGCTTCCGAGCTGTTCCTAAACTCAAGCATGGCGAACGAACGGTCGGGAGCAATGTGTGCCTGAAGACACGGGTCTGTGGTTTCGATGACATTGAGACCGTTAAGCTGGAGGTTGAAAAAGTTGACCAGGCTTTCTTCGGTCGCCGAGGGCGGCAGGTTTCTGACGACCAAACGCTTGGCCTGGCGGGAATTTGTGGGCTTGAGAGCAGCGCTGTTGGCACCACCACCCTGGCTCATAAATGCCTGAAGCTTACTTGGGTCCATAGCATGCTGCCTAGGAGCTCCTGGGAGGGGGAACATGCCTGAGAGCTTAGCTTGCTCTGCAGTGACATTGTCGTAGCCGGGGGGCTTGATATCCCACTGTGTCATACGCCGCTTCCGCTCCAAAATGGGCACGACATCGGTAAGGTCAGGTGTAGGCTCGCGCTTCTTATGCGGAGGTGTGAGGCTGCGCCGCCTGTCGCGCTCTCTCTCATAGTCTCGATCACGCCGGCGGCGGTCATCGAACAGGTCGCGCTCACGGCGATCGCGTCTATCGTCGTCATCTCTCCGGCTCCTGCCCCTGTCACGATCCCATTCTCTATCGCTGCGGCGGTCGCGCCCAGAATAGCGGTCTTCGCGCTCGCGGTCGCGGCGGCTTCGGCTCGATGCATAGGGGTCTTCATCATCACGACGGGAGCGGCGATAGTCTGGAGAACGCGAGCGTCTGCGTCCACTATCTCTATCCCTTGTGTCTCTGTCGCGGTCACGCTCCCTCTCACGCTCACGCTCCCTCTCACGTTCACGTTCCCTCTCACGTTCACGCTCGCGGTCGCGGTCGCGGTCACGATCACGGCGGTCATCGCGATCCCGCCTCGAAGACTACCCGCAGTCAGTCACTGATGGATTACTTCAGCGCCAGCACTGTACATTGCTGCGCGGGGCTAACAGGGTGTGGGAGCGGGTCACGAACCGGGTAGTCACGAGAGGAGCCGTGGCGGCCGCTGTCTATGGCGCGTCAGTCAGAATCAATTCGCAAGGCCAAAGGGTTGATGGCGCTCTGTCGCCATCGGCAAAAAATACCTCTCGAAGAATAATTATCACCGTTCATCCTGCTACAGCTCTCGTCGTATGAAAATGATGCGAGAGACTCTTCGCAAAAGACAGAGAGCCTGTGGGGAAGAATGGTGCTGATGTTGGTCACAGTGGCTCTACAGCACACCAGCCTGTTGATCGCGAGGCTGGAACTTTTTTGGGCGGGAATCCATGAAGCATGCGGTTGTTGGCTGCGGCCCTTGTTTGGTCCACCATGCATTGCGCTAATCCATTTATGGTTAGCACATCATATATTGTGGGTCCGTTTTCGAAACCGTGCCAGGGGACCACCGTGAGCCATGAAGGTTCGCGCTGGTGAGAATCTCATTCACCAGTCTTTTCAGTCTCCATCATTGAACCCGGTGTCGCGTCTGTTTTAATCGTTGGAGAGACATTCGCAGATCTGGTCATGTCATTCTCTGAATATGTGAAAGCATTAGAATTAATTCCTTTCATTACACTTGCCAGATACATTAACTAAAATGCCTGGAATGAGATTGTCAGAGTGGCGTAAATTGCCCCTGAGCCCTAGAGAGCTTTGTATCAACACCACACTTCGCTGTGGACGTAAGTCTTCCACGCCCTACTATTCTCTAATCCAGAAAAACTATCAATATTTTTGTAATTGGATGCTTATATGATCCTTTTCAGAGGCTTTTCGCTGGCGGCAAATAAATGATGAATGGTGAGTCGAATGACTTTATTCAGTCTCAAGTACTTCCGTCATGGGTCTAACTTGCTCTAGGCACTGCGCTCTCTATGGCCGCATCATCTCTCTTAAACAAGACTCGACACACTTGTACTACAAAGTTACATGGCCCCAGCAAATTTCAAAGCTTCCTACTCCTTCAAACTCGGGAGTTAGCTCTCCTTCCTTATGTCCCGAAGAGGACGACACACCCGCCCTTCTTCACCACTACTTCGCCCTTTCACATTCCCTCTCCAACCTCTATGCTCAATGGGCAGCCACGGATCCAAATTTTGCGAAACGTGCCCCTGCGTTCGCTGGCATCCGTATTCTTAATCAAGATGCTTGGGAGGCATTAGTATCCTTCATCTGCAGCAGTAACAACAACATCTCGCGCATCAGCCAGATGGTACAAAAACTGTGCCTTCATTACGGACGCTATATCGGTACCATCGCTGGTGAACCCTTCCACGACTTTCCGCCTCCTCAAGCACTGACAGTTCAAGGTGTGGAAAGCCGCTTACGTGAGCTGGGCTTCGGGTACCGAGCAAAGTATATTGCTGAGACAGCGGAAGTTATTACGACTCGCCTGGGGACGGACTGGCTGCATCGGCTAAGGAATCCCGAGGTACCTGCATTCGGTGCACCATCCCTTTCAAACAGGAAAGATCATTCGGCACCGTCCAGCTACCGTGCTGCACATGACGCTCTTTCAACGCTGCCAGGTGTTGGCCCCAAAGTCGCTGACTGCGTCTGTCTCATGGGACTGGGATGGGGAGAGGCTGTACCGATAGACACGCACGTGTGGCAGATTGCTCAACGCGACTACAAATTCGGCGGTAATGGGAAGGTTAAAGCATTGAACAAGGCTATGTACCAGGCAGTAGGCGATCATTTTCGGAAGATATGGGGGCCACAGGCTGGTTGGGCACAGAGTGTGTTGTTTACAGCGAACTTGAAGTTGTTTGCTGAGCAGGCTGCTGGAGGCAGGAGAAAGAGTGAGAAAGAGAATGGCCAGGGATGTGCGAAGCTCAAGTTGTCAAAGATGAAGGAAAAAGAACAGGAGAAGATCGACGTCACACTTTCCATCGAGAAGGTTGGAGTAGCAGCGTCGCCCATTTCACTGACAGAAACAGAAGCGATTGAGGAGTTAAAGATCGAAAAGATTGATCAAACGGTTGCTACCGCGAATAAAGATCAGCCAAAGAAACGAAGAACGACAAGGTCAGCAGCAATACAGACACTAACAGAGGTAAAAGCCGAAGGAGCTAGTGACAGTCCGACAGTCAGACGGAGTAAGCGGAGAAAAGTCTCTGTCTCCTAACAGCTTTTGCTTTGCAGGATGGTAAAACGTACATGATCCCGGCACTGCAGAGTAATAATAGGAATAATTTGCAATACTGAGCACTACTTGATCCCAACTTGCTTCTACGGTATAGGTGCACTAGTTGGTGGTTGGCTGTCTTGTGCTATGTGCCGCTGCGTGATGCCTTCGTGGGAGTTTTCGGTGATCTACAGAAGATTAAAGTGATGCTCTTGGCTTCGAAGTGAAGAGCAGTGTCTGGCATATTGACAACTACCCGCAATGAAGCAATCTTTAGCATGGATAGGACATAGACTCGAAATGACAGGGCCTTGTGGGCGAATTACTTACGATGTTAACTGTCAATTTTAACTATCTAACTCACACCTTAGTGTGCCATCTTGGCAACAAGCCCACCCTCCATTGCTTGAACAAGCGATCCTTGACCGGTAGCAACATATTGCTGTCGTCTAAGATTTCAGCGATCTCGTTGAGCGCTTTGGCGGGCATATTTAACTCCTGAGCGTCGCATGTTATGCTCTCAAGTACCTGGTTGGCCTCGCCAAGGCTTACCCTTCGATAAAGGAGCTTGATGGCCGGTTTGCATTGACCAGTTCTGCTAGATGAGTAAAAGATTCCGCTGTTGAGCACCCAGATATGGAGCGCCTTTGGCTTTTCAGAATCCGGTCCATCCTGGTTTTTGGGGATGGTTTCGCGCATTGGCGTAATAAATGACTTGGACGAGCCAGAACGAGCTATGGTCGAAATAATTGTAGCTGCAAGACATTCTGAAATATTAGGGAAAACACCTGAGACGGATTTCAAAGAGACCTGCCACTTGAGCAAGGTGACTGCAGCTGTCCGGAAGTTAAAAAACCCCAGATGCTCTCGACAGGAGGAGCAAAACACATTCAAGTTGTGCAGCTGATTTTGGTGCTCTTCTAAAGGGAGAGAGGACCGTTCCTTGTTTCCTTGGTCAAAATTAGAGATGGAAAACTAGATAACAGGTCAGTTACTGACTGACCGCGATAAAAATAAAAGAATTCATACATGTGCCTCTAACAATCCCGGAGCATTTTGCACTCTAAAATGGTCCGCTGAAAGGTAGAGGGCCAGCAAGCCATGAGGAAATGCCCCGTCCCGAAGGGAGGTTCATAACCTCGATACCTTGATTGAACTGGCGTCCGTTGATCTTGGGCATTTGTATCGGTAACCAAGTCATGAAGGGTCTTTGACCGGCCAGGCTACCTTCTTAATGCCCGAATTGATTCACCGTAATTGTTACCGAGCAGGCGGATGAATCCTTCTGAGAAAATGGGCGAGCAAACTTACAACTAAATTTTGGCAGTCGGTCTCGGAAAAAAGGAAGGTTGTCAGGTCAATTAACCCTATTCCTTCCTGCGCTGAGATGGCTGATGAGGCACCGTAACCCCTTGAAGCAAGAGTCCTCTCATCAGCCTTCCCATCCTTCCCCTTGTGGTGCTCATGATTGTATGGCTTGTGGCAATGCCAAAACTCCATCATCTCTGCCCAATTCTCGCTGGGAAGATCCTTCCATGTTCTAATGATATCGTGAGGAACAACTATGGAGCTGCATTGCCTGCAGGTCACCTCGGAGAGACTCGTGAGATCCAGTGATGACCATGGGAGAGCCTCAGTCTCTCTCGATGTAGGGAGAGATGAAAGATCTGGGGGAATCCTCCACGTAAGCGTTGAGGAGCCTTGCTGTCGCTCCTGAATGGGTAGCACTACGCCGCCGAACGAGGCCTTTGCCGGAAGGATTAGCTGATGAGCGCTGCTGCCATGCCTCAGCTCGACTGTCTTGCAGTCAGCTGATATAGCAATCCTAGTTGATGGATTGCTGGCGGAAGACAATGAGGCAGCAAGAGAGATCTGCCTGATGTTGGGATGTAGTTCTGCGTAAAGAAAACAGTCGCCGGGAGCCATTGTTCCATCCGTCAACATGAACCGTTGAGGGACGAAAACAGAAATTAACTCTTTTTAGTTATGAGTCTTTATCCTTCTCGTTATCTCGCTCTTGACCAAACAATATGGCAACAAGGGCACTCTAGTCATCGGATGTATGAATTACAAAAGAAAGGCAGAAGTTCAGTGAGGAGCAAGATCGCGACTCGCCTGAGGTTTCGAGGTCGCGTCCATGCTTACATAACCATGGTGCAAGCAAGTAGGACCCACTCAGAGTTTGCTGGGCCAAGATCTTGCGTGGGTCTCCCTGCAAGGCCGCGGCCATGTCTGCTCTCGCCAAAATTTCGACAGGTCGATGATCTGAAGCTCCACGTCTCGCGCGCGCCTCCTTTCTTGAAACATCCAACCGTCATCAACCACAGCAACGCACCGGAGGTAGTCGGCCTTCATCATCGATCACGAAGCCAAGCATTTCTCTATTCTCAATTGCGACAGATTCATAGTTCGGTTGTTGTCAGCTCCCTTAGCTGACACCCGACACGACCTCCGCGTGTTATCACCCGCCATCTCTTTGCCCCAAACTCTTCCCGAATGGGATGAGCACAGCGCCGAGCGGGCAGCAGCATAATGTCGGACGCGGAATTTGAGCAGATTCGGAAGCTCCAGGCGGAGCGCAATGCCGCTGCCGCTGCGAAGAAGGGGTCGCGCACGTTTGATCCCTCCACCCAGCGAGCCGACACAACGAAGGCCAAGTTGACCGAGGCTTGGGACACGGACATCTACGACCGCGAGACTGAAGACAAGTATGCTGGCTATCACAGGACTCTGCCCGCCGCAAACGGTGATGAAGATGAAGACATGCTTGATGCCGACAATACGCGACGCCTAGTCGGTCAATACACAGCCACTCGCGCGCAAATTGACGAATTCGCCCACGGCGCTGGAGTTGAAGAAGATGATCGACTCGCTGGACGTGGTGAGCGCAGCACGCGCATCGTGGACCGCGAGACCGACTATCAAAAGCGTCGCTTCAACCGCACCCTGGAGCCAACACGTGCTGATCCTTTTGCTAATTCGCAGGGCGGGGCTCAAGAAGGCGCTACCTATCGAGAGATCATGGAACGTCGTGAACTTGAGCGCGAAGAGGAACGTGTTCGTCAGGCTATCGCCCAGAAGATGAAAGAAGGTCAGACGGAAGAGCATAAGCCGCTCCTGAAAGATTCTACCGAGGCAGAGAAGGACAAGGAGACGGAGAAGGAGAAAGACGAGAACGACAAAAACAAGTCAGAGACATCCGCCGATTCTGCCACTACTGGCCGCAAGCGGAAGAGCAGGTGGGATGTCAGTTCAACCGACACCACTGATCAAACTGCCGCGCCGGCCGAGCCCAAGAAGAAGTCCCGCTGGGATCAAGCTCCTGCTGTCCCTGTGCCCGGCGCAGAGCAACCGAAAAAGAAGTCAAGATGGGATCAGGCACCAGCTGCTACCCCTATCGGAAATGTTGGTCTTGCAACTCCGATGCATCCATCCCAGGGCGCAGCATTTGACCTGTCAGCAAGGAACAGGTATCTGACCGACGAGGAACTTGATGCAATGCTTCCTGGTCCTGAGGAAGGTTACAAAATCGTTGAGCCTCCTCCTGGCTATGTGCCTGTCAGGCCAGCCCATAAGCTTGTCACCGCCCCTCCGGTGGCGACGGGCTTTACAATGCAGGACCCTTCCAGCAGCCGCCTGTCCCAGCCGATGCCTAAAGAGATTCCAGGTGTCGGTGATCTAGCGTTTTTCAAGCCTGAAGACATGGCCTACTTTGGTAAGTTGGCTGACGGAGCCAACGAAGATGAGTTGAGCGTGGAGGAGCTCAAGGAGAGAAAGATTATGCGCCTGCTCCTGAAGGTCAAGAATGGCACTCCTCCTATGAGAAAGACTGCCCTCAGACAGCTTACAGACAATGCCCGTAACTTTGGGGCTGGTCCTCTCTTCAACCAGATCCTCCCGCTTCTCATGGAGAAAAGTTTGGAGGATCAGGAGCGCCATCTGCTTGTGAAGGTCATTGACCGTATCCTTTACAAGCTCGACGATATGGTTCGGCCATATGTTCACAAGATCCTGGTCGTTATTGAGCCTTTGCTCATTGACCAGGACTACTACGCCCGCATGGAAGGTCGCGAGATCATTTCTAACCTCGCCAAGGCTGCCGGGTTGGCAACCATGATCAGTGTCATGCGGCCCGATATCGACCACGTAGACGAGTACGTGAGAAACACCACCGCGAGAGCGTTCGCCGTTGTTGCTTCTGCCCTTGGTATTCCTGCCCTCCTCCCATTTCTGAGGGCTGTCTGCCGGAGCAAGAAGTCCTGGCAAGCCCGCCACACCGGAGTTAAAATTGTGCAACAGATCCCCATTCTGATGGGTTGCGCCGTTCTACCGCATCTTAAGCAACTGGTCGAGTGCATCGCGCCCAATCTGAACGATGAACAGGTCAAGGTACGGACAGTGACCGCTTTGGCCATTGCCGCCTTGGCCGAAGCGTCGAATCCCTATGGTATTGAGAGCTTTGATGAAATCCTCAACCCATTGTGGACTGGCGCCCGGAAGCAGCGAGGCAAAGGCCTGGCTGCCTTCCTGAAAGCTGTCGGCTACATCATTCCTCTGATGGACGAAGACTATGCCAACTACTATACCAGTCAGATTATGGAGATTCTCCTCAGAGAAATGTCTTCTCCGGACGAGGAGATGAAAAGGTTGTGCTTAAGGTGATCTCCCAGTGCGCCCAGACAGACGGCGTTACTGCCGGTTATCTGAAGGAGCATGTCTTGGACGGCTTTTTCAAGAACTTCTGGGTGCGCCGTATGGCCCTCGACAAGCGTAACTACCGTCAGGTTGTCGAGACGACTGTGGACATTGGCCAGAAGGTTGGTGTCAGCGAAATCCTTGAGCGCATCGTTGGTAATTTGAAAGACGAGAGCGAGGCATATCGCAAGATGACTGTTGAGACAGTTGAGAAGTTGGTCGCTTCTCTTGGTGCCGCTGATATCGGCGAGCGGCTCGAAGAGCGTCTGATTGATGGTATCCTGCATGCCTTCCAAGAGCAGACGGTCGAGGATATCGTGATGCTAAATGGCTTTGGCTCCGTTGTTAACGCTCTTGGCACTCGCTGCAAGCCATATCTCCCTCAGATCGTCAGCACTATCCTCTGGCGTTTGAATAACAAGTCGCCTACTGTGCGTCAGCAAGCCGCCGATCTCGTCTCCCGCATTGCCATGGTCATGAAGCAGTGCGGTGAAGACGCCCTGATGGGCAAGCTAGGCGTTGTCCTTTACGAGTACCTGGGTGAGGAGTATCCAGAGGTTCTGGGTTCTATCCTCGGTGCTTTGCGGTCAATCGTCACCGTGGTTGGCATCAACCAGATGCAACCACCAATCAAAGACCTGCTCCCCCGCCTGACTCCCATCCTTCGCAACCGCCACGAGAAGGTTCAGGAAAATACTATCGATCTCGTCGGCCGTATTGCCGACCGTGGGCCAGAGAGCGTCAATGCACGCGAGTGGATGCGTATCTGCTTCGAGTTGCTTGACATGCTCAAGGCCCACAAGAAGGGTATTCGCCGCGCTGCCAACAACACCTTCGGCTTCATTGCCAAGGCTATTGGTCCACAGGATGTCCTCGCAACGCTCCTTAACAATCTGCGTGTTCAGGAACGCCAGTCGCGTGTCAACACCGCCGTCGCTATCGGCATCGTTGCTGAGACCTGTGCTCCCTTCACCGTCCTCCCTGCTCTCATGAACGAGTATCGCGTACCCGAGCTGAATGTCCAAAACGGTGTGCTCAAGTCTCTCTCCTTCCTCTTTGAATACATAGGTGAGATGGCCAAGGATTACGTCTATGCTGTCACCCCGCTGCTCGAAGACGCGCTTATCGACCGCGACCAAGTTCATCGTCAGACCGCCGCGTCGGTCGTCAAGCATATTGCCCTGGGTGTCGTTGGCTTGGGCTGCGAGGACGCCATGATCCATCTCCTTAACTTGCTCTACCCGAACTTGTTTGAGACCAGCCCGCACGTCATCGACCGTATCATTGAGGCTATTGAGGCTATCCGCATGGCGGTCGGCCCTGGCTTGGTACTCAACTACGTCTGGGCTGGCCTTTTTCACCCAGCTAGGAAGGTCCGCACGCCTTACTGGAGGCTGTATAATGATGCCTATGTGCAGTGTGCAGATGCAATGGTGCCATACTACCCTAATTTGGAGGAGGACAAGATCGATAGAACAGAGTTGGCGATCGTGCTATAAGGCATGGCAGATTTCGTTTCATTCGTTGGAGAAAGCTAATGGAGCGATACTTTGGTCGTGGTGTTGGCGTTCGCTCCACCCTTGACCCCTTTTTTGACTTGGCCTTCTCTGGTCCGCAGTCTTCCCGCGACGATTATTTCTAATTTGTTCGTCGTCCAGCTCCTCATCTGCTTCTTCAATGGAGTTGGACCGGCAAGGATGTTTTCAAATGCGAATTGAAGGAAGTATGGCAACCTTCCAATCGGGGAGATTGAGATTTGTGGGTATGCGAAAGGAAGGAAACTAGGAGTAGACCACGGCTGGGATGGCAAGGTAAATGTGAATATTTCTAAGAAAAAAGGGATCTATTCGGTTGCTGTACATGTTAATAGTGAGGAAATTGTGATGCTATGATGCTATCGATGATGTTAAACTTTAGTATGCTGTCGCGCCAGCCTATTCGTGATATTGCTGAAGTCAAGACGGGTGGTTGGAGACGAAGCGAAATCCAGTCTCATATTTGAAAATGACAGCTCACTGGCAAAGCTCCTCCTCACCTTTACAATGCCCATCAGTTTGTTGTTCTCTCAAACATGTGAAGCATCATTTTATAACCCCCTTGGCATAGCGTATCTAGATACGCTTGCCTGGAGTGGAGTTCAGCTAACTCGAAAACCAAACAAGAAAGACCATCAGGCCATTCTTTAAGTCATCACAACATTAATGTCGAGATCGAAGCGGCTGGCATCAAAACCAGGCGTGGGTTGAGTGGTTGCTTAGCAGACACTTCACCGAGGATGACAATACTTAAGGTAGATAACTTCCCATCGAGAAACATGACACTCCACGCAAGCCAGCACGCAATCCGATGCTTGACAACGATAAGGTTTTGAAGTAGGCAGTCTATACTCTATTGTTCCAATGACTTCATAACCACATCATATCCCTCAGTCTGGAAACTTTCTGGAGCGGCATCTCAGATCCTTATTAAGTATTGTCCATACCACACTTGACGTCCCTTCATGAGGAAACCGAAGCAATGAAGCACATACTACCTTGAGCATACCTGGCAGCATGGATCAGCATTTCTTTCACCATATGTACCATTCACCACTGAATCCCACCCCCTTACTTTCTCTCAATGCATTCATCTATATATCGAGTACCGTGTACAGTGTAAGATTAAAAAAAGGCCGGAAAATGTCCACCCAGATATGTAGGTGTCTGCACGTCTGCTTGTCTGTCCGAGAAACACCGCAACCTAAACCGCTTTTTGGCTGCACTGTAAATGCATGTCTGAGAGCCCTGTGTCTGTACTCTCCACGAGTTGGTCTATTGACGATACTACTCAAGCTATTTGGGACGGTGAGAAACTTTGAACTTTACCAGGGGGATTGTACGATTTCCAGAGACTTGCATCCCAGCATTGAGAACATGGTAGACAATTCAACGCGCAAGAGTAGTTGATACAGAAAATTATTTTTGGTTCCCGGCATCTGTGAACCAAGGATTAGGAAGTGGCTACACATTTACTAATCCTATATTGCTTTGGGACGGCTGCTGGTGCTTGGTCGCTATGTGATGAGCAAGTGCCCAGATGTTTACAGTTGGCCTGCCTTGCGCAATTTACCCGCTCTTTCGCAACTCAGCAACAGTGACAGTGAGCCAAACTGCTTGGGTTACAAAATGCATTCAAGTTGATAAGACGCCAACTAAGAAGGGCATAGATTAGAAGAGCGAGGAAGATAAGAAAAATACTCTCTCCCCTCCTGTCCTCTCCTTCCCCAACACACACACACGCACAGTGCGCTGTGCAAGCCGCGTGGTCATGTAACCATCACCAATGTCACACAGTTGGTGTCTTGCCCATATTTCCCCAGCTTATTCCCTGTTCCAAGCAGCAAGGAGCCATCGGAAAGGAGGGGGAGAAGACGAGGTGATGTGAAGGTGGGAACCAGGAGGGAGGGGGGCCAACGACTTGCAGGATTTTCAGCTTGATCGGAAATCAGTAGTCAGGGGACTGCGAAATCCGTAGCAGAGTCATAGCGATGTCGTAGGGTAGCTGGAGTAGGGCATGAAGGTAGAGTACGTACAATTTTTGACTTTTTCCGGGCGGAGAAAAGATCTTGACTTGCATGGTAAGCAGCCTATTTGCTCCGTTGGAGCAGCTCTAGACGCTATCAACCTTGAATGAGCGATAACCAAGCAGCACGGTGGCAAATATTGATGGTACATAGCGTGGTGATGGGGTGAAAGACTAACAGGGTTGAGTATCTGTTCGGCGAGCTCGGCTTGATGTGGAGGGAAGTATCGGAACACTCAATACTGCCCAACACTCATCGAGTGTTGTCATAGTCAGCTTTTTTGAGTCCTTGACAGTCTAGAATCGGAACTTAGGCAACCGGTAACGCATTCACAAGTGCCATGGCACGAGTTGGTGAATGCAATCTGCCCCGATCATAAACGTACAAACTTTGCCTTTGTCGCCCGTTGCAGCGTCATCGCCCTGCTTCTCCCTGCTGTTAGTTGGCGACCCGGCCCCGGCCCAACCGTCGCACCACCCCCGCTTTCCTCCACATCTACTCTTCGGGCTTGGCCTGGAAACTAGCGGGCCTATCGGCGACAGCTTTGCTGGAACTTGGGGTATGGTGCAAGGTACGGCCCTGTGCGGCGATGCCATACAGCTAAGAGTTGTCGGGGGCCCGTTGTATCCGCCTACGGGTGGCCTGGGATTAAAGACATTTTGGCCGGTGTTAGGCACGTTAGGTATACGTATGTCTTTGTTAATCATTCAGTGATGAATGCCGGTATCGATACATACACATTTCCAAAAAGTGCAATGAGCAGAACGGGATATCCTCAGCTTAATTCACCATAGTCTTGACGAGTGACGCCATCAAGTGGATGCGTTGCCAGGACACAACTACCATTGCTTGCTCACTTGCTCGTTGCCCACCATAGGCGCCATATCTCGGTCTAATAGTGCTTCTTTTCCATGTCACCGTCCTCGACTTTACAAATCCAGAGCAACAAAGTCCGTGACAGGGCCTGGAGTGGAGCGATATGGTTGGCGGGATGCAGTGTCTCTCGAGGGGTCACATAAGACCTGCCTTTCTTGTGCCGTGGCGCTATTCGGCAGCCGGCGACACCGCTACTATGCGGACTGAAATGCCCGTGGGGGCCGGTCAAGGCCATGGATCCCATGGGACATTGACGAGACAGCCTGAGGAGCAGCAGTGTGCCAGTGTGGCTGTCGTAGGTAGGAAAGCTACCCATACACAGTGTCCCATAGGCCGCTCAGCCGGGCAGTAACATGCCGCGGCATGTCTCGGAGAATCTCCTAGGCCGTAGGGCAGAAAGGTGCCCAAGTCTGGGGCCATATCGTTGCGCCTTGTATTGCCCTGATCGAGGTGGACGAACGCAGTGAGCCATACCACTCATGGGGAGCGGAAGTCACTCGGCACGCGTCGATCAGTGGCCACAAACGGTGCTTGGGGGATCAGTGGGTATTGGACAATGGCAGGGCAGACTCAATATGTTGGTATTGCGAACTACGCTGTACTCTGTAGGTAGGTAGTGTACTGTACCTGGACCTTTCAGTCTCACACAATAACTCACGGGGGGACCATGGCATTCCCAGGCTCCTTTCCTACCTTACCGGTATGTCAGCTGTACAGGGGAGATGTAGGGCCAGTTGACAAGTCCATCCTGGTGATCGGATACGCCATCCCCGACATGCTCCATCGCTGGTGGAGGAGAAAACTGCACCGATCTGTGTAGAGGCATAGTGGGGTCCCCGATCGCGATTTATGGAGTCTCCATCGGGTTTGGATCTAACGTTCAAGGATGCAGGACCTGGTTGAGGCTCTCAGGCTCGGGAATAATCCGTAGGGCCCGCCCGCCAAGCAGTCGAGGGGATACGCATTCCTCCTGGCCGAAGCGGATGGATGCTCAAGACTCAAGTCGGGCATGGGCCCGGTCCATAACAGCAATGAGACACATCAGACATGTCGCACTGACAGCCTCAAAATTCTTTTCTTTGCGCCGCGCCTATATCGATGCCGGTTACGGCTTCACAAAGGCCGAACGGATGGTCAGCACCCGTCGGTCCCGGACCGGCGCAACCTCCACAGTATCCAGGCTGATGGTCAGTAGGTAATCGACTGCCAGTGACGAAGAATGAGCAATGATAGCCTACGTCCAAATTGGCGACATGAAGGAGGACCTGTTGTGATGTGATGTATAGCAGGCTGGGTATGCAGCGCAAGGCCGATGCTGTTTCCTATCAGAATGTTGCCGTTTTGATGATTTTCGCATCGCTCCCGGCCCAGGGAACACACATTTCCATGCCTGGCACCGAGATGGGCGAAAAAGCAAGCTCATGTCTTTCGTCTCGGTCCGGCTTGTGGCTCGGACGATGTCTCGGCGCCAAAATCAGCAACTAAAACTTTTTTTGCACCCCCAGGACACAGGCAAGTAGAGTTAAAGATGGCTGTCGGAGGATTGGTGTGGCTGAGCCGAAGAGTGTTGTGGCGGAACTTCGGGTGGGAGAGTGGGAGAGCAGAAATCAAGAGCCAGCATGTTAGAGGACGAATCACGAACGGCTGTTGCAAGTGTGGGGTAGATGCCGAAAATGTCGATAGGCTAGCCATTTCTGTCAATGGCATGGTGGGACTCGGTGGGGACAACGCGGAAGACATCTCTTATGCTGCAGGAGAGATCTTGCCCAGACTCGCGCCGCGTCGATCAGGACGCGATGGCAACCCTCCCCCAGCCGCGCTAAAAGATAGCGTCACACCTGCTACAACCACCTGCCTGAAGCTACCACATCAGATTGCAGACATCATTGTGAAAACCGGCCAAAAATTGCAGTCCTTACGGACTGCAATTGTGTGTTCGACTGGATTGCATCAAGGATTATCGCGGCTAGTTTCCGTACAATCCGTCAAGCCGTCGGTAGAGCGATGGGTGATCGAGTACCGAGTGCACGCCTGATCAGCAACAACAAATGATCCAGACCAGATTCTCGGGACTGGTCTCAGCTGCCACCTGAGAGGCTCACTCACTGCCAAGGAGTCTGGACCGCCATCAGATCGATTGTGTCTCCTACATCTCTCTACCTATCTACACTACATCGATAATGGAAGCTGGATCAAGATGTCAGTATCAGCTGAACGATGGTGCAATGCATATCAAGCAGTCGAAAAGCTCCAGACCTTGGCCTAGTTGCCGCTGTTCTGCAAGCTTTACCAACCGCCGCATCTCCGATGATTTGGATGCACATAGCGCTGGGCATACATTACGACTAAGAGAATAGGCATAGTATTGAGCCAAACCACTATCTCGGTCCTGAAGGGCCGAATTCGAGCCGGTTGGATGCATCGTGGCGTTGTCATGGCGTCCGTTCAGGTCGATGTTTGGCAGTTACACTGGCCTTTGACATTGGCCCTACCGCTGGCAGGGCCCACTGAAACAACCGATCTTATCGAAAGCCAAGCTTTTTCCTGCAGCTCACAGGCCTGGTCGACGGGTCCGACCCACTCCGTGATATGCTGTGATCCCTTTCTGTTTACCGACGGTACCAACCAGCCTGCACTATATTTGTATGGTACGAATGACGGAACGTTCATCGATGCCATGCATAGACCTGTGGCTAGGTATCTCCTGTGCATACAGCTCTCCCTGCCTACAGGTTGCTTGGTGACTATGGCTTCGGGAACGTGGGGTACAGTCTGCTTGCGGAAAGAAACGGAGAGACCAAAGGAAGAAAATGATAACAACCGCGAGCAGTCAAGGCTCGTATCGATGCAAGGTCGGAGATGAACTCGGCGCTTCAGAGACCTAGACAAGCGTTTTTGAGAACAACTAAGTCAGCCTTGTTTCAACTACGGTTACCCAGTCGGCTAGCTTCTCAGAGTGCAGTTAAGGACTTGAGACCACTCTAAATGTGAGCTGATCGTCTGACAAGAAAGACTTCTAATCTGCTCCGAGGATTCGGGATGACCTCTAACGGTTTGTGGAGCGACGTTCAAGCAATAGATCATCTGATAAACTAATTCTTTTGTACGAACAAGACCAGGGCATCTCAGGCATGGCGTGGTAAAATTCAGGTATAACCAATTTGGTTGCAAAAAAAGTCTCCCACATGCTGGGCCGCCGAGTGCTAAACCTGCGCCAGAGGTCGCTTGTCGCGTTTGTTCCGTGCACTGCCGGCGGAGTTGGCCGAAAGTCTCCACGCTCAGGAGTTGTGTGGCGGTCAAAGCCGTGAATTGACCTTCTGCAAAGCAAGGATTGGCTTTAAATTCTCCTTAGGTAATTCCAAGTAATCCCGCGCTGACCTAGATGAAAACGTTGTGTCGTTTGCACTTGAGTTGTGTGCAAGTTACTTGCGCATCCAGAGTTGACTGCGCGACAAAGCAAGCCCCAATTGAAGCACAACTCCTGTGGGGAGTAGGATCGATTAACTTCTGATTTCTTTGTATGGACTGCGACCTCTGTCCCTGCATACGCAACGGTTGGATCGATGCCCCCACCGTGCACTATACTCAGATGATATTAGCAGCGTCCTCGGCCTGCAAGCCTACAAGGATGTAGGTCCGCGGAAGTGCTGTTTTTACAGCATATCCCCTTTTAGATTCGAAGCTGGGATATGGTAGCATACGTTAGTCATAGGGCAGAGAGCCCTCTGGGCCGTCACCATTTCCGGAATCATCCATCAAATGCCCAGATTCGTGTTGCTGCCAGTTCTTTTATGGCGTTTTCCCTCTTGTCCGTTTCGGGAAGCTTCGTGGATTTTGTAACAAACCCCTGCGAGAGGGCTGTCAAATCAAAACGCTGGGACGAGACCCACATAACCCCTGCCAATCTCCCATCCGGGGTCCGCTGCTGTTTGGATGAAGCTGCTTAAGGCATCACGATCAATGTGGGTCCCAAGAGATCTTATGAGTCCAAGCAAATCACCAACCCTTGCATGTCCCTGCGTGTTCTCTTTCGCGTCCCAGCCTATCCACATAGAGTATGTGGGCTTAGAGCTGCAGCCATTGATGGGCCACAAAAAGATAAGCCTTTCGATACAGATAATAAAGCTTATAAAAAATCACCGGAACTCCTGATGTATAGATCATTCGCAATACGCTACCTCCAAAAATAAGGTCATGCAAAGTGATTAAGGAAGTTTTAGAAGTTAATACATCGGAAGAGCAAAGCTTGTAATGAAGTAGTTGGCTTGTACATTGCTAGAGTCCCACTATTCTGCCTAGCTGTAGTCCTGGTCCTCGAGAGGGAGGGTGGAAGCTTGCCCCACTAACCAAGCTGAAAGTTACCTGCACAAAGGTATAACTCACCCAACATCAAAAGTTATATAGCCACAAATAGATGTGTTTGTGGCTTATTGTATACTGCTCTACATTGAATGAATTATTCTTATAGTTTACTGGGTTTTTATGGTGATTTTAATGTATGGTGTTGCGTGAGGTGGCTGCTTTATTCATTGTTGGGTCGCGAAAGAACTTACAACCATCGACGACTCTAGCCCGACTCGATCTTGATGCCAGTCTCCACCCTTACGCCACACTGAAGTGGACATGAAGCTCAAGCCAGCAACATCTGCCATGTGACAACGCTTCACACTCAGAAGACTGTCTCATGACCGACATTTGACGCAGAAAGGCTGTCAAGGAACGGGAGATAGGTAAGGATCTATGGATAAGCTGCCTATGCTTATTTCTGGGTCTTATGCTCCTCAAGGTGGTGCTTATGCTTTTAGCTTCACTTGCACATATACGTAACTTACATATACCGGCAGGTTAAAAACTATGGTTCCTGACTAACGTTTGGCTTGTCATATCGTTCAGCTGAGTCATGTGAAATCATCTTGTTTTAAGACAGGCGCCAAGACAAGTTCCGAAACAGCTTTGCAGTTCCGCAAGAGAGTGTTGAACCCGCCAACCTGCTTGCCCAAAGGACATGGACACCCTGGTTAGATTTGGCCTGGAAGAGGGCGGCCCCAACGATCGCTTTGCAGGAGACAGCGGGCTACGGTTCTCGGAACAAGCAACTGCCGTAAGTAACAAGGGGCTCTGCATGTACATTTGTAAATAGGTCCTGGTATGATCGGGGTACTTGGCGCAGAGAAAGGAGGTCGATTCCTCAACTTTTCCGAGGTATCACCTTGCGCTCTATTGTCCCCTTTTCTCCTCGGGGAGCTGTGCTTGAGTGAATGTCACTGCATCGCATCTGAGCCATACCGTGTTGGTGAAGTTCGCAGTTGTCGATACAAACAGAACGCAGAGAAGCAAAGCCCAATTCAGGACTAGCTGCAGGTTATCAAGAGGTTGCCGGTGATGTGACGGATGTCAAAAACTGGCCGGGAGCCAAGACTGAGTCCCCCACCAAACAGAGCCAAAGCCAAGGGACAGATCCACGCTCCATCTGCCATGATTGGACAATAGCTGCAGGGATGACAGAAGTTCAGGTTGCCGTACCCTTGGCCTTGTGAACTGTCACCAAGTCGCCCCGCCGTCGGTGACCGATTTTGACTGGCGTTGATGTCTCGATGATGCTGACTACCAGGCACACTGCAGAGGCTTGCGGTTGTTGTCCTCCATCTCCCGAAAAGTATGGATACAGCCTTGAAATACACGAGGCTTCGGTATTTCGAGCGGTGTCGTTTAAAATACTATGAGCTACTCAATACATATTGAATTTGAATCTCGATGACATCCCTTTGTCAAATTTAGTGATCGGACATTGGAAGAACTTTCTTTGCCTTGTCCACACTAAGGACGTTTTTTACGTATCTCAAAAAGACACTAAAATCGACATGAGTTATATTCAAGTACAAACGCGGCGGTGGTCAGGGCGCCCTTCATTTGGGAAGTAATGACAGCTGGCTTGCCCGATCCTGATGTACACTCTCTGGGAGTTGATCAAGAGGCAAATGCTGTGCGACAAGCTTGGCGAAGAATTATACAATATCATGGCGAGCAGTATCGCGTTCCTCCGACTGCCGTTAGATCATGAGACCGAGTTCTGCACCTTCTGTATTGTCTTTTATGTAAATGCAAGATGTCGTAATGCTCAGCAAAAGGTCACTCCCTCACTTTTTAATGAGGACTACGAGATAGACGCAGTACGATATTAGAGCCTTGAGCCTCTAGGGTGTTCAAGCAACAGATCGGGTGTAAGTGAGGGCGGGAACCATAGATTCCTCGTTTCTTCCGTTACAGGTACGTAAGGTCCTCTCGATCAAAACGGCGGGTGGCAGAAGACCCACTCTGCTGCACAGACCCGTTGGTACGCCCCGCTCAACAAAGTGCGGAATGATTCCTTGCCATTTGACTCCACCGGGATTAGCGGTTATGTATGGAGTAATTTACGGGTTACGGAGAGTAAACTTACAATACGAATTACGCATCCGTACACCATGCTATTCGGTGACCGGAAGTTAGGAAAACGTTATGACATTGTTCGCACTCGCCGAAGTACGCTGTTGATTTTGCAACGCTTTGCTCTCACTGACCAAGTTCGCGTAGACCTGGAGATTGCAATGTCAATTTCAATGTTCTCATGGATTTTTTGACCGATTAAAACCACATGAAAGCTAGCCATCGATGAAGCAGCGCCAACGGCAGGACGTGCAAGCCTCCTTTCTTGGCTCCTGTCGATTCCGGCTCTTCCTGCTGGATGCGATTCCGATGAAATTCGATGTGGATGTGTTTCTGTGCTCGCTGATTCCCTGCACGATGCAATTCAAAAGGGGGAGCTTATTTTGACATCCCACTTCCCCGACACGCCATCAACATACCCGACAGTGAGGAAAACGACGGGGCTTGTGACAGATGTCTTGTTGTACGCAGGACGATGAATCTGAAATCTTTAAACTGATGCTAGTTTCCCAGCAGATAAAAGAACAAAAACCAGCCCAGGCCAAGAAGTTGTGCGATAGTACCTACATGTACACAAGGTTGAGGTGGCAAACGGCAGGCGTTGGGGTTGACCTGAGAGACTCTATCCCATAGATCCCTGAACCGTTCGCTTGAATGTTGACAGACTCACGCCGGCGAAGCCATTCACAATCTTCAGACTAATTACCTGTCGCTTACGTTCTAGCAAGTTCAAGTTGCGGTCCAGTCAAGTTTACTGCTCTAACAACACAAAAGCTCTGAAATTCCAGGTCGTTTCCGCCATTTCGGAGACATCAACACACGGTAGAACTGTAGCAAGGTTAATTAGCCAATACCTGAGCAAGCGTGCACACTCTGCAGCCCCTACATCATACATAGTCTTTCCGTTATCCAAATAGTACTGTGATGTGTGTAAGTAGGCAGGGAGGTATGTAGTGTAGTGAACAGAGTATTCCGTATAGATCCACCGCAGCGATACGTACTTCTTCCGGATTGGAGCGGGACCGTGGCAACCTTGGCGGTCCCAGTTTCTCCTGCTCCCATCTTCCGCCCCTTCTGGGGCCCCATCAATCCCCGGCAGTGGCGGAGACAGCCTCATCCTTGCATCTTGGTTCCGACTACGTCCCGGGCACCCTGGACTGAATAACCAGACCTCCACTGCTCACGCTTGTACATGTGCAAGATGCAGACACAGCTCCTGTTCTGCTCGTTTTACTCGAGGGCTGTCAGTTGACCGGCTGCTGGCCTCGTGGCGGCGTGCTGGTTCAAGTCAAGCCCATGTAAAGAAAGCGAGTATAAGATAGTGTAGACGATAGAGAAACCAGATAGGCTCCGTCTCTCCTTTCTCTTTTCCTCATACTATCTTCCAGGTCCCAGTTTTTATTTCTGCCCTCTTCAGGGATGTACGAGACGAGAAAGAAAAATAATAACTAAATTTTTCATCGTCGATACGATACATGAGTGTGTCGTCCCAGAAATTTGGCCGTCATTTCTCCGGATCGCCCTGGACACAACCCGTTTCGGACTTGCTTGGGACCAGGTACGCCGTGCCGCGTACCGATAGTCAGGCGCGCTGCTATCGCAGCAGCCCTTTTGTTAGGTTCCCAAGCCTCCTCCCGGGCCTTGGGTCGCTGGTATGCTTGCTGTGAGCCTGGTCTGGTCCCTGGTGTAGTTCCTGGCTGTTCCTGGGCTCCTGGCTGCTCGCAGGACCAAGCATCACCGGATCTCAAAGGAGTCCACAGTGGCTGCTGATCGTGGAGACTACCCGCACGCCCGGCCTGCCGCCTGCGCCTTTGCCTATGCTTGGTGCCCAGTGCCCAGTGCCTAGCAGTACGCGACGTTCAGACGGCCATCCCGTTCAGAGTCCACTTGGCCAAGCATTTTCTCTACTCCGCTGCCGGGACCCTTGGGGCCCTTGGGAAAGGTTTTTTTTTTTTTTTTCACTCGTCGATCCCTTCTACCGAGCATCCACTCTCCTCCAGGTACTGAACTTGAGGGCTCTCGAGAAAGAGGATACGAAGCATAAGGTACGGAGCATACGGGGGATACTCTGGACTCGACGCTTACTCCACACCATCCCGCTGCCCCAAAAAGAGGCCTAAGAGAGCCTTCACGTTCGGACGACGCTGTTGTGGTTGGACAAGCTCATTGGTTCCATCCCGCACAGTCTGCGACTTGCATGCTCAAGCGCAAAGCGCATGCCATCCGTGTCCTGTCGCACCCTCAAAGACACTTAAGAACGCTGATCCGTCCTTTCTGCCCTGTGATCCGATCTCCCGCTTCTCAGACTCACGTCTTACCCGACAAAGGGGTTCTTGCTACCACACACTTACAACACGTACATACATCTACACCTACACCTACACCTACACATACACACACATTCCTCTTCGTACACACTTCTCCTGAGCCACAACCACTGCGTTGGTAGTTGTCATTGACTTGTCCGGCATCTGCTCCTCCTCAGCTTGACCTTGGAGACGAAGTCTTACTTCGACCACCTACTCCCGTTGAGCTCTCTAGATCTTTCACCATGACGACGATGACGATCGACCACAGTCAACCGCGCTTCGGCCCTTTAAACTTCGACCTGCCTTATTCAGGGCCGCACTTCACAGATCCTTGGGCCTCGTCGACGACAGGATCAGGGCATCAGGCCGGAAGCCAACATCATAACCTCTACGTCAACAATCAGAACAGTACCGGCCTTCCTCATCTCAACCTCAGTGCTATCCCCAAGCACCCACAAGACACCCCACAGCAGTCTCCGCATCATCCGCCCCAGCATCACGGCAGCCGGGCAAACAGCACGGCGTCGATGGCCCCTTACTCACCCCTTAGTGTCGCGGCTCCTCCGGCAGGCAGCCCTCCCATGCATGGAGTGTACAGGCATCATAGCTTGGTTCCCATGTCCCAAGATCTCCTCAGCCTGAACAGGTTACAACACCCGACCACGTCGGCTGGATACGAGACACCGGCATACGCAACCGCTCCTTCTCCTGTCAGCCCGACCTACACAACATCATCGGCATATGACCACATGAGCTACGGGCCGGCTCAGATAAGGGGGTCGTTTTCTTTGGGTCCGGAAGACACGGCGAGGAGGTATTCTCAACAGTCAGTAGCCTCCAGCTTGATGGACTTGCACTCTCCCTCCGGCGATGGCACGGGGAGGGGTCCCAGAATCTCTTTGTCTGACTATGATCGCAGAAACCTGCAGCCCGACGACCGGCGAAGCTTCCAGGAGGCTCTGGGTGCCAGCCAGGGGATGCTCTCGATGAGCCATGACAACACCCCCAGGAATATCTACGATATCCGCCACAGACACCGAGGCTCGACAGATTCGTACGGCTTCCCGTCGGCACACTCTGCGACTTCGAGCATATCTTCGACTGGGTTTAGCACCTATTACGGGGGTTCGGTAGATGGTTCCATCAGCGACTACTCTGCGACTGGGTCAGACTTTGAGCCCCTAGCTGTCCGGACACTTCCCAGGCCCTCGGGTCTCATGTCCAGCCAGCCGCCCGCGCCTCAGTCAATGATGGGCTCCTTCAGCTCCAAGGTTTCGTCGAGCACGCAGAAGAAGCATAAGTGCAGAGTATGCGACAAGCGCTTCACGCGGCCAAGCTCCTTGCAAACACACATGTACAGCCACACTGGAGAGAAGCGTAAGTTTCTGGTCCCCTCACTGGTCGGCCATCGGATGAGTTGCTAACCGATGCACGACAACAGCCTTCAAGTGTGAGGTCGAGGGATGTGGACGGCAGTTTTCGGTTGTTTCCAACCTGCGGCGGCATAAGAAGGTGCATCGGAACCAGGCCCAAGCCGAGACCCCCTCAGAAACGGGATCCGAGGATCACCAGTCAGAATGAGTTCGCGTGCCGTCTCGGAGGATGGACACGGTGATTGCTCAATGAAGACGGAAAACACAACATACTACATCAACAGACATTCCTGAATGACCGGTTTGAACGCAACCTCCACTGGGGGTCGCAGGTATAAAAAAACCCGAGCTAAGCATGGAGGGCGTGCGGCGCTACCTTCTCTTCATCTATTTTTTTTGTTTGCCTTCTCCAACTTGCCGTAAGCCCTCTTCACATTACTCCTGTTAACATGCCTACCGCGTTGTGGTATCTATTTCTCATGAGGTCTCATTTAGTTGAGGATGGATGATGGACGGGTCGGTATGGAGGGATGGAGGATAAGGTGGTTCCAGATGATGGGGATGGGATACCCTCATGGATCGGCGTTATGGGTTGGCAAAGGTGCTCGGTTTCTACTCTTTTAAAGCTGGAGACATTGTATTAATGTCTTGGGAGGAAGGGGATTAGGTTTTCTGTGTATTTCTCTCCGTCTCTTCCCTTATTTGTATCATGTGGTATATATACATTCCCATTTTGCTCATGGACTTGGGGTCTGCGAAAGGAGGGGCTGAAGTGGTTTCGGCTTTTCTTATAGTATTTATTGTGGATAAGCATATGCTTTGTAATTCATGGATCGACAGGGGAAGCAAAGACTATAAAGGGATGGAAGTAATCACTGAGGTAAATAATAATTCAATCAAGCTCCTTAAAAGCTAATTGACATTCAATGCACGATGCTAGTCAAGACATATCTAGGTAGCTAGTTGAATCTGAAAAGTTTGATAACCACAAATTGATGTGCGACTAAGTGAAGTCTCATTTATGTATTTTGAACCTTCAGGAGTCAGGAGCCATGCTGTTGAAACCAAGGATGATGATGCCTTAACTAAGACAATGCTGTTCTCTTTCGTCGCTTTGCCACTTGTGTCTTGTATGTTCCCACTCTGCATTGTTCGGTGAGAGCAATGCAACATGAAGCTTCTGGCAGACTACACTGTAGTTCAGCCCCATATCTCATACATACTTTGTCTCATGGCTTTGTGCCACCGAGCTGTGCTTTGGATGGCCTACCCAATGGGTACGTAGCTTTTCTGTTTTTGGGGCTTCTAACAGAGGGCATTGCCATTCTCCTATCGCCCTCTACCCCGTCAGTTCTGGGGGTTTGCTTACTCGAATAAGCCAACTCCGATTATTCGCCGTTCACCGCCTATTGTTCAACTAGCTCAAGTATCCAAGTAGTATCGGTCGTCGACATCAATTACCGGCCGGGCTTCAATAACTCACGCGACACTAGCCCCACGAACCTGGATCCAAAGTCTGCGGGGGATGAGTAGGGAGAAAACAAGCTTTCTGCAAGATAAACCACAAGGCCAAGCTGAAGCAGGTTTCAAGGCAGCTTTCTGCTGCGGAGGACGAGCTGCTGGAGTAGTCTCGCGTTTTGTCCAAGCCGACCTGCCTTACTAGGGAAGACAGACGTTGGGGCGCGAACCTCAATGGGCAGCTAACGTGGCGGGCGCGCGATTCCATTTTTGTTCTCGGTATTGTGGGCCTAGGCACAACTTCTGCGGAAGTCAGTCCTCATTAGTCCTCAATCTTACCTTTCATTAAGGAGGCGACGGCGACAAAGTCCAGCGTTGTGTAGAGTACACGACAAGTGTAATTAAGATAATCATGCCCAAGCATCTCCACGATCCCTACTTACTGAGTATGTCATCAAATGATATCAACGGAGCATGTGGGATGTGAAAGTCCGCTCATCGCCAGCGCAAAAATAGAATGGTCTATGGGTTTGCCTCCGCAACGCCGGCACTTGTGTCCGCCAACTTTACGTGGTCGTCAACGTGAGCCCCACACTGTGCCTGTAAATGTCACGTAAAATGACGTCATTAATTACTGGACACTAAAAGCGCCCTACGGTCATTACGGCAGGGCAATTGCAGGGATACCGGGTGCTGCTCTAGCATTTATACCCCCAATTTTTTCTTCGCTGGGCTATCCAGCATTCCAAAACCGAACACAATGAACACTAACACAGTTTTGGATATCCATACACTACATAAGCATTAAAGAGTTTTGTCCAAGAGAAGATACGGGAAGTGTTTCGAGGTTGCACTTAGACGCTGCAAGGACGTTACGGATTTGCACACACCGCGTACTTCACCCGTTACCTGTGCAAGACCGTATCAATACACACTGGTTTATCTCGTTGCGGCTCTCATCCCTTGTCGGTTCTGAAACGCGCGCCGATCTCCTCGAGGGAATCATTTTAGGACAAATTGGTGGGGGTGCCAATACGGCCATTACGGCCACAATCGGGTTCACATGCAACGTCAGGTGACATCCATCTTTTAGCTTCCAAGTTCTGCCGAGTCGACGTGCCTAGACGAGTGACGGAGCATGCGCACTTTTTGGCTTATGTTGTCTCCTAATTTGTACTGAAAGGACTTGTACCTCCTGTCAAGGCTCGCCAGTGCAGATAATCAAGTGTTGACTTGGTGGATCACCACGTGGCCATGAGCAAAGATTTTTGTTGACTCTGAAAACCTTGTGCAGATCTTTAGGGCGCAAGAGCTTGGGCAAAATGTTTAGAATTGGACCCTTTGGATCTCGAAAATTGTGCGCACACCAACCCTCAAAAGATATGGAGCCCGGTCTCCTCTGTCCAACGCTCCCGTTCTCCCGTCATCTTGACCCGTTTCCATCCGGCCCGCCTATCCAACTGACAAGTTCCCCTATGTTTGGGTGTTATCTTCTCACTGGTGGGTGCAACAACAGCACATCCACCATCCAGTCCGCCGGGTCGGTTGCGGTGGTTTCGTTTTCGCTGTTTTCGTCTTGGAGCCCCGACATTACGGCCAAATTCCAGTGACAATGTTTAGCTCCATGGCAATCGTGCCACTCTCTACACACACCGCTTGTTTACTTTTGGTCATTGGGCCACTACACTGCTTGGGACCTTTCCCGACTCTGAGGAACAATGCGCCACATGTGGATCGTGCCTACAAGTAGGGTAGTCAGGGCGAGAAGGGTTAACGGAAAAGAGGAAAGAAAAAAAAGCCCTGCAGAGGCTCAGGGTGTCATGCCACTTTTTCCGTCAACAGCCGGCACTTGCCATAGGAACTCGGGGCTCTGTGCTGCACAAATCGGAACTCGAGCTCAGATCGCGACCATCTAATAAAGTACACTGAACGCTGGTTGAGCGATAAGTGTTCTGTATGCGTGCTGGTATCATAATCAAAGGACATGAGCATGAACAACATACCGTTGAGGTGTGTTAGGGAGTTGAGACATACCTAAGAGATACACCCGATATGCTATATGCCTATGTGACCGTGCTACCAATACTATTCACTCCAATTGTGGCACAACAGCCGAGACTCGAAACATATGCACAGTTGAACGAAGATCCAGTATCCAACATCCCTGACTTGGGAACCATGGGATGAGCTATTCAGGTAGATCTGCCATTCCACCCTCACAGATTGCGCGTTCAAAAACGAGATATCAACGCCGTGATTGAGAGACTTGATCGAAGCCACAGTTAAGCTTCATTTCAGCCACTCAAGTTCCGGCTTTTGTGACAATCTGGTTGTGTTTCGACGGAACTCCGTATGAGATTTGTCTCTCTGTTGTGCAACGAATAAAATCTCCGGTGTGACACAGTGGTTGAGCATCAAAATATTTTCCGGATGTGGTCTTGAGGCCCGGCCATGATACAAATCTGAGATATGGCATGCTCCTAGCTTCTAGGTTGTGGTACCAATCAAAAAGGCTGTGCCTCTCGGGAGGATACCGGAACTTTCCGTCAAGGGGTTTTCAAGAACCACACACTGTCTTAGTCCGTACATCTACTCAAGCGTTCAATATCGGAACATTTTCCCTCTGTGAGACAGGAAGAGGGCATTGAGAAACACGCCTCTCCGGTTATATTGAAGGTCTACTGACCTCATGGATCCAATTATTAAAAGGTTAGACACTACGTAATTATCCTGAGCATTGAGATGAATGCCTATATTTGAACGTGGAAGAGCCGCCAGAGCCAAGTCATTCCAGAATCATGCCAGAAAAGTGCTGTGCTTCTTGTTGCAAGCACTCTAGCCCCTGGTACCGCATGGCACAAAGTAATGGCCCAGACGCTCCCGGAAATGTTAGGCCTATGACCTGAGCCTTTCCATTGGAATGAACTTCTCGTGGACGCACTAAGAATCTATCTTTACCGGTGCCTGACTCTGAAAACAACTAGCCTCACCCCAGAAAAGTGCTCTCTGCAAGACGTAGGCAGGAAATTTGCAATTTGTTGCTATCACTCGCCAAATAACTCGAATGGTATCGCAATGCCACACGGGAACGCCAATGCGAGACGTCATATTGGACCAATCTTGAGGTGTGGTAGATTGTAGCGATACTATCCGTTATTTACAAGCAGGCCAACCTCCTCAGAGGCAGTCAAGCTAGACATTGGCAAAGATAGGCACAACAACCTCTCTCAATTCCACACTGGCCCTTCTCGTGACAGCGTCGCCTCGGCGAGTTCACGAGGTTATCCCCTTGCTGCCATAATTCTGTGTTGAATGGTAGGGCATGGATGAGAAAAGAGATGATAAACATTAACACGTTGGCGCCCAGCAGAGAACAACAACGCCGCCGCTAAAATAGCCTTGGAATCATATGAGAAAATCGTATCGTCGTGAAGGAGTGTAAGAACAGAAAAAAAGGATAACATCGGAACCCCTCCGAACATCTAGCCCCTTCATTTGGACAGCTCCGGAGAATAGAACAAGAAGGAAGGTAACGAACAAGTAGAGGATGAAACATGGCTGGGTGCTGGGCCGATCGCAAATAGCAATCGCAATTGCGAACCATCCGCGAGGGGCGGACGGATGAAAGCATAAAACAATTGAAGGGCACCACCTAAAAACAAACTCCCATGGGTATAAACACAAACATGACCACGCCTCCATGTGCAGCAAGCAGTAGAAGAAAGGAAGAAACGCCGAAACGAATTAGTACAAGAAGCATCATCGTCATCACGCACACAACAACTGACACCAGAAACGCCAGCCGCCGAAAAGAACCAACACCTGTAAATGTACCGACCAACCGACCCAACCAGCCTATTTTGTCCTGCCCGGTTTCGTGTAAGGAAAGTGATGCAACCATCCATTCAATGCATTTCCCTCTTTTTCTTTTTAGTTTTCCCCTCATTCTAGAAGCTCTTGAAAAACCATCAAGAAGATTCCCCAGAGATAATGTTCATTTCCTCCTTTTCCTCGCATCACGAAAAAATCAGCTAGACCTTCGGCGCAGCTGCTGCTTTACCTCTTCCAAGCCCCTCAAGCAACTCAGCGGGCGGGATACGTTGGATGCCGCTACCACGATCATACATGCTCGTGGGCGCAGGGACATAGCCCTCGCGCTTCTTGCGGATACGGTCGAGTACCAAGCCCGCAACGACGATGAGGAGCACCAGGCCAAGCGAGATGGCCAGCGAAATAAGCACCACAAACACCAGTGGCATGCGGCCACGGCCCTTGGCGAAGAAATCGGAGCGTTCCGAGAAGATGCGGGAGATGCTGCCGGGCTGGTTGCCGACGTTGGTGGTGAGGGCGTAAGGGGTAAAAGAGGTGCCGTCAAAGAGAACGGCCGAAGCAGTAGAGCCGGTGAAGTTGGAAAGAAGGATGGAGCCGGTAAGAAGGAGGGCTTCATCGCGATGAAGAAGAGGGGAATCCGGGTGGGACTTGGCGAGGGAGAGAATTTGCAGGCCACGGATGGTTGTGCCCGGCATGAGAATGGACTGACCAGCGCGCTGCCAGGTACCGGACCCGTCGGTCTTCATGAGATACGGTGTGCCATCCGATGAGACACCCGAGACCCAGACCTGGCCGCCGTCGCTAGTGCCGGCAGTAATAACTGTAACTGGGCCTGGGAGCTGATCAGCGCCGGGGTAGGTATCCCAAGCTTGCTGTGTCGCATCATAGTGGGCGAGGAAGGACGGGGTAGTGCCGTTGATAAGAAGGTTACCGCCAGCTAGTAGGATGTTGTTAGTAGCCCACATCAGAGAGCTGACGGATCCTTCGAGGTTCTGGCCAGCTTGGTTCCACTGTGAAGCAGACGTGCTGTAGAAGCAGACACCGGGGCACTCGAGGGATCCGGCCAACTGGAACGTGCCGCCAACATAGACATCACCGGTGCTGTCACGTACAGCGATCGATGTGACGGTGCCATTGCCACCAGTGAGAGCAGGGGGCTGGGTGTTAAACGCCCTAGTTGCAAGGTTATAAGTGACGAGACCGTTGACTTCAACACCGTTCACATTGCCTGTCACCCTGCCACCGGCAAAGAGCACATCACCGTGAATTGCAAGAGCCTCAAAAGTAGAATTGGATGCGATTTGGCCGCCAATACCAATAACCTCGTCTTCCTTCGAACCATCCAGGATGAGCAGGTTGTGAATCGTTGAGCCGTTAGTTGCTGTCGCGGTAAAGTGGCCTGCAAGGATGGTAAGGTTCCTGCCGTTTCTGGTATCAAAGACCCCAGCAACGACGCCGTTAATAACATCGGTCGTTGAGTCACCATCCTGCTTCTTCGAGATTATTGAGTCCATAGACCGGCGGATGTCCACAGCCACTCGGCCGAGAGTCTCGCCTTGCAAAATCGCAGCGCCCTTGGTAGCCAGGCTAAACGACGAGACCGAGCCCGCATAAAGTGACGGCCCACCAGTGAAGTTGAGGATTGAAGCTGACAGAATGCCCTGGATATACTCGACAGGCAGGTCCAAGTTCTGCAACCAGTTGTTTTGGGAAGGAACCCAGACAGCAAGCCCATCCACTTCAACAGCCGGGTTGTTGCTGAACGGAAGGGTCTGGTTAAAAACGCCACTAACACTGACGACGACCTCGGGAGTTGAGCCAGTAATATTCATCGTCATGCCCACCACGCGCCGTACATGGCCGTTGACTCCAGCTCCGAGAGGGCTCCACGTGTCCTTGACGGTGTCGTAGACAGCGACGTTGTTCAGTCCCTTAGTCGAATTGTCCATGGTGCTGGTGAAGGACCCGCCGACAAATAAACTGGTACCATCAAGGAACATGGAGTCGACCTTGCCGTTTAGACCACCATCCAGAGATTGGATACTGGCATCGCTTGCCCTCAAAGCAACAATATTGCGAGCACTAGAAGAGCTGAAATTTCCTGCGATATAAGTGGCATCGCTGGAAGCGGCCAGAGCGCTGACGGCTGAACCGGATGTGAAGCTGGACCCTAGGCGGTTGAAAGCGGACTTGACAAACTCATTGGCATTCACGCGCTTGCCTGGCTCGTACTCGTATAGCCCATTAAGGCCACCAGTGCTATTAATTAGAGTGAAGCCAACGCGCTGGGCCACAAACGTCATAACATTTAGGGGCTGGCCAGCCAGAGGGGTCATGGTAACGGCGGGCCGGAAACTGTCTGAGCTGGCGTCAATGTAGCCGAGATAGATTTGGTCGTACTTGTCGAAGTTGTTAGTTTGATAGAGGTCAACCTCGATCGGCTGGCTCTTTGTCGGGTCTGCCGTCATTTTACCAGTAATTCTAATCTGCCCACGAGTTGTGCAGCTGTTGTCCTGAAGACAGCCAGGAGTGTAGAGGTTGACTGCGTAATAACCCGACTCCTTGATATCCGGTTCGAAAACAACCGAGGCAGAAGACTCGGTGATTGGGGCCATGAGCTGCGCAGACAGATACTCGGTGTTACTCTCACGAGATGGCGATACATACCACGGGCCGGTGGCAGTGGCTTGCGAAGGGAACTTGATACCGGCACAAGTTGGTTCGTTAAAGTCGTTGATAGCATAGGCGAAGATATCGTCGCCGAATAACTCGATGCCATTCAGACCACCGCCAGCGCCATACCACTCCGAGATGTCAATGCGGAACTCGTTCATACCAATCTCATTGACGAAGTGGAAGTCCTGGAAGAGCACAGACTTGTTGTGGCTCAATGGGCATTGGTTCGTGCAGCTCGCGTTCTGGCCGGTCTCAGGGTCGATGTAGGTGAAGTTCATGATGCCGTTGATAGGGAGCGCCGTAAATCGCCACGTCTTCGTGCCTCGGCCGTCTTGGTGAGCGTTGTACAGACGCAACTTCGTCGGCCGGAACCCAAATCGGAACCTTGCCTGCCACGCTCCTGGGGTGTTATCGTGCAACAGCCACGTATTGCCGGGGCCATCCTCGCCGGCTCTCTTGCAGATGATGGCGCGCGGGTCGCTGAAACCGCCAACGGTGGTCGAGGAAACGCCAGTAATATGTGCGGATCCGAGGTTGATGACTTGGCTGTCGGGAGTGCTTGGAGTGCTCGTGTTTCCTAGACCTGTGAAGCTACCCCCAAAAATAACGTTGCCATTGGGGGCCTTGGTGATGGACGTCACAGGGCCGTTAAAACCTGCAAACGGCAGATTGATCCAGCCCTTACCTGGCTGCCAGGCAACGGCATTGGTCGAGTTAGCGTTGACGAAGGTTCCTCCCACGTACACAGTCTTGCTCTTCTGGTCGCAGTAGAGGGCGTTAACTTGGCCAGTCAACCCAGGGAGTGGTGTGACAGTGGCGGTGGCCGGGTCGAACAAGGCCATGCCAGTCGACTCGAGAGCCCTGCCGTCATGGTCAGAGCGTCGGATACTGGTGAAGTTGCCGCCTAGAACGACCACGGTGCCGTTGTTCGTGTCGAGAGTGCACATAGCGCGTATTGTCGCGTCGGTGTCGATGATGGGCGCTAACACGCCATTGGGCATTCGCGCAAGGAGCTGCTCGCTGCCATTGGTGCGATAGGGATGCTCGCTCTGTCCCTCGAATTGGTACAAGGAGATACCCGTAAAGTCGCCAGCGAAAGCTACCCGGCCGAGTCTCGAAAGGTCGAGGTTTGCGGATGGAACGGGGTTGAAAGTGATGGCGGTTGCCGGGGACACAGCGACAGAGGAAAGAAGAGAGATGGTGAAAGGAATCAGGGAAGCGGTCGCATAGCTGGGAGCGGCCTGGCGCCGCGCGAAAGATAACCGCATTGCGACTTGATCGGAGGTCTGGGAGCTATTACTGAATCAATACTGCGCGCGCGCTTGGCTTGACCGACGAGCAATCCGGGTCGAGGAGTTGAAAGGTCGGGATCAGGATTGCTCAGTTTAGGTGTGGTCGGGTCCAAGCTGCTAGTAATAAGCTGCCATAGCCGGTCGGCAAAGTCCAGTCGGTCGGCAATGACGTTTTGCGCGTTGGTGAGATGATTGATGAGTGGGTGGTACAAGCTTGCTGTTGGTAGGTGGCGGAAGAATCGTGTTGTTGGACGCGAAACGGTCTTCTGGTTTTGTGGTGCGATGGGCTCGTCGTACCAAAGGCTCAGCCGAAACAGACGGAAGTCGCGAAAGACGAAGAGACACACACACACACAAAAAAAAAAAAAGGTAAAACCAAAGGAAGGTAGGTACGGCGTCAATCGGGCTTGCGCATAAACGAATGTGAGGAAGAAAAAAAATAGTGGTAAGTAAACTGGGCAGGGTCTCGCTGCTGGCCGCGATGGCTGGAAACAACGAGAACGAAGGCCACGGTCGGGCAGGGAGCCTTTTCTTTTTGGTTGAGAATTCAGTTCCCTGATGCCCGGATCCGATCGAATGTGCTGTGAGAGCAGGCTGCCAGATAAGTCAGCTGCTGCGAGGAATGGAAGACGATGCAGCAATAGTTTCCTTGCACGCGGGCGCCCAGCTGTTCTTCATCCACTCACATCTACTCAGGTTGCCGGGTCGCTTGGCAGCAATCTTTCCGCAGCTAGCGAACGGCGGAGATTGGCGGCGGGGTGTACGAACCTAACCGTGGCTGCAGGGCTCGCTGTGAATGGTCAGTTTTATTGGGGCTAAACCGTAACAGGCTAGGCAGCGTTCCAGAAACATTGGGCAGACGACCAGAGCAACACCAAGCACCAAACAAAGCTGCCTCGTACCTGGCAATTTCAAGGACTCTTTGGCAATGCGCACCTCGCTGATCGTGCGTGCCGATTGACCAACGCTTGCCGATTTGATTCCTGTCCGATCGATCCAGTCGACGTCAGCCTCTGCGATCCTGCGCTCGGAAACAATACTGCCCACAGCAGCACCATTGGCGATCCGAGGTGTATGGCTCAAGGCCCCGGCAACCCAAAAAGCATAGACCTTTGAGTCTGAGACCGCTGGTGGGGCGGAGGACAGCCAGCTCACACGGTTCTAATTGGCGCGTGCGTCGTTGCTGCTGCTGCTGGATGCCACGCACCTCTGGCTGTTCTGGGCGTTCGGTCCCGGAGCCAAGCTGGGCAATGGATGGGTTGAATGGAGCAAAGGTGCAACGAACCTAGTGGTCACACACGTCCACAGTGTGATATCGAACTGAGAGCTGGCGATGGTGGAGAGAGAACGCCGTGTCAGACTCGGAGCTTCACTTCAGCAAGATCACCAGCAATGCAGCCCGCCGTCGCAATGGCCCTCGAAATTCGATGACAGCGCTTCCGCGAAGCGGATGTGGTGGCTGGCAATGGGAAATTTGGCAGTCGCAGTGAGCGGGTGGCCGCAGAACAGGTTGCGAGTCCTGTTGCACTGTTTGCTGGCCGGTCAGGCTGGTGAGATCGAGATATCGAGAGTCTCGGCTGTTTCTAGCCCCCTTCTGTCAGAGATCCTGTGTCTTGACAGTCTGGGGAGGGGGATCAGGGGCTGCATACCTCCGAAGTCTCGAACGAAGCCGGGTTGCGCGACTCTGGGCAAGTGCCAAACGCAACCGTCGAACCACGAGGAGCAGCCAAACGATCCGATATTTGAGGAAAGGAGTGTCTGGACGGGGTATCCCTTTGTCCTGGAGACCTGATTATTATTCTGGCTTTTGTTTGCCAGATAGGTAATTCGCTACGTCGAAAAAAAAAATGAGTGTATTAAGTTGGCAGTTATTGCGATGTATAATGAGTGTCGATGGTCCCCGTCCCTCCAGGAAAGTTGTCCTTTTGGAACCTCACTGATGATATCCAGCTGGTTACCGGGAAGAGAGAGAAAAGGAGAAAATGAAGAGAACGCTCTGTGGGGATTACCGTCTTGGTCGGGATCACCTGCTGGAGAGGTTGGATCCGATGGGTTTTTGGCTTTCAGGGGTCCACGGCGCCAGAGGGGAGTAGAAGGATTATGATTGGACAAGCTGCGTCTTACCAGGGGGAACGCTGTGCCCTTGCAGCTTTCTCCTCCACCGCAAGTTTGACAATTCCATGTGGAGGTTCTCATGAACAAAGCCTTCATGCCCAGTCGCAGTTTTAGTTCCTCGAGTTCGACCGTGAACTTCTGTTTGATTTGGTTCGCGGGTTTCGGGTATATACACAGCACTTGCTTACAGCGCCGCTAACCTCTACTTACCCATACTTTTCTGCCAGGCTCAAGCTGTGGGTACGGCCATTTCCGCTCGATGTCGCGGTGTTGAAGCCGCTGCTGTGACTCTGACAGCCCATATACCACCATTCCCCAGAAGTCGATAATACGACTCTTTGATCCTCAGAACATTCTGCTGCATCAGAAGACATTCTCTTCAAAAGATTAACTTCGTAATTCTGCCGCTGCCAGTCGTTCTTTTAGTGTTTATAGTATGTACTTCTGATCGCTACCTACATCTTGTTCTGCTGTGCGTGTTGCAGACGGGATGGAGGTCCCTAGTGCGGATCAGATATCAACGACGGGAAACTCGCCCGATACCAGGATTGAAAGCATATGGTCCCGATTATGCGAAACATCCTTCGAGAAACAATACCAATAACGACTCTCAGTACGGTGGCATAGGGCTGTCGGCAGACAATATAGGTAAAGTCTGCGTAGTTGTCCATGCCTACCCCCTTAGATGCGGACATCAGAGCGGAATATCAACTCTGCAAACTTAGTACCATTCTTTAACCTTCGGACGACAACGCCATATAAAGATCATGAAGTGCAAACACACACGCTGCCGATCAGGTCACCGTCCTGGCATCTGCTCCATCATAGATGTGTCGAATTCGCAGATTGGTCCCTCTGCGATTAAAATGGAATAACAGACTCACTCATCTCAGCATGGGTATCAAATTCATCCGTTCCTCAATACGGCGCGAACTCTCACTCAGTCAGTCACACTCATCCAAGACCCAGGCTTAACGAGCATTCCCTTTCTTCTCTTCGGCTCTCATGCGTTTCTTATACTCCATTGGCGTCTCGACAACACCACGAGCCGGCCCGTTCTTTCGCCCCAGCGCATTGTTGAAAAATCCTTTCGAAAGCCGTGGTTTCTCAATCGACCACATTCCTTTTCCCTGCCGCCTGGCCTCTGCCTCGGTTTCCTTGTATAACCGCTCCAGCTTGGCGCCCCCGAATTCGGCCCCAAACTTGCCTTCGTATGTGGTTGCCAAACCACGCTTCAGCATCTCGAGGGAGACATCCTTGCGCGGGAAAAAGAAGGGAGGTGTTCGCACGTACACAGTGGCGACGACGCGGTCGTACTGGTCGCGACGGTAGATATAAGCGCGAACGCGGCGGTTGAGGATCAAAGATTCGAGGTATGCGAGCGCTTCGGCGGCGTAGGGTTGCGCAGGTCGGCCAAAGTATGCGCCTTCAGGGGCGTCGATGCCTGCAAGACGGACCGAGATCTGTTTTGCTCAAAGAGTAAGGGAACAGGGGAGTCGCGTTGGCAAATGGATACGACAATGATCCAACACTAAAGCGGGAGACAAGAAACGGGTAATAGACTCACGGTTCGACCTTTCAACACCTTCCTGTCTGTTGGCACATGGCGCAGCCAGCCCCAACCGGCCAGGCGGCCACCGGGCGTGTGAAAGAGATGGAAGCCGTCGCCGTCGCCAACGCTCGTGACCTTGCCGAGCAAACTACGGCGACGAAAGAAGCTCGGGGCGATGTGTTCGCTCCCGGGGAAGCGGCGTAGGTAGTTCTGGTAGAAAGACCAAAGGCCAATGCCGACACCTGCTGCTAGGATCGGTGCGATCCAGTTCTGTGGTTGGTAAAGGTAGGCTCGGATGGAGTCTTTCAGCGAAGTGGTTTGAGTCGGTGATGTTGCATTGGCTTTGGCGTTGGCGGCTGTCACACCCGAGCACCTCTGCCGGTCTCTGTCTGCTGCCATCTGCAGCATTGTTCGTCTGGGGTGCTGTGTGAAATTCCACTCATTGTTGTTGCTTTCATTCAAATCAGGCCATGGCATGTTTGATCCCACAGAACAGTCAGTTGACAGCGCCCGCGGGACTTGGCGGTTTAGCGGGTAGTTCATACCATCCACCAGAGTCAGGAGGGCTTGGAGGCTGGTGGCGGGGCACTGACCGCTGCGGCTGGCGGCCGGTCACCAACTCACTGCAGTCACCAGAACCCGTGGCCAGAAAGGTTGGGTCCCGCTTTGGTGGATCAGCCACCGCGGCCCGCTGGGCAATGCGGGGACCGAATCCACCAAATGATGCACAGACCACATTCCTCGCCAGGGCTGTGAACTGCGCTCGATCTCATTTCCTCAAGAGTCAAAGCCCTTAGTTGGGCAGGTTGGGCTTGCTGGACACAGAGCCACACGAAAGGGGCTCACCATCTGTCCCAGATAAGTTGTCATGGCCAAGATAGCTTTCATACATCCAAAAATCGATTGCAAGGTGTGCTACTCATTCAAAATCCATACGGGTCATCAGGTAAAAAAAAACAAAAAAAACAAGCTGATATAGGACTCAGGTCGCAACATGCAGTTCAACACCCAACACCTGTGAGCCTCACTCGCCCCCTGTCATAATCGTAGGCCTCTGTTTGGTCCCCTCCCATCAGTATACCGAGTAGCAGCTTCAACTAGCCAGTCATATTTTCAAAAGGTAATAGTCAGGTTGCCATAGCTAGTGCCTATTTGGAAGCCTTTTCCGTTCAGGTCGCCGAAGGTGTTACTGATGCTCGGCGACTTGGACGTATTTGATGCAGTTGCCTTTATGCCTTCGGCTTTTTCAAGAAGCTCCTGAAGAAGTTTGATAGATGTGTTCAGGGTTTCCTGTTGCAGCTGATTCTGATCGATTGCGCTCTCTTTGCTGTCCTCCGAATCCACATCATCACTTTGGGACTGACGAAGCTGTTGAAACTGTTCATTCAACTTGGGCAGCTGATTATTTGCTGTCGCGATTGCATTGCGAACCTGAGTTGTGGCGAAAATCATGTCTCTAGCGACGTCTTCCATTGCTCTTCCCTGCCGACTTGTGCTATAACTGTCATCGAGTAAATGGTTTAGCATGTCTGCCGCCTCGCCGAATATATGTTGGGCGCTTACAGTGTCATGATGCTCACCATGGATGTTAACGTGAGCTTGCAGTTTCTTATTTGCGCTGACATAGTCGCAATCTGATTCTGCCCGAAAATGCCAATCTTCAAACGGTCTCGAAACGATGTCTGCCCCTCTTTGCTGTGTCGGGTCCAACGTGCAAGATCTTCCTGGAACTTTTGACACGCCTTCGAACATAGCTGCATGATATGTTTGGCCTGGTTCGCAAACTCCGGACCAAAAAAGTTCCAATCCTCCTCTGGAATGCCCTTGACAGTGTTAAGTTGCTGTTCAATGATGATTAGATCGTCCCTAAGTTGGATAATCAAGTCGTGGGCATCTCGGATATTTTGGATATCGTTGATCAGGTCCCGGACTCCTTGGACTGCAGCAGCGGCAATCCCTATAACTGCACTCACAGGTTCCATTGGGATGAGCAGCACAGTGAGGTCAATGTGAGATGACTCCAGAGCAAACCCGCTGTAGGTGAGGTCGGATGATAACAGTGCAAGGATGCCAAGTCTGGAGGCATGAAGATCAGCCTACTTTTATACCAACCATGGGAGCCTGATATGCTGCATTCAACACTGGTTGGCTGCTACATTGCCGATGGCAGTGCTATCCGAAAAGGGAAACGGGCTTAGCACACCCTACATATCCAGCTAGTGTACAATGTCCAGGGTTGGGAGTAGATGCGGATGAAGCTGGAGGGGACGACACAGTAGGCGAGGAGGGGAAGGATCGATGGTTCAAGAAGGAGTAAGCTGAGCAAGGGTCTTATACCTCGAGGGCAAAGGTGATTATGGGATAAACGATAACTGCATATCCTGCTGCGCATTGGTTATGATCACGCGAATCGTTCAACGAGTTCTTCGATGGTATAGGAGGTCTGGACTAAGCTAGAAGATGGATGATGCTATACAGACGGTGTATTGGTGACTAGCATGAGGACTGCTGACAAGTTTGGGTGTACCTGCTACTAGGTACAACCTTGGTTGCTGTGTCATGTGCTGGTTGATAACCTGCAGTACTCGTTCTGGGCAAGTCCCCGCTCGGAACGACGCGGCTACGAAGTATATCTGAAGAACATAGTTGTGCCTTTCTCTTGGTGGCCCCAGGATAGACATTTCGATAATACTTTACACCAGAACAAATGATTTGTAATCCAGCAGCAAGCATCCGAGAAGGTTAATACCAATGTTTTCCGTATACATATTACTTCCCCTGGAAAGACTCGAGACTCGAGAGCTCTACTATCTTCCTTTGACATGGCTTGACGACTAGTTGCTGCATGCCTCAGCTGAGGTATTTGAGCAAGTCAATTGAAAGACGGGCAACTGCAGAGCCAGATAGCCTTCAGCTCTAAACTTCGTTCATAAGCAGTACCATATACCTGACGTGTTTCCTATGCCCGAACTGCAATGACTTGTCAAATCAAAACAAAAGGGAGCGATAGGCAAGTTGCATATGTAACTGCGGGCTAACCAGCAAGCTCTTATATAGTCTCATGGTTGGTTACAAAAAGCAGTGGTAGCGCTATACAGGTTGCCTTGATGATCACATTGGCGAGGGTTATGTCGGTGGGACACTGAGGAAGGGCGGGGTCACGGAGGGGTTAAGGCACGGATGCAGTCACTCAAACAGCGGAGAACATACGAGATGTGAGTCATATTATCCTTGATAATATATGCATCAGATCAATCGATCATTTTCTCCGTTCTCGACTTCCCAAGCTGCCATAGATCTCTGTATCCAGGCAGCCCTTGTCCATCGAGGCGACAAATCTATGTCCACGTCGAGAACAGCAAACGATGATGTCGAAAGCATCGCAAACGCCACAAGGTTCAAATCGTCAAGAAATATTGATCTGTTCAAGGACTGGATCGGTCCACAGCACGTTATTTTGAGCCGACATCAAGCCAGGAACAACAAGGACCGAGCTAACCTAATGGACACGGGGAACTTAGGTCTGACTCAAACATATCAATCACTTTTGGAATATCGGGAGAGGTATCCCAGTTGACCAAAACGATGGGTAAATCACTGCAACCTTCGATGCGTATGCCATGTATATTGAATGACATGTTCGGGAATGTCAAAACTGACTGATGGTTCTCGTCACAGGGTTGTCTTCCCAAGCTATGACTCGTCGTTGATCATGATCGGGATCCCGCCATCGCCGACAGAGGTATTATTCTCTCGCGGATACTTGCTAGGTGCTTTAATCTAAGCGAACGTTTAGCTCTTGTCGGATTGCTTGGCGTTGGGTGAGTGCACATGCTCCAGTTCCTGCTCAATGCCCGAGTACCCATTCCTCGGTGCTGGCATTAGCGTGCTTCGGGCGAAACAATACGTATCGATCTGGATATACCTCTACATCTCCGATAGAACCAGCTGACAGATATGGTGGATATTTGTATATTAAAACACAGGTGGCGATTGAGGCGGTGTTTCGAATCGCAGAGGCGTCACGTACCATCTAGGTCTTCTGGGTAGACGCTTTCGAGGGGGCAAGCCATACTATAGCTTTCGGAAGATTGCCAATGCAGTGGAATTGAGAATAGCAATTCGGTCTCCTTGATAAGAAGTCTGTCGGCGTGTTTGCAACTAGCTTTCCGATGACAAGAACGGGAAATGGGTCCTATTTGTCAAACGAGCCGACGATCCCAGCTTGTTTGGTCTCGCATCAGGATGCTCCAATAAGCGGATCGAGCTTGAGAAGTACCTTCTCCGAAGAATAACTCTGTCACAATCACATCTTGGAGTTCTCGTTTTGCCTTTGAGCTTGGAGTTTGGAACTAGCAGGACGACGTGTTCAACATTGGTCCGATGACCGAGCCAGAGGCCCTTTTGCTCCTTGAAAGATTAGGGACTTTGGATGATCCCACAGTCGCAGTTTGGCTTGTGCAAGAAATTGGTTATGTCCCTCTTGCGATTAGTCAGGCTGCATCCATCATACAAACAGGAAGGCCGCTGAAATCACCGTCTCACTGCTTATGAAGGCTTCGTGAAAGTCATGACACCAAAATCAAATACTTGAACACAGTCTATGTTGACTCTTACTGCGTTGCCTTCGGCAACATACATAGCATGATACTGTCCTTCGATCGGTTGTTCTAGGAAATTGTCCTCATTCGGCGTTCTACCCTAGAGCTTCTTTCAGCTGTTGCCTACTTTGCGCCACATTCCGATATACCAGATGAACTTCTCCGGATTCGGATCAGGATGGCTCAGATGAGAATGACTCGGATCAAGATGGTCAGAATCAGTCCAGGTCGGGTCAAAAGGGGTATCAAGACAACTAATAAATTTGAGGAGCACAACAGGATTTCCTAAGGGTGGCCCTTCATCAGATATCTTATTGTTTACCCTCAGCGTTGAAGATCTCCTAGGCGGCGTGGCGGCCATGACTGTGACATCCAATCTAACTAAGCTTAAAAGCAGTAATATTTGGGAAACATCGTCTACAAACCATGAGACTCTGCTTCTAAGCTATGATATTATCTTTTTTAAAAAGAGCTTGAATAGACAGAACACCTTCAAGACTCCAAGTACCCTTATACAACTGTCTCTCGACGAATTGGAATTGAAAAAGACTTGGGGGATGGAGCCATGATATGACCGCGTTCCGAGCCCTGAAGCGCATCGTCGATCTAGCCATGATGATCTTTGAGGATTTTCCGGGAACGAGGTATTTCCAGCTGTTTACCTGGGTCAACACAGAGGCATCCGATGAACTTGCGCTAGTAGTTGATCTTTATCGTGAGATCTAAAGTCTTTAGCAAACTGTCGAAAACCAGGTCCTCATATTCATGCGATTGTATAGCAGGGCCACTTTGTCCAGGATCTTAGTATCAGGTGCTTTTGGGCAAAGATGGAGTTCGCCATCACATGTTTTCTCAAACGTATGAAGTATTATGACCTGGCACTGAGTATTAGAATGAAAACAGCGGAGGTATTCCGTCATTTGTGCAGAGACATATACTCATACATTGGAGGACATGGTACTGCTTTTTGAATCTACAATGTCAAAGGAGACATGAAACAAGCTGCACAATTGCGAGCATGGGTGATTAACGCGGTGCCAAATTCCGTCTGCTTAGCATGTAGTTTGTTGCATGCCATCCGATGCGGAGTCATCGAGTCAAGAAACATAATACTCGATATGTGAGCGCGAGATGGCTTTGTTGCACAAAGAAAAGGCCCTTTTTAGCTTGCTCACTGCAACGGGTATAAACATCCACTCACGCTCCTCCAAGAAGGTTTTGATCTTACCACATGACTCGATATTAACTACATCGATGTAAAACATCAGAGGATATGGGTGACAGTGTTGATTGACGTAATCACTCTGTGTGCTAAAGTTGCGTCAGGTATCTCAAGTCTGAGCCCTGCCAGGGGAAACAGGTCAACACTTGATACTGGATTCGACTTCTTCAGACCTCAAATACATGATATTTGACCTTCGATTGTGGTGCCTAGGCCGGTTTGGAAACGAGGGCGAATGCACAATGCGCGGTTATGATGCCAAGATGGCCGTTGCTATCACACGGGAACGGTATTCTCTATCTCGAGGTTAATTACTTATAGCTCAAGCTGTATTGCACATGCTGTTGTGGAATAACCAGAAACAGTATGGTTATTGAACGTTCAGAGACACTCTTGACTAGGAATACCTTGGCCATGATTTGGCGATGGCAGGGTCACCATCAAGATGCTCTTATGGATGTGAGGAACCATGTAACTGCTTGGAAAAATATTGAAATATCATATAATTCTTAGACTCTATACATATTACTTTTATTGGAAAAATGGGGGGAGTAGAGGATGGGGGATGAAACGGGGTAAAGAGCTAGGAGGGAGGTGCAAGTAAACATGTGATAGCTGCCCATACTACAAAGGCAGACTTAACCCCGAGATCATCCGGAAGTCGAGGGAGCGATATCTGACTAGGTATATAGGTAGTTACTATTTGAATGTATTACTTGAATGATGCAAGGAATGATGCGTTGCTGATTTTACAACGAGCTGTCATGTGTCGTTTACCCTTAACATTATGTACATGGAGCAGGAAGTCTGAGCATATTGTCAACCAAGCCAGGTAAGCTTATCAAATCCTGCTTTCAGCACTGCGGTTGGGCCTAGCCTCTGGACAATCTGATTTATTTTGCCCCTTGTTCTGGTGAAGTGATAACATCAGCCAAGCTCATTTCATTTCCCCCTTTCCTTGTCGAAGGAGATGCATGGCTTCTTGCTCTCCTCTCAAGAATCAGAAGTGCGCATCAATCTCTCTTTTGCGACACGAAGTCCCTCTTTTATTACTTCCAGTTTTTTGGTCTCCAGATAGCAGCGCGGACACACTCGTTCGCGCAACCGAATGGTGACAAAGGAGTGAGGGCGGAGCTCACCACAGCTGCGGACCATAATGGTATTCCCGCTGGATTTGTTGAGTAGGGTTGGAGAAGGAAGAAAACGGATACAGGCATGTTTGCAAGGCTGTGCTGGAGTTACTGGATCAAGAAACGCGGAGTGGAAGCAGGCATAAAGAACTCGCTTATGATAGCACATCTTATATTCTGCGCCGTTATAGGCAAGGGGATAGCGGAATTGAGGTGCAAGTGCTGTTAATTCTGTTTAGATCAACACAGAACTGGTGTTCCGGACTTCCTGGATAGACTGAGGAGTGGGGAGATTGCGTGATGCTTCTGCTCCTCTATCCATGAGGGAATAACGAGAAGAGCTGGAAGACCAATTTCTGTTATATAGGAGCTCTTTGGGAAACTGTTTTATGGTCAAGCAACACTATGGAATACACTTGACATTTCTACAGAATGTCGTTGTTCCAATGGTGACCAAACGCGTAGATCTAAGGATGATGTTAGCGGTTTCCTTTGTTATCCCACAGGACGCGACCACATTGTCCTTGTCTTTGTTCACCTCCTTGAGTGTTTGCAGAACTGCATGGCTGGGATTGGTGACATCAAATAAGATCAATAGGTTATAGGATGAAAACTACCTTGAACTTTTTCCAGCTTCAGGAAAACAGATTGCCAGTTGTTCATTTAGGGCAAGATGGAAAGGCAGATGAGGATACTAAACGAGCTGTCGGCGCTGCTCGTCAGAAACACGATCTATTCAATGTTGGCTGCCTAGGAAGAAGCACCATCTGAACCATGAGGGCTTCCTTGTAATACTCCGGTCCTTTCAAGAATCTTGCTTTCAATCACTTCACTAAAGTCTCTCGCCCAGAAGAGCTTGCCTCGATCAGCACGCTCTCCTACATGTGGCACTTTGAATCGCATCCTCCGCAGGGTCTTCATCAATTTAGTCTCCGTGTTATCTGCAACCACCACGCCCAGATCGGCCGCCAGCAGGCATGCCAGATCTGTTGTTGAGTCCCCAAAATAAACCACCCGTTCCTTTCCGTCGAGCTTCATCACAGACTTCATGGCCCGTAACTTGTCCTTAACGCTCACCAGGACATCTCCTCCTAGTTCAGCTGGGCCCTTCACCTCGCCTGATGGAAGAGAAACCTCATTGGCGATCACCCTATTTTTTGAACGCCCCTCTTTCCAGTCCTATGCTGCCTTCCACAACACCTCTGATGAACTCTGCGGACCAGTTGACACTAACAACAGCAACTTCCCAATCGTCCGTATTTGTCCCACCAAATCGCTTCATGAACTCGCCAAAACCCTTCCGCACTTCCACACAAAGTTCCCCACCACCATCGGGAGGGACATTGGTATCCTTGCTATGCAAAACAGCCGACCTTCCCAGATCCCTCAAACCCCATTTCCGGGTTTCAACGTCCTCAACACTCTCATACTTAGCCTCTTCCCAGCTCACCAGCCCTGCAAAGAACCCTGCAGCTCCGACGCGTGCAACGCTGGCTTTCTCAATAGGTTTGACGCTCTCAAGGTAGTCAAACTCATCGTCTATCTCCCGACGGTCTTCTTCACGCGGACGGTATTGTGCCGAGTGGGCAGTATGGGCGGCGACATACTCCCGGACGATGTCATCCCACAGAGAGAAGAGAGCAGCTGTGTTTGGACGCTTTTGTGATGTTGTCTTAAGCTCTGACATGCATTCTGGGAGGAGAGGGGATGTTGTTTGTTGACATTGGTCGCTATGCGGAGACGCACTGGTGGTGCGGGCGATGGAGAGGGAGATGAGTGCGTGAAGAGTATCGGTGCACGTTATAGTGCCATCAAAGTCGAGGAGGAGTAGCGGCATTTTTGGTTTTTTTTTGCTGGGCTCTAAACTGTTTGGTCTGTTAAAAAGTGTTCTTCGCAAGATACAGAGTGGAAGTGAGAAGGCTCGTGGTTTTATGCTACGAGAAGTGATGCGTGCCGCTTGTGTAAGACATGTGAATGAATTCATCTAACCCTCTGTGTCAATGTGGTCAGAAGAGTTGGCTGCTGGGAAGGAAAACGACGTTGGAATGACCCCACAATTTTGTTTCGTGTGTCTACGGTAAGATCCTCACCCTGGGAGATGGGATGAGACCTGTTGCATGAAGACGCAACCTCACGGACCTGACGGACAACAAAGAAAAAGCCCGACGCGGCAAAGAGTGACCATTCTTAGGTTCGGGTATCTTCTATATCGACTATGACCTATAAACGCTCTTACGCAAATTACGACGTGTTCCCGTTATCCTTACCGACAACGCCAATGCGAAAATAGGTATACAGATAGCGCCCAGGAAGGTTGTTATAAAGTCACTGGTGACGCCTTGATTTCATCAAGCGAGCTGGTTGTCCAACCTAAATGACGTCCTCCATCCTGATGTCCTCATCATCCTCATCTTCCGACGGCACATCTGCCCTGGGCACAGCAGCGTCATCGGCAGGCTTGGGCAGCTCGGCCAGCAAGTTCTGGAACTCAGGTTTGAGTGACCAGTTGTTGGCAAACTTGCCAGAGCGCTGCAACACGGCAACCTTCTCGAGACATTCGCGGATATAGGCCTCGGGCTGCGGGATCCGTTGGCGGAAGGCCTTGATCGACCAGTATTTGTGCTGTGAGAAGCACTTGGCGATCTCGTCCATGAGCTGGTTTTCGGGCCAGCGAGTCGCTTTGTTCTCCATCTTCTTTTGCTTCGTCGGCTTGGTGCTTGTTTTCTGTATGGGGTCAGAAAGGCTGTCACATGTCCACAAACCAACGTTGCCTGAAGACCTACGAGATAGTTCTCCCAATCATCGCGATTCGTAATCCCATTGGGCGGCAGCTTGTCGACGATCTGGACCTGCTCCCTCACCTTCTGTGCCTCCTGGGCACGCAGGTAAAGGAAGCGGTCCGTCTCGGCATTTTGCGCGGGAGTGCAAACGACTTCATGCTTGATCCTGCCGGCGATCCGAGTTTTTTCTGGATCATGTATCAGTAATGGCACCGCCGTGTATACGTAAAGAAGTGAGACGCGCTGGGGCAAACTGACTTGGAATCGGCTTGCGAGCGTATGGTGCCCCCCTCTTCGTGCCGCGCTGCTCTACAGGCTGTTCTGTTTGCCTCTGCTGCTTACGTAGCAGATGAGCTGGAATACCCTGGGCCAGGGCATTGGCTCGCTCCTTGTTCTTTGCGGCATAGCTAGGGAGATCCTGCTCGGTGAAGATAAACGTATTGTGCACATCGTGGTTTACAACATCCATGTTATACTCTTTCGGCAGTGGCTGGTGAACCGCCAAGTCGGGCTTGAGGCGTAATCTCAACTTCTAGATACAGACGCAGTGTTAGCAACAATCCAGATTGGCTGCGAACACTGCTTGCGGCTGGCGAGGCTAACCAAGTTGCCATCCTTATCAAACCATTGACGAATTGACCCAATCTCGATTTCAGCATCGTCATCCAGCTGAGACCAGACCTGCCAGAGGTAGCTGGGCAGACGGGCCAGATACATGCGAGCGCATTCGTTGGCGTTTGGGAATTTATCGTAGAACTCCAAATCAGGCGTCTCATCGAGCGCTTCATCGACATAGGGACTGCCCGCGTCGGGCTCTGGCTTGATTTGTGTTTGCTCGGCCATCTTCTGGGATGCTTCGGCAGATGCGACTTGGGCACGGTGCAGTCACAATTTAAATGGGGTGATGGGCAGTTGTTGGGAAAACTTTGGAGGACGGCGCTGGGTTTGGGAAGAAAAGGAGGGTTAAAGCGTCAGAACTCGAAATTGGTTGATGATGGGAGTTTGGAATGAAGGCAAAAGGATGGACAGGTGATTGTTAAGCACCCTTTCTGCGCTCTGAGTACCTGCTGCCTGCTGCAGGACGGCGGGCGCAGCTGGTGGAACACGACAAAGACGCTGGGCAGCGGGCCAAGCAGCGTTGGATGTCAAAAAGCTGTGGGGCTGGTACGTACCTACCTGCCCACAGGGAGATGTGGGGCATTTCTTGGCAACACAGGTTACCTCATGCTTTGCGCTTTGGACTGCTTCCCTGTTCTTTCGTGCACACAAGGGCAAATTATCGGCACAAGAAAGAGTATAATGCCAAAATCATTTTGTGTTATTTACCAGGACACAACTGGTAGCGCTGCTACTGCTGCTGCAGTTCGGCAGCCAGTACATGAGTAGTCCAGATTTGGGATTAGAGAAGTATGTACATACATGCCGTACATACCGATGAAGGTTGACGCGATACCTTTGATGACGCACGTCCTGTGCTTCTCAGCCTTGCGCTGTGATTGGCCGGTTTAGGGCATTGGACACCCCGTGCCTGCCCACGCTTTCCACTACAAGGCATCTCCTTCAGTCGAAAAGACCGCTTTCCTCTTCCTGCTCCTGCTCTCACACCTCCTCGCTTTAATTCTTTGTTCTTTCCACCGACCCCCATTATCCCATTCAGCTTTCGAGTCATCTGTCGCACTACAACCACAGCAGATTTTCGACTGCGAAGCATCCTCTACTTACCATAATCTTCCTTGCAGTAGCATAAACACGGCAAAAGCAGCAAAAGCACCGAAAATTCGAAAATGGCAACGGAAGAGGAGCGCGAGATGATGGAGCGCATCAAGCGCCTGACTGACCAGATCCAGCTTCATAAAAGTCAGCAGCAGGCGGCGGCAGCGGCGGGACAAAACCCCCCGCCGTATTATCGATCGCATCATCGTATGTCGCAATGGCTTCCAAAACTTTTGCGCTATCCTACCTCCTGAACTAACAGACTTCTCAGACCCGGGCTATCCGTCCTCATGGCGTCGAGGTGGTTTTCCCCATCGCGGTGGCCACTCGGGGGCTCGAATGCCACTTTACCGCAACAAGACACTCATCTTAAACCGTGGACCCCAGCAAAATCAGCAAACAGCGACGGCAGAGGCGGATTCTGGAGCTACCTCGGATGCATCCACAACCTCGTGGATTACCAAAACTGATCGCCACCTACAATTGATTAACGCCTCGGTTTATAAAAACAGCATTCAGGCCCGAACAGCTGCTCTCGAACAGACCCGGCGTCAGAAAGCTGCGTTCAGAGATAAACAAGAGCGCGCCAAGCTCATCAGCCACCTCAACCGAATGGCAAACAGCGGAGGTTTTGGTCAGACTAATTCACAGGCCCCCGCCGAACAAAAGTACGAGGTCACCGTCCAGGGCATCCGATTTGTTGTAGCAAAGAACGGCAGCAAGTTAGTCAGGGTTCCCGGTGCGTGGTGACCTGATTCGTTGGCATATCTTTGCGTTGCGCTCACACAACAATAGGCGATGTCAACTCGCCCAAGGCCACTCCCAAGATGGCCGTTATCGGTGGAGTCAAGTTCTACAGAAGCAAAAACGGGAATCTGTATCGTCACGGCGTTGTGAAAGCCCAACGGTATGTTCCCCGGCTCTCTGGGAGTGGGCAGCTGACTCCAGCGTTGCGCGGCAGGCAATCCGGTGCCGTCAAGAAGGTCAATGTGCCTTGCAAACAGTTTTCCATGACGGGTAACTTTATATCCTCGACCGACGCCCCCGGGGCCACATCCTCGAATCTGACCGGGCTTCGGTAAGTCTACCGAGTCGTGTTACTAACCGGATTTTCCCAGGTGTTTGCAACCAAGGCCCACGCTGCCGCTATATCCACGACCCCCACAAAGTTGCCATTTGCAAGGACTTCTTGCTTCAGGGTGACTGCCCAAACGGCGAGCATTGCGACCTCTCCCATGACCCTACCCCCGAGCGCATGCCGACTTGCTTGCATTTTGCCCGAGACAGTTGCACCAAGTCAGATTGCAAGTATGTCCATGTTAAGTTGTCCCCAACTGCCAAGGTGTGCCACGATTTCGGCTTTTACGGCTATTGCGTAAAGGGTGCTAGCTGCCCTGACCGTCACGCCTTTGAATGTCCTGACTTCAGCAACACGGGTGTCTGTAAGAATAAGGGCTGTAAGCTGCCACATCGGGAGCGGGCCAGTATGCTTCGCACCAGAGGACTCGGCAGTGGCAGCGGAGGAGGGGCAGAGGACGACGAGAAAATGGAAGATGTCTCGAGCGATGACGAGTCGATTGACAGCGATGATGTCGACTCGGATGAGGTGGACGAGTTCATTGGCCAAGATGAGACAGGCGGTCTCGATTTCGTGGAGCAGAGGGACTTCATCGAGCTATGATGATGCTCGCCTCTGACCATGCCCTCCACACCTTAATTGTGCTTCTCTTCCATCACCTCTGCTGCATTGCCTTTTGGCATTGATACCCTTACCCTTTCTGATTTTACGCTACTTGTTAGTCTGCATCATTCCGGGGGGGGAAGAGGAGGAACAAAAAAAGGAGAAGATGAGTAAAGAAAAAAAATCAGGGAAAAAAATGACTTTAGACCACGAGAGGGAAAGACATATCTCGCCCCTGGAATTGCTGGTGCAAGGGGGCCTTACAGTGTGTTGGTTTATTCTGGCCGTCCAAAGAGTACCTACCTATATTTATAGCACCCTCTGTAGAGGATAAAAGAATGTAATGAAGACGAAAGCCGCTTATTGTCTGCTGAGCAACCTAGGGAGAGCTTGACCGTCGCATTAGCGACGTAGTTACTTTGCAAGATGACTTTGATCTCAAAGGAGGTATACAATGTTGGTGCATAGCAACCAAATTCGTCCCCAGCCGGCAAGTGCAGAAAGCCCCATTCGAGGTAGATGTCACGCGCATCAGCCTGGTCATTATCTGGATTTATTGAGTAATACCAAAATGCTAAGACAGACATTGTCTTTAGCCCCGAGTATAAACTTCTCTTCAATCGAATAGCTCTCTGAAACCGCAAACGCTCCAGTAAACGCCTAGCTTCCAACCTTGAAGGTCCTCCCGCTGGCTGTCTTGCGCTCCTTCTCCTCGTTGTCAGGCCTCGCTCTGCGCAGAACTGGCAATATGTTAGCATCTGATAGTTTTCGAGTTGGGAAATGAGGATACTCACCTTGGAGGAAGTCTGCTGTCCGCCGCCGCATACGCGAGTGGATATAAGCCTAAGTTGATGAATTTTTAGCTTCATGCGTGTATACAAAGCCGAATAAGTCTCACGAACTTTGGAGGCTTTGATGTGGTAGTGGAAGTAGTCGCGGAAAGTTTGGAGGTGGGAGATGACCTCAGGCATTCTCTGGGGAGTAAGATGACGGGGAAAGAGGACTGTCACAGCGTTAGTATTGTCTAGAGAGCTCCTCGACATAAAGTCGGAGGACAGGGGCGTACCAAAGGTGACGTAGCCAATTTCTCCCGTTCCAGTATTCCTAACCCCTGGGACACCTTGCAGCTCAAGCGGCGGGTCATTGCGGAAGAGCACCTGGGGTGCGTTCTGGATGGCCCGCCGGCGGGCATCGACGAACTCCTGGATGAAAACTTTACCAAAAATACGGTCCGTCTCCTCACGGAAGACGGTGCTGAAGATGACGGTAACACGGTCGTGGCTAGCCTTGATGTAGATCGCCTCCTCCTCGCGGTAGTGGATCGCCTTTACCTCACCGCCTTCGCGTACACCCTGCGGTGCCTCCTCAGAGCTGAACTTGGCAGCTTCGGCCTTTAGCTGATAGTGTTCTTCGTAGGCCTGCTCAAACGGCGCAGCCATGATATTGCGCTTTAGCAGTGCAATCTTGTTGACCAGCGCCTCGCGCTCCTCCTGAGACTCGGGAAGCGCAGTGAGGTCAACAACGATGGAGAAGTCAAAGCCCGGCTCTGGCGGTACCACGTACGGCCCATATTCGCGGTTGAGGACCTTGTCGGCGCCGTAGCGCAGCAGGTCCTGGAAGCAGCGGATCTGGATGGAGACCATGATCTTGGTCTTGGTTTCGGGGGTTGAGATGTGGAAGGTGACACCATCGAAGTCGGACGCGGTCTGGTCGATCGACACGGGGTTCGCTCTGGACGACAACGCGAGGAGTCAGCGGCCCTGAACCAGCAAGAACACCAGGAGCGAGATTTCAAGAACATCTCCAGGGAGTCCAGGCCGCCTGTTACTTACCCAGGAGCAAAGCGCTCCGTGAGGATCGACTGGATCAGCACGTTCTGGTAGTCGAGCAACAGCATCTTGGCGGCGGGCTGGGACTTGTTCGTGCGGCTGTTGCTCACGGCAGTGTTGTTGATACGAGGGAAAGCCGGGCTAAGTCAAGTCCCTGAATCCGCCAGAAGCACAGCAGGCAACTGTCAGGAGTCGTTGATAGCGGGGCCGCGTGCCCATGGGAGAGCTGACGTTGCGGCGGCAAGGAAGAGCAGTTAAGCCAAGTCTCCACTAAGACCCTGGTCCCCTCCCCTGAAGCTTGCCATAAGTGGGCTGGACGGAATCCCAGCCCGCCCCGCCGCCCCACCAGCTTGGGAGCGCGCGGGCAGCCACATCTGCTGGCCGGTCTGTGTGGCTAGTGTGCAGAAGGGAGCTGGCCTTTGCTCCGCCAGCCCTCTTATCTTATCAGGGCCAAAAAAAGTTCAGAATGAACATCCCACTGCGTGCCTTGCGAACAAGAACGCCTGAACTCATTGGGGCGATTGGAGACGGTTTCCAAGTTTAAGAGCGAGTTGACAGCCGCGCGCCGCCAACATGGTCAAGTCATACCTGTAAGCGATCCCATCTAAGTCGACAACTTTAAGTTTCATCCTACAACCAGCGGCTCACTCACGCGTACACTAGGAAGTTTGAACCCTCCAAGTCCTTCGGCGTCGTCGTATCCAGCAACTCCAACCTCGTCTGGTCGTCCCGGGGAAAGGCAGGCGCCGGCGCCGGCCAGGCCATTGTCGCCGCAAACGAAGAGGTTCTCGTCTGGGACATTAAGAAGGGCGAGCTTCTAAGCAGATGGAGGGATGAAAATTGCAAGTTCAGAGTTACGGCCATTGCGCAAAGCCGAACTGACCCCGATGTGTTCGCTGTCGGCTACGAAGATGGCAGCATCCGTCTATGGGATAGTAAAATCGCGACGTCCGTCGTAAGCTTCAATGGGCACAAGTCCGCCATCACCGTTCTCGCCTTTGACAAAACTGGTGTGCGCCTCGCCAGCGGCTCCAAAGACACCGACATCATCGTCTGGGATCTCGTCGCCGAAGTCGGACAGTATAAGTTGCGCGGTCACAAGGACCAAGTCACCGGCTTGTACTTCATTGAGCCGGACCCGGTTGTGCGGACTGAGGGTGAGGATGACCATGCAGTCATGGCCGTCGACAGCGAGCCAAGTGATGGCTTCCTCCTTACAACAGGCAAGGACTCCCTGATCAAGCTCTGGGACCTGTCATCGAGGCATTGCATCGAGACGCATGTTGCCCAGGCCAACGGCGAGTGCTGGGCTCTCGGTGTATCGCCTGACTTTACCGGCTGCATTACGGCTGGCAACGATGGTGAAATTACGGTTTGGGCTCTTGATGCGGATGCGCTAGCCTCGTCGGCACAGAAAGTTGACCTCTCACAATCCGTCAACTTCCTACAAAACAGGGGAACTCTACACCGGTCAAGCAAGGAGCGGGCCGCGGAAGTGGTGTTCCATCCGCTTAGGGACTATTTCGCCGTACACGGTGTTGAAAAGTCGGTCGAGATCTGGAGGATACGAAACGAAGCTGAGATCAAGAAGACGCTCGCTAGGAAGAAGAAGAGGAGAAGAGAAAAACTAAAGGAGAAGAAAGCGGAGGGAGCTGATGCCGATATGGACGAAACTGACGATACTGATATCGCCAAGGCCGAGGTATCTGATGTCTTCGTTCAGCACGTTATCGTCAGGACGACAGGGAAAGTCCGATCAGTTGATTGGGCCTTGAACCCCGGGGTAAAGGATCTACAACTACTTGTTGGAGGGACAAACAACTTACTCGAGCTTTATAACATTGTCGGGAAGGAAAGGCTAAAGTCTAAGGGTGAAGAGCCCGACTACAACAAGGCGCTGGCCGTCGAGCTCCCGGGTCACCGGACTGATATTCGGTCTGTAGCCATCAGCTCCGATGACAAGATGTTGGCATCAGCAGCGAATGGCTCGCTAAAAATCTGGAATATCAAGACGCAGCAGTGTATCCGCACCTTTGACTGCGGTTACGCGCTCTGCTGTGCCTTCCTTCCCGGCGACAAAGTAGTGATCGTAGGCACGAAGGAGGGTGAACTACAACTCTACGATGTTGCCTCAGCATCACTGCTGGAGACGGTCAATGCACATGACGGGCATGCTGTCTGGGCCCTGCAGGTGCACCCTGATGGCAGATCAGTGGTGTCTGGCGGTGCTGACAAGACGGCCAAGTTCTGGGACTTCAAGATTGTCCAGGAGCCGGTGTTGGGCACGACACGCACAACGCACAGGCTCAAGCTGGTGCAGTCCAGGATACTCAAGGTTTCGGACGACATTTTGAGCTTGCGCTTCTCGCCTGACGCGAGGCTCCTGGCCGTCGCGCTTCTCGATAGCACCGTCAAGGTTTTCTTCAACGACACGCTGAAGCTGTATCTCAATCTCTATGGTCACAAGCTACCCGTGCTGAGCATGGATATCTCCTATGACAGCAAGCTCATCGTGACAAGCTCTGCCGACAAGAACATCAGGATATGGGGTCTCGACTTTGGTGACTGCCACAAGGCGCTCTTCGGCCACCAAGACAGTATTCTGCAGGTGGCCTTTATCCCGCATAATTCGGACGGCAACGGCCACTACTTCTTCAGCGCCAGTAAGGACCGCACCATCAAGTACTGGGATGCCGACAAGTTCGAGCAAATCCAGCGCATCGACGGCCACCACGGCGAGATCTGGGCACTCGCGGTCAGCCACAGCGGCCGCTTTCTGGTTAGCGCCAGCCACGACAAGTCGATCCGCGTGTGGGAGGAGACCGACGAGCAAATCTTTCTCGAGGAAGAGCGCGAGAAGGAGCTTGAAGAACTCTACGAGCAGACACTCACAACCTCTCTTGAGCAAGACCCAGACGAGCAGGACGCCAACCGCGAGATTGCCGCAGCCACCAAGCAGACGGTCGAAACGCTGATGGCCGGCGAGCGCATCGCCGAGGCGCTCGAGCTGGGAATGACTGATCTCAACACTATCCGCGAGTGGGAAGAGGCACGCCAGATCAACCCTAACATTGCGCCGCCGCAACGCAACCCCATCTTCGTCGCGCTCGGCAACATCCCTGCTGAGACGTACGTATTGAACACGCTGCAGAAGATCAAGCCAGCGTCGCTGCACGACGCGCTGCTCGTCCTGCCCTTCTCAACCATCCCCTCGCTGCTGACGTTCCTGAATCTGTTTGCGCAACGCGAACTCAACGTGCCACTGACCTGCCGCATTCTGTTCTTTGTGCTCAAGACGCACCATAAGCAAATTGTCGCTAGTCGAACGATGCGCGCCACGCTGGAGAAGGTGCGAGCTAATCTGAGGGCGGCACTGCGCCGGCAGAAGGATGAGATGGGCTTCAATATCGCGGCACTCAAGGTTGTCAGTATGCAGCTGAGAGATAAGAGTGTCAGGGAGTATGTGGATGAGACGTGGGAGGAGAAGGAAAAGGAAAAAGGGGTGAGGAAGAGGGCTTTCGCGAGCTTGTCATAGGGGCTGTAGTACTAAGAGGACTAAGCGTTATCATGATCTGAACTTGGTTTGATACCTGCCTTACCCTGTTGCTGGTGTTTTGGGGGTTTGTGGTTGGTGTTAGAAAAGGAAGAATCAATGCTACAACTTAGATCTAGAATTGAATCTGTTGAGTCCATACCAACGAAATCTTCACCTGCAGGGGGTGTTGTGTCTTGAAGCCTGCACTGGAAGCTTGTTTTTAGGGGCAACGGGACCCGACCCTGTCTGCGGGAGGGAAACCTAACCCTACCCTTGAAGGGAGTATATAAGCCCTCCAACCAAATATTATTCAGGCTGTAAGATCCTCAACATATTTATTACTTCAAGTCGCTCTTGATATCCATTGCTTTCTACCATTATATGACCTGTTTTAAAACATTCCAAGATCTGCCTCTATCCCATGTTGTTGTCATTCGGCTCACTATGCCAAAATCACTATATGCTATGCATGCCAAAAGGGTATCTCACCCGAACACCTGCTCAACATGCAACTTGAATAACGCCAATAATGCTTCGAACCCATCATGCTAATTCCTGATTATAACACCGAATTGTCACTCCATTACTCCACACTATCCGCCGGACTGCCAGGCTCCGAGCCGAAAACGTCTTCCGCGGCGGTATGCATTTCGTCCTCATTCTCGGTCACATTCGCTTGCTGCACCCCTCCGCCAAACTTCTCCGTAGGCGTTTGGACCGCCGCCGCCGCCGCCGTCGTCACAGGGGATGCCTCAGAAGGTGACGAGGACGACATGGACGAGGGAAGTGCCACCGTGGTGTCGGCCTGAAGCTGCAGTTGGGCATTATTACTCGCGTCTACAATCGTTGCTGGTTGTGCTACCGCGCCTGAAACAGAAGGAGCTGTTGTTGTTGCTATCTGCTCTTGCTGTGTTTGGTTGGGAGCTGATGGACCAGGAGCAGGGAAAGTAGTAGCACTAATGTGAGTCTGAGATTGAGCATGTTTCTCTTGCTGCTGCGGCAGATGAGCCAATGGAGACACCTGCTGCTGCTGCTGGGGTGGCTGTTGTTGTTGTAGTCTCTGTTGCAGATGCTGCTGCTCTTGATGCACCTGACGCGTCTCATTCACAACAACAAGCGGAGCAGCACATCCCTGAGGGGCTTGAAGATGGCCAGTTTGGCCTGATGGCGTTGCAGATCTGGGGGGTGGGTAAAAATCTGCAGGCCATGGTGTTGCTAGCGCTGTTGATGGTTGCGGTGAAAGTGCCTGGGCATAAGGTCCAGCCGGATGAGGATGTGGCATGCTCGGCTGCATTCCCGGTGCAGCAGAGTGTGGATGCGGGCTAGGACCAGGTTGAGTCGTTGCCACAGGTGGAGTTGGTCCTTGATCTGGACCTGCTGGGTGTGCGCCTGCTGCTGGCAGATGATAGGCTGGGTGAACTTGGTAGTTCGCGTGCTGGTGAGGTGGCTGACTGGCTGGGTTAGGTGTTGAACGAGCTAGATGCCCCTGATGAGGAGGGGGAGGGGCATGCCCAGCTGGCCCGGCATAAGCAGCGGGGTCCGCAGCTGGAGGGGCATAATGTGGAGGATGGCCGATTGCCGAGACAGAAGCTTGCTGTTGAGGGGGATGTGGCCCCGAATTGAGAGGATTAGGGTGCTGTTGTTGCCCCATAATCGATCCCGGAGCGTGCGGGCTTGGTGGTGCTGCTCCGTGAGGATGTTGATGAAAGTGAAAATGAGTCGGCTGTTGAGCTGGAGCATATGGAGGATCAGGCACTCCGTATAGAGCTTGAGGTTGAGCACATGGACATGGGAGCGGAGGGGGAACCCCGGTCGGAACCGGAGGAGGACTAGGATAGACGGAGAGGTAGCTCAGGGGAGGAACGTTCAATGGTTGACCGGCGTAAACAACAGGGAGCACCGCGCCGGGAGGTAAAGGATAGTGACCAGGCAGTGGGCCTGGCGGTGGTCCCGTATAGACAACAACATAGTTGGCTGTGTTGCTTTCTGGGGGTATGTGCGGTGGGGGAAGATGTTGAGGAGGGACATAGGCAGCTGGTTGCTGGCTAGGCCGTGGTGCCGGCGATGCTGACGCGGCTGGCGGTCTAGTGGACCCGGCAGAACCAGCAGCCCCTTGCTTAGACGGCCGTGTCGTTCGCTGCTGCTGATGTTGACGTTGCTGAGCGGACTGAGGGACAAGGGCAGGGGTCGGACAGGGGCCAACCGGAGCTGACGTCGACCGGGCCGAAGTTGGACTCGGGTCCGCAGGTGAAGGTCGAAGACCGGGACCGGGCTGCTGCTCAGTGACACTCGGAGCCGGTTGGATTCCGGGTTGGGCTCTCTGTTGTTGAACCTGGCTCCTGGTTGGGCCGCTGGCTGGGTCACGGATGGTGCCACTGGCTGAGTTGGCACAGCAGCCTGCGAATGGGACTGCGCTGGGTTGTCAGCAGGTAGCGAAGCGGAGCCTGCTGGTGCTGGTACGGTCTCGGGGGCCCTTGGGCTTGGCGTCGGAGCCGAACCCGAGGGAGCGGGGGGTCTTGGCGCGGGCGTGGGAGCAGATGGTCCGGTCGGGCCTGGGTTGTTGGCCGGCGCGGACCCAGATCCGGGAGCCGACGCCGACGTGGCCGACGACGTGGACGCTGGCGATGGTCTATTTGGCTGATGATCGTGTCCAGCGTTCTTGGATGCCGTGCCTGCTACTGATGGAGTCGCCGGAGCGGGCAGTGGAGGTCGAGGTCGAGGAGAGGAGCGCGGGGGAACAGGTAGGGGGTCGGGACACTTGGGCAGTTCGATACCGGTGCCCTCGAGCAGCTTCTTGCGCGACTCCCACCAGCCACAGATGGTGGGCATAGGAATCTTCCAAAAGGCCGACGCCTCGGCGTAGGTGGGCGGGCGATACCACACCCACTCGCCGTCTTCGGTCTGCACCAAGTCTTTGTTGCGATCAAAGCCATGAGGCTGGCCTAGGCGCGCGCGCGGCACATGCTTGAGATCGCGCTTGTCGGGCACGCGGTGGTTGAGCAGGTACATCAGCACTTCGATCTTGCGCTCGCGCGTGTAGGTGCGCTCGACGCGCTTGATCTCCTTCAGCGGCTTGGGCTGTGGGCCGGACTTCTTGCGCGGCAGCCCCGTTGCCGACAGCAGCTGAGCCGACGCTGGCGGCGTCGGGGCCATCGTGTACTGGATCGCGTCTTGTCGCAACTGCGATCCGTACGCTGCTGTCGACGTCGAGCTGGGACCCAACAAAGATCGGCGGGCCGTTGCGTTACGGTGATGGAATACGTTGTAAATATATTGTATAACTCTGCAGTTCCGTACAGTACTGATACGAAGTTAGGCCAGCGGCTAGCACCAAGCCGCACGCAATGATGTAACAGTTGTAAGATACAATCATGCCAAGACAGCGAGGTTTTGGGCTGGACCCACAAATTATCATCTCACTTCCATTCTCCATCCAATTCTTTGGTCAGAATTCAGTCGTTCAGTCGTTGGGATGAAAACATTCAAGATTGATCAATAAAACAGCAAAACTCCAACTTCAAAAGGTGAGACAAAACGAAATCCCCGGGTTGCTGTGTTAACTCTGCCAAGTCCCGCAAAACGAAGGGGATAAAAAAATCAGATGCCCAGTAACAGGATTGAACTGTTGACCTTCGCATACCATATACAGGTATGAACCAGTATTAGTACGACGCTCTAACCAGCTGAGCTAACCGGGCTTGCTGATTCACGGGTGAAAGTCCTGCTACCTTCCTTTCCATGCTTGGAAGATCGGCGGAAACTCAATCGCACAAGTGCACCTTAACTTCCATCAATTTCCAACGTGCTTGCCCTTTAATCTGAGACTTACTCCGCTGAAGAAAATCTCCGGTTCAATGGTTCTCCGATTCTGCATCCATTTTTGAATCGATCTTCCAGGCCTCTCTCATCCATTATCTTCCTCAACCCGGGCGCTTAGGGACTCAGCCTGTCAGCCGCGCGAGACGGGCGGGGAGCTATACTGTGTAGCCCACTAGCGCTTGTGCCCTTTGCCTGGGCCCGGGCCCTGGCTGCCTGTCCCGCCGACACTGCCTCACTGCTCCAGAGGCCAACGGCCACTCAGCCGACTCCCAATCTCCCACTCTCGATGCCGCGCCGCGAACGCGCTGGCCTGACCCCTTCAAATGGACTGGATTGCGGCGGAACCCTCGGACATGTTCATAGCCTATTTCACCATCGACTGCCCTCCTCCCGGGTAATCTCCTAATACTAATACATAGCATCATATTTTTTTCTAGATCTTAATATTCCACATTGCTGTTTGTTGCGCGCGCGGGAACAAGTTGGCGCCGTGACTAGTGAGTTCGTGCAAAAAACTCCCCAGCATCCTTCTACCGAACCATTCCAGCCCCAGTTTTCAATTCTCCCCTGCCGAGTGCGTAATCTTCTCATAAACTCGGTTCACCTAGCACACCTACTGCATACAGGCTCGAGGCTCGGCCGTACAATATAACATCAGCAAGCACCATGGGCCTCCGCGACAAACTCCGCAAAAAGGCCGACGATGAGCCCGCCCCAGCCGTTCAGAGCCGTCCAGCACCCGAGGTCACTTTCATCCGCTCTGACACATTCACACAAGAGATCATCGAACCCCCGAGCGCCGGCGGCTACAGCCAGCAGGACTCCTCCTGCCTAAGCCCCAACTCCAAGCCAGACTCGGGCAGCAAACCCCGCCGCAGCTTCGATGTCTTCCGAAGTAGCCGAAGCCGCAGCAGCAGCGTCTCGGACTCCAGCCATAGCCATCGGAGCAGCAGCGCCGGCGCCCCCAGGAAGCGCTTGTCGCAGCGCCTGGGTCTGAAGCGCTCTCCCTCTACCTCGGAGAACCTGCCGCCGGACCTGCCCGAGATCGTCGTGCCAGAGGGCGCCGAACACGACAAGGAGACGGCCGAGTCGCAGTGGGAGCAGCGCGCGACTATCCTGGCCCTCGAGAATGATAAGCGCCGGAGCAGTCCTGGAACACCAGTTCACGGCGCCGCCCCTCCAATCCTGCCGCAGCTCCGGCTCGACGGCGAGGCCTCCGCGCATGAAATTCCCGGAACAAAGACCAAGGCTGTCTCGTCCAAGGAGATTGACGAGGATATCCAGGAGGCGATCCGGCTCCATGAAGCGGGAAAGTTGGAGGAGTCCACGGCTTTGTTCGCTCGGCTAGCCGATCCGAAGGGAGCAAACAACCCCCTGAGTCAGGTCCTCTATGGGCTGGCGTTGAGGTACGCGATTATCACATGCTGAGTCATCATATTCACCATCAGCGCCAGCACTGCCAGATCCCTCGATCACGACCCGGTCTAGATGCGTCGTTTCAAATTGTAGAAGACGCATTTGTATGGACCTCACACAAGCCACGCAAACCATGCAATTGTCCAATAATGGCAGGCATTATGCACACGGAACTAGTACTAACTAGAGCTTTCCCAGGCACGGTTGGGGATGCAAACCCGACGCGGAGAAGGCCGTGAGCTTCCTCTCGGCCGCTGCATCCAATGCCGCCGAGATCGAGCAGATGGCCCTGGCAGCCGGTTTGAAGAGAGGAGGAGCAGCGAAAGGCGAGCTAGTCCTGGCTATCTTCGAATTGGCTAATTGCTTCCGGCATGGCTGGGGCGTTCCCAAAGATCCGATTGCTGCCAAACAGGTGGGTTCAAACCACTTCGCACCTCTTGCGATCCTCTTGCCCGGGACTGGCATATGTCAGGAGCTATTGCAGATTTCTAACCTCTGAATGTTACAGTATTACGAGACGGCGGCAAATCTCGGAGACACTGGTATGCGCTGCGAGCTTCCTTCTATCCTCTGCTCCCTGCCTATCTCCGCCTTCGTTTTCGTTTTCCTTACTAACGGCTGTACGCTGCTGTAGATGCCATGAACGAGGTGGCATGGTGTTATCTCGAGGGCTTCGGTACCAAAAAGGACAAGGTGAGTTTCAGCAATCCGCCAGTCACTCTCCATATATGTCTACTTGTATCCTTCAGAAACACACGCCGGAGTCATTGCTTTCCGGCACCGGGTCAATCGGCGAGCCAGCCGCCCAGCCATGTGATTTCACGAGTGCTCTTTGGCCAGTTGTCCGCCGTGTGCGGGATCCGGGCCGTTGGGCATCAACTGGGTCAATGGAAAAACAGGACGCTGTAACTGGCGACCCACACTAGGACTTGCATCAACATGGCTTCAAATTTTTCCGATTTCGCAGTTCTCTATATCGTATTGACAGCGGGCTGACAGTTAGGAATGACTGCAGTATCAAGCTGCGAAGTATTATCGCATGGCTGAGAAGGCCGGAAACAAGATCGTCGGAAATTCTTGGTAAGTCCCTATCTCTTGTTCTTGTTCAAGTTCTCTCCCTTCTCTTGTGGATTCTTGGGTGCTTGGCTAGGCCGACCAAGTGACCGTGGCTCCATCATGAACTGCACCTCACCTGGCACCGGGCATGCATTACAGGGGAAAACCACTTGAGCGTGCATATTTTGTTTTCCCTGCTCTCTTCTCATGATAGGCTGATTAGTGCTTCGCCCTATTTTTTTTCCCCCTCTGTCTCGAATGTTGTGCTGGTTTGTTTACACTCCCTGTCCTACTGCCCCGCCCCTTCTTACTGCTTCCTTACTTCTTTTGGCCTTGCCCTCGCCAACCCACAAACCACAGATTCTGCAAAACTTGCCGAGGTTTTGTTTATACTCTGCCCGGGCGTTTACATCTCTTCTTTTCCCTTAATCAGCCGTGGCATATGTTGTCATGACATCGGACCACCTTTGGCTGTCACCCCCTCCCCCGATTGGATTACCATGGGCTTAACTTCCAGATATGCTTGTTTTGATGCACGTGTCATGACATTTTGACCTCGACTGGTTGGATCGCACATATTTTTTTGTCTGTTTGTTTGTTTGTTGCTATTTTTTGCCAGTCTTTTTTTGGCCATGTTGCTGATCAGCCTTGTTTCCCCGTGTACTCTCGAGTAGGATCTGGAAGGAGAAGTACGATCCTCCGAACAGCAAGAGCGGCAAAAAGTGAATGTGGATCTCTTGAGCGTTATTTTTTGCTTTTTTTTTCATGACCTGGATAGACTCGATTTGAGGGCTCAGATCTTGGACACGATCTTGATTACTTGATGATTTTTAAAGTATGACCGTTACTCTTGGGCTCAAAGCATTGATACCGCAATGGCGCTGGTGGTTGTCTTGTATATCAGACGTGATATTTAGTTCGGACGGCTTCAGGAGAGTATACCTAGGTAAAGGTATCGATGTCTCCAATTGGACTAATGGACTTCTATGTCAATGCCATATCTTCGCGTCGGGTACCCGAATACTACTCCCAGCCTCTTGAATTTCAGATGAAAGAGTTGGGCAGCTTTGCCACTGTGGTTCCTGATTATCCACATATGAGATCCTGTCTGTTTGGTTTTCATCTTGCAGATTTGTTTACGTCCCTGCAGATGCTTCTGCCGGTCATGGGTTAGGTGTTTTGCCCCCTTTTGATGGCCATGGCATTGTTTACGTGAAGGCCGCTTCTGATAGGTCTAATCGACTGTCGAGCATCTGCTTTTGACTGGTAAATTCGATCATGAACACGACACTTCGCTGATCTAGTGGGACTCGAGGAAATTGTCATGATCCATTGGGCATTGGGCTCTGAGCCGATGGGGTGATGGGGGTCAGGGAACCGGTCCGCGGATGTTGCGATGCCATGCCGTCTGCTGTGTCCCTGTGTCATTGCATGTACATCTTGCATCGCAGTAGTATGTGGGTTGTACGATGGGTGTCGGTCGAGGAGAAGAGGAGGATAGTAAGAGAGCATGGGGTTTGGATATTCTGTAGGATGTACACCGGGGTTGAAGATAGGTATCGTCAGGTCTTTTGCAGGACAGCTCCGTTATCCTACCGTTAATTTGGGGTGAAACGGAGAAAGGTGAATTTACGGCTTTTGTGCACCCCCATTACGACCTCTCGGCTATCTACTTCTTTTCTTTAGTTTTTTGCTCTGATAATTCTCTCTCTTACTATTTGGTATTCTATCTCCTCTCACCCGTACTCTATCCTTTGATATCCGTTCTTGAGCTGTCCGTGTATCGTCAAAAACTGGACGTTCATTCACGTGAAGTTGTCCCTAGCTTTCCCCTTCACAGACTTTTCTGACATCACCTATACGACCACTGTGTCTCAGAGAAATTATGTCCTATTACCAAGATAGGAAGGGAAAACTCTCCAGAAAGTAAACTGTCCATGATCTCGACAACTCTTCCTTCTTCCTCCTTGCCCTTGTGTCCTCTACGACTGCCACCCAAAGCGTTGCTCAGCCTCGGTATCCGTCAACCCGAAGTGGCACATATCGACTGTTTCCTGTTACACAGAGCAGAGGTTGCGATCTTGTTGTTTCACGAGGTATCATCAGGTAGTTCAAGCAGTCTTGTTGGGTTCTTCTTTGGGCTTTTTTTTGAGCCCAATTCTTCTATCTCTTGTGGGTATTGTTTGGTAAACATGAGGATTCGGAGATGTCTTAGTTGGGTATTGGCTAAGTGCTCGTTGAGATGATCTATCTATTACGCTCACGGAATGCTTTTGCAGTGGTTCAATTTGAAGCCGTCTGGAACTTCTGTTAGCAATGATAGGTGTTTCAGATGACTCGAGCTACCTGTGCCAGACCATCGTGGTCAGTCCCAGAGGCCTCTTCTTGTTGAATTAGGCTTTAAGTGGATTGTGTATGCCGTTGTGGAACAACGGCAGGCTTTGTCAAAGCTCTGGCGTAAGGCAAAATAGCAGCGGATGTCTCTACAGACTCAACAAATATCCAGTAGTGTTCCATACTTTTCAAGAAAGACTAAAGCTCCTCGGCTGTTTGCTTCGGAATGCTCCCAGGCTCACGTCTTACAACAGGGGGGTGGTTTCATGCGTGCGACCGGCGAATATATCAGGAACACAAATGTCAATGTCCCTGTTGCTCTTTGTTGCTCGGGCCAGAATCAACGGGGCAAGGCTAGCCCGAGGTTTGTGTCTGATGGTGGTGGAAGTCAGCGAAGGGGGCAACAATCAGGCAGCAGGCGGGAAAGCGACACACGGGATCGTCGAGATATGGTTCGTAAATCCGTGTCGGAGGTGTGCTGTATCTGAGTCACGACAATCTAGACTCGTTTCCTTGCTTCCAGAAGTGTTTGAAGGCGGGTGTCATCAAGCAGTGAAGATTTGAGTTCTCATATTTTATCTTTTTGTTGACAATCCGGTGACCCTTAGGAGAGTCCTTGTAGTATGAGGTTTGGTGTAACCATGTCAACTACCAAGGCGACCAATCACTGACGATCTTGCCGCTTGTTTGAGCCTTAACGTCTTTGGCAAAATCCATGGATGCCCGACTGTCTGCTACGCATTCCTGCACTTTTGGAGAAACTCAACACAACTGGCTGCTTGGACTTGTCCAAGTCCAAGCAGGTGAGCCTCCGGGGCGCTGCAAATCGCTCACCGGTCTTTCTCCTGTTTAATATTTCCGCTCTCTTAACCACTTGAAGTGTTAAGTTATGGAAGCGCCACCAAGTAGCACACACCGCTGAGAATTGGCGTATTGGTCTGTAAAACAATGAAGACTGTGTGGCAGAGAACTCGCTGCTCCCTATTACGTTTCATGTCTTCTGTTCATCCACTGCGTACCTTATTCAATTCCCGCGTGGTTAGTCCCTTCGAGCCACTGATTCAGCTCGACCTCGAGTTCGTAGTCCTCATCTAGCATAATATTCGGGCCAAAAGCTTTAGATATGGGAATTAGTGATGCTGTGTGCTTGAAAGAGTTGGTTAAGGAAATAGGTCTTATCTTAAGAGTTAGATATTCTAAAAACCAATTGGCGACCATAACCGTTGATAGCAGGCCGTTATGCTATGTACCTGTCTCGTTGTGGCCGGTATCTACGTATCCAAGTGACAGGTCTTTGAACCAACAAGACCGAATAGGCAACTAGTAAAGTCGTCTTCCAGACCTACCGTTAACGTCCTATCTATCAAGTATTCATAATCCTAGGCAGGATTCAATGCTGTACCTATCTAGGTATTCATTGCAATGTCTCAGAAACATGGGGAGCATCCAGCTGCACCACATTAACCGGTCAGAGGCAGTGAACAATAAGCAACTCTCCTTATCTCAAGTTGGTAGCTGTTAGCCCACCCACAATTCACTAGCGCAAAGCCTTCCTCCTCGTGATGATCTCATCCATGCATACCGGTCTACCTCTCAACTCTTCGCCCCCATGATCATCCTTCCAAGCTTATCCCAAACAGGGAGAAAGTGAGGGGCAGGACAGAAGTCAGCCCAAACCCCGAAGCCGACCAACCATGACGCAGTTCGTCACGGCAGTTACATCATTGGAGTGATTCACGTGGGGGAGGGGCAGAAAATGGCCCCGATGTTTGACACGTTGTCCGCCCACCCATCCCAACCCATCTATTGACAAATCATCGCCAAGCTTGCCCTCTCTTGTTGGTCACTTTCACCTCGCCTCGTTCTCCGGAATCTTCGGCGCGTGGGCGAAGCGGCCAGTCAGCAATGAATCCGGCCAGCCGGTCAGCCAGTGTCTAAGTCGGCAGGCAAAAGCAGTCAGTCAGTCATCTGCATCCCCATGCGAGTGAAAGTTTGGTGGGAGGCTCGGGGAAGACCCTCCCCCGCACTCTCTTCGGACTTACAGGACCTGTCAGCTTTCGTCGATGTGCTATGCTTCCACGCATATCTGAGGCAAATGTGCAAAATACCCTGTCGACATGCATGAGATGGCATGGCCACCTGCAGTTGCAGTGCCGATGCAGTTGCAGATAGGCACGCTTGTGGCGGCGGACATGGAGTGGGGGCAGATGTTCCCGGGGAAGATCCGGGGAAGCCGGTAAATCCACGCAATTAATGATCTCAACTCAGCGCACGAATCAGGGGAGCATCATAGGCACCGAGCTTTTGAGGAGCTATCCAAAAAATTTTTGTTTTCAATTTCATCCAAGAAAGCTATCATCATATCCATCATGTCAAGGTTCTTTGCTGTCTAGCCAAGCTACAAGATCGTCAGGTGTGTCCAATGTACATGATTGTTGGCTGTCTAGGAACATCCAAGTTCCAAAAAAGATGCGCCGAGTAGACGAGTCAAACAAGTTGGGTACTTCCTTCAGCGAAGGACGGTGGGGCCTATCACCGAAATCGCTCTCCGCGGCGGCGATTCGCGTGTGCCTCATCGATATCTTCGCATTCGGGAAGTTCGTTTACCATCTGTCATGGTGGCTTCTCAATCCCCGTTTCTGTTACAGGGAAAGGGAGCCCCGTATCGAAGACAAAAGAGTGTCGGAGGTCGGTCGTCGTAAGAGAAACAAAAAAAAAAACGGAAAACACGTCGTAGAGACTGTGGTGATGCGTGTTGTTGTTTCGACAATGGTGTGCCGTCGCTAACTGGTCTCCGTGGTGCCGGGCGCTTCCTCCCCGCCGGGATCGCAGTGTTGCAATGACCGCTGAGTTTTAAAAAATAACCCCCATTCCAAAGCCGATGCCTGTCTGACTGGGTCTGGTCACTGTGGCTGTATGAGGGATCTTTCACCTCTCGTCAACACACTTGGACTCTGCCTGTCAGGCTAGACATCAGAAGTGGAGGGAGAGCAGAGGCGATGCCCAAATCGCCTGCAGAGAAAGAGGAATTCAAACCGTCATCAATAGATCCATACCGCCGAACCGAATTCCCAATCAACCGATTCGCCACATGTCCGACAGGCGACCCCGTAGCAAGGCTTTGCGCAGAACCCATTCCCATTCCCAGCGCCAAGCGAACCCAATAAAGACATTAGAGATGTGCCGCCAGAGAAAAAAACAGACCATCCAAACAGGAAACCGAGATAACACGAATGCAAAGCCCAAAGACCCAAAAGCAAACTCTCATGACGAAAATCACTGCAAAAAAGGAAAACCTGTCTCCCGGGTCTGACAGGTGTCACCGAAGAAACGAAAATCAAATGAAGTGCGTGAGCTGCAATGTCTGTCGTTGCGAGGTGATCATGTCGCGGGAGCAGTAAAGTAGACCGTCGCATCCAAAACCACCGAAGTTGAATAGAAAAAGCCGAAAAGACGGAAGAATTGCTTGCTCCCGATATCATGAGTACTGTTCATGCCTCATCAAGTGTTATCATGACCGAGCTGTGTAATCCAAGATCATTCACCGAGGGTAACAGAAAGGAGTCGCTAAAGAGGGGAATGCAGTAGTCGTCGTGGTCGCTGCGGCAGTCGTAGTAAGCCGTGGTTTTAAAAAAAAGGTCACAGAGCTAAAAAAGAAGCTGCTGAAGTCCCTGATCATGACTGGTGTTCCTCGCCTTCGTTGGTAGCGGCATTGTTACTCTCCGCTACCATCTTGGCAAAGGCCCGAACGACGTCACGCGGGATCTGATCCCAGAGCAGCGAACGAGTGTAGACCTCGGCAGCAGATTCCTTGTTGGGCGGGGCACGCATGCTGGCCAGAGCCTCAGCAAGATTGCGTCTGCGCTGGCTCGTGGACCTTTCGGCCGCTTGAGCGTTAGGCAGGAAATCTTGGGAGGTCAGGTCATTGTACTGCTCAGCCGACAAGGAGAAGATCTGCTCGTTGGTCTGTTGCTCGCTCGGTCTCGTAAGGGAGTCTGCCAGCTCGCCAAGCGTCGATGGAGGAACGCGGTTGTCCACCATCGGCGAGGCGATGGGCATGTTTGATCCCGAGGACTGGGTCCAGCCGCCATTGGCAGTGCTGGAGCCCGACGGCTGCGGTGCCATGGCCTCGATGCCCGAGGAGCCGACCTGCGAAACGCCAGCATCCTTGAGGACGTTCTCCAGGAGGGTCGCGGACGCAGCGCGGACGTCCTCGGAGACACGCGGGATGCTGGGCGTCGACCGCCTCGAGAGGACAAAAGCGCCCACAAGGAAGAGCATGAAAAGCAGCCCACCTTGAGGAGCAGATTTCTCGGAGACGGTTGGCAGGGGAACCTCGGGCTTCTTGACGGGCACAATCTGCATCTCCTGGTTAGCATCGGCAGGCTGCTGCTCCATGGAGAAGTCGCCAAACATAGGCGTGTTCTCCCATGGGCCATCCACGTTGATGCCGTCCATCTGGTCAAAAGCACCGGTGTAACCGGACGCGTGCTGGGCGGCACCTTCGAGGCGCTGCACGGTGCTGGTCAGGACGCTGATCTTCTTCCGCAGTTCGCCTGTCTCAAGGGTGTGCCTGCTGATCATGTCCTCCTGCTTCTTCTCCAACTCATGTATGTACGACTCGGCCTGCTGCTTCTCCATCGACAGTTTCTGAATCTCACCCTCCAGTTTGCGAATCGTCTCCTCCATGTTGGCGACAATCTCGGTGTAGCGTTTCTTCTCCTCCTCGAGACGCTCAGTATGCAGCTTCTTGCGCTGCCGGGAATCGAGTCTGCATCGTTGTGTCAGTCACTCTAGTGTAACACGCATACTGTTGTTAGATTGGGGTTGAACTCACGCAGCCTGTCTATTGCGAAGCAAGCGCTTCTGTTGCTTCAACTCCTTGATTTCCTGCTCATCAGTGGACTGAGCAATCAACATGTCGATGTTGCTCAGGTTGCGATCTGGGGGGATCTCGAAGCGCGCGTTCTTCTTGCGGATGCCGTCACCCCTCCGGAGCTCGTTATGAGAGCGGATCAGGGGGCTGGGCGGACGAGAACGCTTCGCCATAGCCTGAGCCTTGAGATCCTGTGCCATCTGGGTAGCGGGAATTGGCTGAGGAGCGGGCTGTCCCAGCTGCTGGAACATGGGGACAGGAGTCGGGTTGGTGAAAGGACTCGGCGCAACTGGCATCGGCCGGAACATGTCCATGCCGTTCGAGCTGAATTCGACGGGGAGACCGTCGAAGGCAGGCAGCTGAGGAGTGGCAGTAGCCGAGGTGGTCATGCTCCAGACGTGGTTCTGGTAGGCTGGCTGCTGGTTCTGATCCATCCGCAGGAATGGGTTATTGCTCTGCGGAGCAGGCGCAGGCTGGGGTTCGAAGAAAGGATTGTTCGACGGCAGCGACTGCATCTCGACTGACTGCCAGTCCTCGGTCTTGGGCGAGAAGATGGAAGGGGATACGCCGAATGAATCCCTCCTGCTGTCTGCCATCGCGGGGGACATCTCAAGGCCGGAGTCGATCCCACTCTGGTCGAGGATGTTGTCGTCCAGGATGTTCTGGTCGTCCTCCTCGAAGAAGTTCTTGGCTTGGGCACGCGCGGTGTCGACGGTTAATTGTGTTGGGTAGAACCCAGACATGAATGCTGAGACCATAGTGCCGGTTGTTGTGTTTCCGTGATGTGGATATATCAATCTGTGCCGGAAGTAACGCTGTGAACGTCAACAAGTGGTGCTGACGCAATTCTAAGAAGCCAGGCGTGTTAGTGATTGAGCGGTGAGGGCCTTTAATTCCTAGGCAGCACCCGAAGTGAGGGGGGAGCGTTTTGGGAGGGGCTAGAGAACAGGGGGGGGGGCTTTTTATAGTGGGGAGGGGGAAAGGAGGTAGTACAGCTGCCGGGAAGCCTCAAGGAAGCCGTACCCTTCAAACTTCCTGAAACTTGTGTGATGGAATTTTGATTGTGACGTGTTGAAGATAGGAGCCTGGGGGGGAATGAGACAATGCTCAATAAGAAAGATGAAGGTCAAATGAGGTCTTCGTTGCTCATAAAGATGGGCGATGCGAGACGGAAGATGGGAGATGGGAGACAAGCGTGGGTAGCGGATCTGTGAGCGAGCCGGCCGTGGGGGATGTGGGAGGGGAAGCGAAGGTCGGGGCTGAGGGTTTTAAGGGCCGGAGGATTGACGGCTCCGGGCAGGCAAGATAGGATGAGGTCACTTACACTACCAAGGTCGCACAGAGCGGCCGTCCTTTGGAAAGAGGGGCAGAGGGAGGGGCAAGCCAAAGGGCAGCTTCAACAACGCAATGTGAAGCGGCTCTTTGAGGAATATATCAATATTAGGACGAAGGTCAGGTTCAGACTTTTTCTCTGACCCAGCAGTCACAAGCTGCTTTTCAAAGCAATCCGTTGCAATGGGTTTGTGGTCGGTGTTGGGTGAGGGGACTGCGCAGCAGGTGGGTGCGCTCGGCAGCTTCTTATGAGATCAGGGCTCTCTGGTTTTATTCATGAGACTCGCCCAGACTCCAGACTAGCACCGAGGGGGATGGTACGTACTGGCTCAGCAATCACGCTTCACACCATGGTACATTCTGAGCGCATGTCGCGCTAGGCGTGCTTGGGACTTGGAACTCTGTGCCCAGGAGGTGTGATGCTCCCTAAGAGAAGAGAGGAGGGGTCTACCATCGTGCCAGCCAGGGGGGTGTGGAGAGTGAGATAGGCTTGGCTTTAAGCGTCTGGGACTAGGGCGTGAAGCTCCCGTTGCCAAGCGGACGCTTCCGATCTGACGGAGCAGACGACCAGGACCCTGGTCCTTCCAGGGTCCAAGGCTTCAAGTCCCAAAAAAACATGTTCCCAGAAGGGAAAACCAGGTGAGCGAGTAGCGACCTACGCGGCGAAACAGACGCCGCGGCTGTTTACACAGGTACGGATGTATGTGCTCTAGGTAAACAGATCGATTCGAAATCCAGCGGCGTCTCGTTGCCAGCACTGCTATGCGTTGCTCGTTAACGGAGGAATGGATGGACCCAGTGATCCAGCTGTGCAGGCTGCATAGCGCAAACGGACCAGCGACTGGGCCCAAACGCTTGCCGAGCAGCAAAGCGTCTACCGCACAGCGTCTGATAGCCTCCGTTATGCAAAGAGACTTCCTGTTACTAAGCCGTAACATCCTGGGGGCAAAGCTCTGCCCGCCTGTCGCTCCGGTCGAACCACCACGGTACGTCCCAAAGGCGTATTTATGGTGAGGCCCGAGAGGCGCTCGTTGGCGAATCAGAGGTATGCCAAGGGCCCCGGGTGAGGGTTTCTTGCTGCCGGTAGGCTCCAGCTGGTGATGGATCGACGGAGGGGAGAGGGTATTGTCCGGGCTGGATCCGATAACGGACAGGCCACAAGAAAAACTTGGGACGTGGACGGTCGAGCCGACGGCTGGGGCACGAGGAATAAGCAGCACGCATACCAACCGGGGGAGGGTATGGCTCGCTGAGAACGAGAAAATCCAGGCCTGGGCTGCTGAACAATCATGACTGGGCTATGCCGAACGACTGGCCGTGGATGAACGCCCAGAGTCCATGGTGCAGCAGTTGGGCACAAATGAATTTCCAGGTTTGGGAGTCATCAATGCCCAACGCCCAGATTCGGCCAGTGATCTCCCGTCAACAGGCAGTAGTGTCCACACGCCATGCAATCGGCCTCCATGCCCTGGGAGAGCCTCGTGAGTAGTCGTTCACGATTCGATCGTCCGCGAGCGCACTCACTAAACTTAGCAGTGCATCCCGGAGGGGAATCATCAACCAGTCCTGGTCAACCTCCGGCCAGATGGGGCAAGCGTTGGCCCATTGGCAGGCCGGCTCACGCGGCCTACACCTACCCTCTCTGGGAATATGCCATCCATGCCATGACGGTGACGGTCAAGGGCTCGGTTGCGAGACGCCGACAGTGCCGAGAATGAAAACCCGTTGTGTCTACTCCTGGTTTAAACGCGGGGCAGAGGGCTGAGGCACGACACTGGTGCCTTTTAACCGTCGGTGATGAGGAACAGTTGAAGGATCTCGGTGTGGTAGTCAAGGACGATGATGACAAGGTATGATGTATGATGGGCTCGAGTAGGCTGCCTGGAAGCTCTCCAGTCCCATTGCTTAGTCAAGGGCTATTAGGTCGATAGAAGGTGAGCATAGCCCCTCTCTTCGTGACTTCGTAGGAAACCTCCTAGCTCATGGAGGGGTTGTGGGTGGCCTGGCCTGGCGACTTGGCCGTCACGGTTTCGTCACCGTCACAGTTACATGAATGCGTTCTTTTCCAAGTGTTGGTAACGACACCGACTAGCTGACGGCTGGCGCACCGTTGAATCAGGGCGCACCGTTTGCGCATGAAGCCAACCGGCGCTGTGTTGCGGGATGCCGTCTTTCGCCGGCCTCAACACCCTGAGCCTAGGATGAACGTTGACTTGCCCCTGTGTCCCATATGCCCCACAGTCACGGAAGCCTCATCAAGGCTGACAGCCCTGGTCACATGACTTGGTTCTAGCGCTCCGTTTTTCCTATGGGTCAGAGCTTCGATCGGTTCGAGAAGCCGACGCTCACCTCCCTTTAACCAGGATCCCTTTCCCCCACAAAGTGTTCACTTCCAGCTTCTGCCATTTGTCTCGTGCACCTCGCCGCATCACCATCGTCGTGTTTTCCACTCGCTCTTATCCCAGCCCATTGTTGTGTGATCGCACGCGGTTCTATTGTTCGCATCGCCCCAGTCCATCAAAAGCGGGTTTGTCAATCGCAACGCAAACAAAAACAAAAACACACAAAAATGCGGTGGCTGGGAGCAGGGAGCGCGTCCTTGGTTCAACCCCACTGGGCACGTCTCTGCATCTCCGTTGGTTGTTAATTGAGCGGCACGTCTGCATGTCTCTGGAGAACGTGCTGACCAGTCGCTGTTGCTGCCCAGACGCGATGTGCTGCTGGCCGCATATTCCGAGGCCTGCGCCAATGTCGACCCAAAACACTCGTCCCTACCCAACCACTCAGTCATCTGTGTTCCCTGTTTCTCCCCTCTCTGACACGCGAAGAGACGCGTCCGCCGAACCTCGAGGCTCGAGCCAGTTGGATGCACGGCCAATACCGCACGTCACGAACTTCCCATACCTATGTAGCATGCGCCAGGGGGCAAGATGCTACCCCACTCCTTCGTGCGTCCGACGTTCTCGCCCTCGATCTGGTCTGCCTGACCTATGGTCAGCTGGCAGGAACCGCAGGCCGATCTTGGAAGAACACCACTGGGCTTGTCTGGAGAACCACACCCAATGATACCAACGACACCTCACCTCGCCTTTCCCGGGCCAGATGCGCTTGGGGCGATGACACTCTAGTCAGCCGGCTGATTGTGTGATCAGCCTGTACATGTACAGGAGAGCGGCGGATTACGACCTAGGGCTAATCTGTATGCTTTCCGGGCATCCCAGATGTTGCTCTTCTTCCACCGCACTACCAGGCGCCATGAAAAGCCGCACCATTAACGGACCACTCCTATCGATTGCGCAAATCGCTTCGATTCTGGCATCGGTTTGCCTGCGAACTTTGAATCCGTCCAACTCCGGATTAGTTGCTAAACGTGCTAGACCACGCCGGTTTTGTGGATCCCCTGTCCCGTTCCTCTGGGACGTCTCGGCCACTGAAAGCTGCGTAAAACTTGGTAGCCCTACCACCAATCATTGCTCTCGCCCATCTCTCAATGGAACATCCAGCACCTATCGATGAGGAACGACATTGATGAGAGGACGAGTTTCTGTTCACAGAAACCCGTTCTCTATGGCAAACCGCGGTCTGCTTCCTGTATCTCTGGCCAAGACCCATTCAACGAATGCGGATGTGATACCGCTGTCCCGACCTTTCGGGAGTATCCTTCCCAACCAGCTCTCAAGTTACAATGCAGCAGCTCAAAACTGCATTAGGGACCGCATTATCGTCTATTCTGCATTTAGACTACTCGTTGGTTCCAGTCCCGGATTCGAATTTACTTGCTCGGCTTCAATAACTTAATGTGAACTACGGAATACTTATGCCGATATCATCTCCATTTCTGTCGTTCGCTTGGTGTCATCGTCGAGTTCCGCTCTCTCTGAACGGGTTTGTTCTGTTAGTATGCATGAGTCTATCAACAGCTTGAATTCCATCAGGCAGACGACTCCCAAGTTATGACCCAAGATCGGATTTTTTCTCGAACAGAACTTTGGCAAATGCATGGCTATCACTGCTACAACACTATCTCCGGCTTCGTTCAAATACTGGCTTTGGGGTCTGACCTTCGTACACGCTACCTGTCGGTGACATTGAGGGGGTGAATTCCCCATTACAGTTCAGATTAAATGATCCTTTTTGTCCTTTCATCCCGGGGCGACATCGAAGTTCATCTTAGGCGAGCAAGCGAATGGCCCAGTTCCGATGCCATCATCTGTCTTTCTACAGTCTGGGCTGATACATTTGACTGTTCCGGCTGATTCCTTAGCCATGGTTGCATTTTTACTCATATGGGGGCTTCATTAACGCCTCTGGAAGACAGACACCTAAATGGCGTATCTGCCTCATTTTCCAGCCTCGGCCTGCGCCCTGTACCTCGGAAGTTTTCTCCGACTCAGACGTGATCTTCCATGCTTTCCAACATAGTTAGAAACGATGAAAGGATCTGCGACATTAAACGTTTGAGCATGTGAGCGGTGAGGGTTCATGACATGTCAGGTTTTACCCGCAAGCTTTAGTGTTTTTTAGAACGAGGCTGTCGTGCATCGGAACGTTTTGTCAAAGTTCCATCGAGCACTCAATGTTCTACTGCGCTCTCAGCTCAGCAGTGAGATCTGAGAGCTGGGTAGTTCAGATTATGGTGCAGTCGATGGTCTCTGTGTGTGGGAAACAGCAATATTCCCGGATTCCACCTCGATCCGGAAATTTGGGACAAGCTTTGCGCTTTTCTGCAGTCTGCAGACAAGCACATGCCATGCTATCGGAGTAGACTTGGACATTATGCTTGTTGCCCTCGTGCTATCTTTGCACGACCGGTAGCCTGCAGCCTCACAACATGCAACGTGCAGAGAAGAACCATGGACGGTATGTAGAACAGAGTACCCAGGGCCCCGTTTGAGAGCCATCCCAGTACCGTCGAGCAACCTGAACGTTCCCCAAGCAGCAGTGCTCGCCCTAACAACCCAAAGCCTGGGTTGGTCTTGATGTTGGTGATCATGTGACAAGGCATAGTTGCTCCTGCATTTGCTGAACCGCCTGGCTGCTGAATCCCGAGTCTTTCGGTTTCGCTGCTGAAGAGCTTATCTTGAGTTCTATCCAGCATATTCAGAGATACCGAGAGACTCTTGAGATCTACATACATCCACACAAGCTACAAGCCACTGATTGTTTCACACACTGATACCTACCAAACTGCGGCAATACCATTTTCACAGACTGCCGTTTGGCCGATCCATGGCGCAAGTCTCTGAATAGCGGTGAAGAAAGTTCGGAACTTGGTGTCGGGCGTTTTTTACCCACCCCTGGAGCCAAGATTCGCCCCGATCGACCCAAACCCTGGTCTCGATCCAAAGATGTTGCGTAGTGGGCTTTGTCTCATGCCTGCTTTACCCTACCCACTAGATCGACGTTGATCCGGTTCCCGATCGTCCGTCCATGGCGCCCCCGTCGATCACGAAGGGAGGGGTCTTGAAGGGGCTTCCTCCTGATATGACTCACCTCCATCCTTCTCTGCTTGTTTGCTACCTTCCATTTGTCCACTTTAACATTGGATGCCGACCCGAAAGATGGCAGCGGCCGGGCCGGATCAGACAATGTCGGTGTCCGCCACCGGCAGGGTGAAAAATACCGAGTAACGTGGAGAGCCTGCTTGTTTGCCCCTTCTACCCTGACCTACGATTTTTTTTTTTCACTCACCGCCCCTCCCCCTCGTTGTCAAACCTTCCCACCAGAGCCCCTAACAGTTGCAGCTATCAGTCACCCCGCGCTGAAATGAACTCCCACATACCCTCGCTCCTCTCATCATACCTGAACCTTACCTAACACGGCCCCGCTCCGAGCCAAGATACCTGTTCGTGCACGTCCCACGCCGGCGCCTTGGTTAGCGTGGGGTCGCTCGTGGGTGGGACCACCACCGTCTTGCCGCCGCGGCGCCGCGACGCCGCCGGGCTCGACGATCAGATACCCGATCGGGTGGTGCTGGGGTGGGGAGATGATGCGAACGGGCATTTTTTGATCCAGATTTCCAGTGTTTAGAACTTGGCTGCCGAGTCGACCGTGCGCAATACAACACAATCACTTGGGCTTCACTGCGGGGGACGGGGGTTGATGAGGGCAAGGGTCTTCGCGGAATGGCTCGTGGGAGGTTTGAGTAAGAAGATAGGAAGGCTGGTCCTCACGTGGTTAAGGTGAGGAGGTAAACATTAGATGCGATGGGACTGCAGGATCAACGTGAGGGGTGTGATTTCAAGTGGGAGCTGCATCCTGTGTGTTGCCACAATAGTACATTAGGTGCGAGTGCCTTAGCCTTTAGGTGCGAGGTAAACCGTAAACTTCCATCAAATTAGTGTTGGAGATGCACGGGTTACCCAGAACAGACAGGCCTCTCCCTCTTGTTGGGAGTTGCAGGATTGATACGTGCCTCCTTGTTCATGATGAAGATGACTCCTACCCCCCTTTCATGACAAAACCAGGACCGTTTCTTGTTTTAAAAAAACCGTGGGAAGAGTTCAGTCAGAAAGTAGATGGCTGTGCTCAATGGCTGTATGCAATTACTTGGCTCGGTCCAGTCAGAAAGCAAGCACAGTGAGGACGATTCTAGCTGAAACATAAGCCCTGCCGTAATCATGGGTAGAACATTGCGGAGATAATCCATCCGGGTCATTGAGTTCGTAACATAGCATCTAGTGCTTGCTGTCGATCACTGATCTTTGATACTCTGTAACACTGTAAAACGACTGCAATGCGGTGGCTGGACAGGTATCGTTGTTCTTCTGGGATCAGGTAAATCATCTTGACTATTGCAGCCTGAATCTACAAAGCTTGAGACTGAGAAGGCAACGACATCCTTAGTGGCGCAGCAAAAAATGTCTTTGGGTTTTCAGGGCTTATGCCAAGGACACCAACGGCAGAATATCCACCTCGTCTGCTTCTCTCCCCCAAACGGTTCTTAGCTGGCAGAAGGAGTGTTTAGTCAATACAGTAAGCGAGGCATATAAGAGTGAATGCCCTGTGAGTAAAATATTGAATAAGAGGTGGGCTTTTCGTAGATGTTGAGGCCTTGATCCCGAAGTTTAGGTAGTTTCGGCCGGCGGTAGGAGATTGTCTTGCTGGTTGAAACCCACTTGAATTCGTGCTTGATGGGCCAGCGGAGAGAAAGTTGGAGGGATGAAGTGGCACAGTTCTTGACTCAGCCTGCTCAAGTCAGACCGATCTTTGTCCTGATCAAGGGTCTTGAACTTTGTTAACTACTATCACAATGTACCAAACAGGTGTTACATAATCACGGCAGTCCATGAACGTAACATCAAGGCTGAATGAACATAAATTTTCGACGGAGGGTTCTATCTGGTTTAAAAAGGTGAGCTGTGTAAAATTGCCTTGCCCTTCCCGCCTGTTCATTGTAAGATATATATAGCAAAGCTTGACTGTCATGTGAATGAGCTACCAGGAAATAAATATGGACCAGCAGAGCAAACTAGGACAACTAACCCGTGGGTATCAGGTATATTTTTCAACAACTAACAAAGAAGTATCTACGCTGAGCCGGAGCCGAAATCCCAAAGACTAACAAGCAGACTATCCTTCTTCTCCTCTTCTGGAGCAGCCTTTGTGAATATATGCTTAGGGATCATAAACTCGATGACAGGAGGCTTCTTGACCTCTTTCGTCATCTCGGCCTCAAGAAGCTGCAAACCAGTTAGCGGTGATTGTATCTGCTGAGGAAAAAAAGGAAACTTACACTTCCGTAGGAGTGGTCCAAGAAATCTTCTAGGTTGTACGCCTGCTTGGTAAACTGCTCCGAAATAATCTTACAAATGGTGGCCACGTTCGGGTGATAATGAGACTGTAATTGCACAATCTCCCATAGACAGCTGTCGATAGCACGAGTTTCCATGGGATCTGTCTCATTTGGCAGGAAAGGATCATCCAACCCGTCCTTTTCCAACTTCTCCCTCTCTTCTTTTGTTCGCGGCACACGATGCATCATGAACGTTGTAAGTGGGTGCTTCTTGAAAAGATTGTAGAACCATGGCACGATAACAACGATCGCACTTGGCGGGGCGTTGAGTGCCAGGCGGGCCAGACGCTTGATGAAACTGGCTACCAATACAGCAGGCAAGTGGGTAGATGCCAGGAAGGTGTCGAGAAGGCGGAAAAAACGGGACCGGTACTTGGAGTGGAGGATATCGGCGTCAAGTAGCGAGTAAAGCTTGGTGTAGAACTCAGGGTAGTCGAGGTTTCGTTCCTGAATCAGATAGAAAACGCCAGAGAGAGCCAACAGAGAGACGGAGCCGCCCGAGTTGTAACAGTCCGTCAAGAAATCCATCAGCATCTCCGGCTTAGTAAACCAGGGAGCTATCGAGGCTGACATGACTTCCAAAACCTTCTTCCTCTGTTCCTTACTCAAGCCCAGGTGCATGAAGGCTAACCAAGCTTCTTGTGCTTGCTTCTTGTGCTGGGAAAGGGAAAGGAGGGGATGCTTCTTTTTTGGGGGGCGCTCGATAAAAAAGTTCTCAAGGGAGTCGTTTGATTCTGGGACATCCTCAATAGAGAGCAACAGATTAAAGACGTTGTTTCGTACATCTTCATCAACCGACTGCTCTCGTTCTGTCAAGAAGTGCCTGTATAACGTTAGTACCAGTAAAAACCAGCAACTAGAGATACGACGGCGAACGTACTTGATAGCTTCGAAGGTGTAAAACCGAATATCATCATATTTCTTGACAAAATTCTCAGAGAAATGCCCACGCAAATGCTCAATTGGGGACTCGAGAACAACGGCGATGATCTCCAGGAAAAAGGAACGGGGGAAGATGGCTTCTTCACGGTCCGTCAAGTGTTGGGCTTGCGCTTTTAGAACGGCCATGGCAAGAACAAGGGCATGGACAGCTAATTTCTTGCTCTGAAGCATTGAGAGCAGAACACCGTCATAGTCTGAGAGCCGGTCGCGCAGCCAATTAATAATGGTAGCATCCTTCTCTGAGATATCTTTTCGCTTCACCAGGCTGCCGGCAGCCAGCAGGCGAACGAAGACACGACAAAGTGCTTCGGCTGCAGCTAAACTCCACTTTGGGTCTTCATCATGTTTTTGCGCGAGCTCGATTAGATTAGCAATATTGTTGTAGTGCTTCTTGGATTCGGCGATCTGCTCTTCGAGGTTTTTGATGTGCTGCTTCTGGGCTTCGCTGTCGCCGTTGCTAATAGACTTCCTTCTTTTCTTGCCTTCGTCTTCATTCTCCTGGCGTTTCCTCTTGGTAGAGGCCTTGGTCACGGTCTCGACGGCGCTAGGCATTGCAATATGAAGGCTACGAAACCACAGCTCTGAATCCTGGTTCGCCGTGGCGTATGTCGCGACCGCTGCGCTGGAAGGAGTCGCTGTGTCGCAAAATTTAAGTGGGGTCTTTGCCAGTTGATGGAGCGACAGCACAAATTGGTTCCAGATGGGAAATTTCAAGGCTGCCAAGATTCAAAAAGCTGCTTATCGGCTATCGGAGCCCGAGAAAGTCAACTTTAACATCACGTGACATGCACGGCAAAGAGCCGGGCCAAGGTATTCCGTTAAAACCTCAACTCGCACTTGGCGTTCCTTGCAGCTCCCGACAACGACCCAGCCCCGTCACCCGCTTGATATCCCGCACCTCACAATGGCGTCGCGTCTGGCGAGAAGTGCTGTCGGTGAGTGAGAAACCGTGCTTTTCGCCGGCCAATTGACCGCGAAAACAGCCTGCTGACCTTCTCCCTCCAGGGGCTGCCCGCCTTCGGCCGACCATCTCTCCGCGCACCCTCCCCGCAGTCTCGTCCCTCGTGACGGCGCGCAACCAGTCGACCCAGTCTAATGTGCCCACCACGGACCCAAAGACCAAGGCACAGTCCATCATCGATGCTCTTCCTGGTAGCAACCTGCTGTCTAAGACGGCCATCCTCTCCTCCGCGGCCGGTCTGTCCATCTATGCGCTCAGCAACGAATACTACGTCGTGAACGAGGAGACGGTCATCGCCTTTTGCCTACTCAGCGTCTGGACTGGTCTCATCAAGTATGGCGGTCCTCTTTACAAGGAGTGGGCTGAGTCGCAGAACAACAAGATTAAGAACATCCTGAACGCTGCCCGTGCCGACCACACCCAGGCCGTCAAGAACCGCATCGAGGACGTCAAGCAGATGTCCGAGGTCGTCGAGATCACCAAGTCCCTCTTCGAGGTGTCCAAGGTAGGCTGAGACGAGAATGCTGGGTAGCAACGAGTAGACAAAGTGGGATGCTGATAGGTTGCTGGTAGGAAACCGCCCGCCTAGAGGCTGAGGCCTATGAGCTGGAACAGCGCACGGCGCTGGCCGCCGAGGCCAAGAACGTTCTGGATTCGTGGGTTCGCTACGAGAGTCAGGTCAAGCAGCGCCAGCAGAAGGAGCTCGCCGAGGCTGTCATTGCCAAGGTGAAGAAGGAGCTGGAGAACCCCAAGGCGCTGGACAAGATTCTGCAGCAGAGCGTGGCGGATGTTGAGAGTAAGTTCCTGAATATGCCACATGCCAACATGAGGAAAGAAGAGTCTTGCTAACACTGCTCAAGGGATCTTTGCCTCTTCCAAGTCTCAATAGACAGCTGCTCTTTAAAAGAGTTGCGCATCAACGCGAGATTCCCTTTGTATCAGTGTCGATACACAACCATGTGCCATAGTCCAATGCGAGTGCCTTCATGATGGCAGTAGTATTGGAAGTTTTGTGAAAAGGTCTCTGGGCAAATCCAACTTTGGTGGGGATCGGCCTCCCCCATTCCACAATCCGTGCATTGCAGTACAGAGAGGGGTTGAAACCCAGATAATCAGCTCGAGTAGACCCATCTTGTACTGCCGCAATGATCAAAACAGTATCAGATACATGGTTAGTCATTCAGAGCGAACTTTGCACAAGCCTGCTTTCCTCCACGGAAAAGGAACACATGTGATGCTCATGCTGCAGTCCACCCACACCATTGCCTCTGCTTTTTAAAAGCTGACCCGTGCGCCATTTAACTGAAGCCAGCCCAGAATGCGGTATGCCTGATGCTTAATTCAACAGCAGTCAATCGCTTTGATGACAGTGAATGGGAATAATGAGCCTTTTGAGCAGCCAGCTGTCTAACAAGCTGCATGCTGAGCTACCTTCTACCTATCCACTTATAGGCAGTTTGGTTTCCTGAGGCGGGTAGGGCTGGATAGTGGAGACAGAGTTTCACATTCATCTGAAGTCAAGCTCATCGTTCACTTGGTCAAAGCTGCCGCAAGGATAACAATCTTGCAAATCATCTTGATCTACATCCAACGGATGATATCATGTGGTCACAGCATCCATTGGAGCTGTTGTTTTTGGCATCTGCCAACAACGCAGAGAAAATGCCAATGGAAGACCCCCCGCCTCATATATTTTCTCGAACCAATCTGGTCTCTTATCTCTCTGTGTCAGCGCTGCTTGGCGTGTTGTTGCCATCGATCGCCAACCCTAACTTCTTGCTGAGACAAGCCACGTAATCAGAGGAAAGCAGCTCGCATTTCACAAACTTCAGAACGAAGCCCAAATTGAGAGATAATCTGACATGAACAACGGTCCGGCTTGGCCGCCGAGCCCTAGCCCAGACATACCAAACTACGGCAGCATCATTGACAGCAGCAACAGCCAAAATAACCGGCATGACGATGAACCTCGGGCCGTATATCCTGACTCCGGCACCGGACGGGCCGGCCCCAGTGCGACTGTCAGGCCTGGCGCGGGATCACATGCAATTCGCATCCAAGAACCCCTCGAGCGGCGACCGTTGCTTACCAGCTCCCAGCGCGCCGCCTTTTCGCACAATCTTGAGGGCGATGTCTTCAGCTGTTACAGCCATGGCACCGACAGAGACACCGTCGCGGCACATCACCGATTGCCCGTTTATACTAATATCCATCGCATTCGCCGCGATATCATTTCTGTGGTTGAGGATTACCTCTCATTAGAGCAGCTACGCGATGTACGGCTGAACGTGTCCGTCATCCGACCCCTCGTGGACAAGTTGTATGAGCAAGATGATATCTCCATCGTCTACTGCCTGCTGGTCAATCGCGCCCAATTCCTTAGCGAGCAGTCGCACCTCAGCAACCGCCAAAATGTCAATTACACTCGCGCAATGTTATGCGAGCTGATTGCTACTCGCATACTGCGCCGATTCCACGAAGACAATGAAGGCCCAAATGGCCTGCTTGTGTTGGCGCACGTCTTGATCGCCGGCTTCGAGCCGTTCCAAAACGCCCCTGAACATGTTCGTGTGGAAGCTGGAGCTGCAGCGGCGTCGCCACATCGGGGCACAATGCCTGCCCTGGAGGTCGCCATCCTGAGTGAGGCTCGTGTTTTCCTGGCCAGCACGGCGTGTCAGAAGATCGTGGATGCCATTTATGATGGTCGCATCGTCTACACGCCGTCCAGTTTCATGGACATCCTTCCCGACCGTTACAAGCAGAGACCCATCTCGCTCTACGACCCTCGGAAGGCTCCTTTGCTGAACCAGTATCGTCTTCTGGTGCCGCGCATCCGGAACTACCTTGAAATCGGCCAATTCATCTTGCTCTTGTGTCTGTACTTGTTGTTTATGGGCGAAAGAGATGGGACACGGCTAAGCAAGCTCGAGGTGTGTTTTACTGTGTATGCTCTTGGCTGGGTGTTGGATCAGTTTGCGACATTGCTAGAGCATGGATGGTATGTAGATCCTGAATTATCGGCTCTTGCCTCCAATTGGCTTGCTAATAGGCTTTCAGGGACGTTTATGCCCAGAATCTCTGGTCATTCCTCGATGTCACATTTGCGCTCATCTACTGGGTTTACCTCATGATCCGCCTTTACGGTTGGTTGGCTGGCAAATCGTCTTTCGCTCAGCAGGCCCTAGATGTGCTGGCTCTGGGTGCCCCAGTGCTGGTGCCGCGTCTTGCCTTCAACATCCTCTCAGATAATCTAGTCTTTCTGTCTCTGCGATCAATGATGTCAGACTTTGCCCTGCTGAGTCTGTTGGCAGCTTGGTGCTTTGTGGGGTTCTTGCTTTCTCTGACCTGGTTAGGGAATGGCAACTTCTCGCCGGCGTAAGTGTCGTCAGGTTCTTATCAGAGTTGTCTAAATACTAACAGGTTCACAGAACCATCAGTAAATGGATGATATATATCTGGTTTGGCCTTGATGGTTCAGGCATCCAACATTCAGTTGGTCCCCCTCTTGCTTTTTCACACACATGTGGCCACTAACGATATCAGGTTGATTTCCATGAAATCCTCGGCCCGTCCCTAATGGTTGCTTTCGCCTTCCTCGGCAACACTCTTTTCCTCACGATTCTCGTGTCGATGCTTTCAACAACCTTCAGTCACATCGCTACCAATGCGGCTGCGGAGATTCAATTCCGCCGAGCTGTTATGACCCTTGAGGGAGTAAAGGGTGATGCTATCTTCGCCTATCCGCCGCCTTTCAACATCTTGGCCATCCTCTTTCTGATGCCTCTTCGAGCTATTGTTTCTCCTCGTTGGTTCCACAAAATTCACGTTGCCAGCGTACGCTTGATCAACTTACCGATCCTGCTTCTAATTGCACTCGCCGAACGCCGCTCGCGCTGGGCTCCCTTCGCCAACGCTAGCACTTCCAGCGGTGGAACAATCCCGTTACTCTCCCGCACAGCAACCCTCTCTCTGTCAAAGTACCATCAACTACATCCACAACCGACTATTCGACTTCGTCGTCGCTTTTGGGATCGTTGGCGAATCACCACACACAGCGATATCTCTACGGTCTTCGAGGTGCCTGTGCCTGATTCAGTGCTCAACGAAATTACTGCTGATGATGATATGACCCGCCACCTTATTCGCCGGCAGTTTGTCGCTCGAGGCCCCGGTACGCCGAGGGAGAACTCCTCACCTATTATCCGTTCTCAGGAAAACCAGCAATGGCAATACTATGAGCAGAACCAACGTCGCCAACAGGAGATCACTGGCTCCGGTGTTACTGAATCGCCCACGCAGACGACGGCTGATACACGGCAGCCTCAGCCATCTCGTCGCAGACTTACCACTCGGCGTGATAGCATGGCGCCGTTTCAGACTCTGCGACCTGACATGCCCGGCACTCCGCTTGACACCGACCCGGAATCGACGATGGAGGGGTTAGGCGTTAACATTGCAGACCATGGCGATCTGGCTGCAAGAATGGATGCTCTCGAAGAGGGCCTGAGACGGCTAGAAGTATTGTTGGAGCGGCTGGCAACTGAGCAGCGGGAGAAGAGCTGTAGCCGCTGTGGCCCTTGCTCGGATAGTGGAACGGCGAGGCAGCGTAATGACGATGAGGACGAGATGGAAAGAAGGCGAACTAGGCCTTCCGTGGGAAATTCAAGGCAGATGTGAAATGTGTTCTTACTTTTGTGGGGGCATAGGTGGCATGTTATCATGGCATGACAAGGTATTGGAGTTCGGGGACACATGCTTGTCAAGTTAAGTCCCATTTACAAAGGATCATCTAATTGCAAGTTTTCGGGGCATTTATCGTTTGCCAATAGAGTGCAAAGACACCTGCTTTGAGTCCTTGGGTATAAAAAAGCAGCGCAGCCGACAACGGTCCTTCCGCCTCCCAGTCTCACCGACATTGAGACTTTGAATCCTTTACACCCCCAGTCTTTGACCACTGGGAAATCTGAGCTAACCACTGCCATCCCATTGCAATTCTATGTGCAAACGGAGCTTCGCCATTATAGAACCTGTGATCCAGAAGACAGCCCGGTAGAGAACCAACCATGTGCCAAGTCACCCATTACCTTGACTTTCATTGTAAACACAGATGGGCCGTCATCACTGACCCGTGTTTTCCGGGAATGGGATTTAACAACTGCCCAGAGTTTCGCAATGCACGATTGAAGCCGCTGCCGCCGCGGCGGGTGGCAAAGGGCCAGCCTTGCCCTCAGTGGTGAGTACATCCCAATCGCACAATTTCCGTTATCTTGGCCTTGTATTCGTCCATGGTAACTCGTATTGATGTTCTCGATGACAGCGATCTCTGTGGTAATTATGACAAGAACATGATCAGAATGGTCACTGGTATTCGGAATGGCTTTCGTTGGGGGTTTGGACCAAGCAAGGACGACCCGGGATGCGACATTACCTGTTGTACAATGTGAGAGACGAAGAGACCAATCTGCTAAGCTCCTATCTGGTATCATGGATTCAAAGTTGAGCGGGCCAGAATTGTGGTGGATCTAGATCCAAGAAGCGTTCGGAATGAGATCCTTCACCCTTTGCTGATGAGTATCATTAATCTCACTCAGAGAAGGATATTACAACTGAGCGAGCCATTTCTTGGCTTCTTATTGACCTCTAGGTGTTTAAATTATTTATTTCCGATCTGCGTAGAATTATTCCGGTTCGCCAAGGGAAAAGTGATACAGGGACAGTTCGGCGACAACTGAAGATCATCTCTGAGACTTCGAGTAGTTGGGATTGACTTCACACCTTTTCCCAAACAACATGGCAATATATCTCTTCCCAAACCAAAACCATTATTATTCAGGCTCGAGGCTTTCCTTTCTCACCGGTTTTCAGTACAAAATTCCGAAACTTCGATTTCTCAATCATTATCGTCACGTGCTCCACTCACCACCTTCACAACTCGCCAAATTTTCCCAGTTACATCAAACACATCTCACACCTCCTATCCCACCAGAACACTACCTGTCCTTCAAGCCAGCCATTCTCATTACCAACCATGCTCCCAACACCATGCACCTCCCATGTCCCATTCGATCGGGTTTACGAACCGGCAGAAGATTCCTTTCTGCTCCTCGATACACTCTCATCACCATCTGAAACGGCTTTCCTAGCCTCTCGCTTTCCTTGCCAATGTACTGAAGCAATAACAACGCCTTCACCATTTACCGTTGAAGTTGGCCCCGGTTCAGGAGTGGTCCTGGCATTTCTAACCGCTCATGCGCAAACTCTGTTTTCACGGCCAGATATCGTCACGCTGGGCGTTGACGTGAACTGGTTTGCTTGCAAGGCGACAGGGGAGACGGTCAGAAAAGCGGTTAAGGAGGCCATGGCTCCTAAGAAAACAGGGGCAGGACAAGGAGAGGGCAATGGATACAAAGATGGGACTGGCTATTTTCTCTCCGCGGTGCAAGGGGACCTGACGAGCGCCCTGCGCCCTGGCGAGGTGGATGTATTGGTGTTCAACCCTCCCTATGTGCCAACCGATTCGGTTCCAGAGGTATTCCCCACAACTACAACATCATTAGCTACAGGGAAACCGACAACAACGTACGAAGAAGACTCTTGTCTGCTTGCGCTATCCTACGCGGGTGGAAAGGACGGCATGGAGGTTACCGACCGGTTGATTGCACAGCTCCCGCAGGTGCTGTCTTCTAGGGGTGTCGCATATTTACTCCTTTGTGCACAGAATAAGCCTGAGGAAGTGAAGAAGAAGATAAGGAGTATGGAAGGAGGTGGCCCTAATGGATGGCGAGCAGAGACGGTTGGGACAAGTGGGAAGAAAGCTGGATGGGAAAAGTTGCAAATAGTCAGGATATGGAGGGATATATAAGGATACGAGTAGGTATAGTATTCGCTGCGCGCATATGAGCTTGCAGGGGCCATTTATATGAGGTATAGATTATGAATGATGTTTATGCTTGAGAGGTGGTCGAAGTTCATAGGGACCAGCGGTGTCCCTCTCGACGAGGACGGCGCTGTACACTGTGGGACTTGACCGGAAAATTTGCCCGCAGTGACCCGTCTGCCGTTTCAAGATGTAATGGTTGGATAAAGCCACGAGGGCGTTTGCCCCAGATCCAAAGTTCTGTAACCAGATCCCTTTATTCCTCCATTCCCTATTTGAGCTGACCGAAGCTCTTCCAGACGTGCCGAAAAAAAATTCCCATATCCACAGCTTTCAGACGCGCACGAGAATCACCCCGCAAGATCTGCTCCTCTAACTCCCGATCAACCAGTTAATTTTGCGGGTACCAATCAGACAGCATTAAAGGTGCCCACAACCCCGAAGCCCGAAGCAGTAGTAGTCGTCGAAGAAGCCATTATGCCTTTCCCCCGAACGCCGCTCCCCTACTGAATCTCGTTGTCTTCAGCACCTTGCTTCCGAAAGAAAAGAAACGCGGCGATTCTTCCTCTTTCTCGTCTTTTTAGCGGCCGCGGGCGCGGCCACCGCGGCCGCCACGGCCTCCCCTACCACGGCCGCGGCCCCTGCCACGATCGGCCTCCTTGCGAGCCTTGTTCTTGGGTTTCGGCGCGTCATCGATGAGTAGCGTGTCGAGAGGTAGAGAATCAGGAAGAATGTAGTAGCGAATAGTGTTGCCGCGGACGGTGAGAGACTCGACGGAGTAGGGCTCCTCACCCTTGGGCGTGTACCTGACGTTACGCAGAGCCGTGTCCATCTTCGGAGTGACGGAAGCAATGGTGCCATGGACGATGGCGCCTGCCCAGTCACTGACGTTAGCATTTCTAAGGGCTACGGGGGTGCAGATTGTATGAGCGGCGCACCATTCTTAAGCTCAATCGTCACGGTTTCGTTGGCGCATTTCATAAGGAATCTGTTTTCAGGAAAAGGCGGTAAAGTCAGCTCTGATCCTGAGATATCTCGACAAGCGTATCGAGGGAAGATGGAGTATGTTCGGTGTGCCCGCAGCTTCAGTTAGTCGGTCTTAATCTTGAAGAGCGAACGACTTTGGCACGCGTCGTCGGCGGCTGAAGGTACTAACTCGGTACTTGGGCGCGCGCAAAAGAGCCAAATTAACAAAAAGTAATGTTGAGCTTACCTAACCAGCTTCATCTTGCTGAATTGTTAAAGCGACAGCTCCGGTCTCCGTGTCGAGAAGGGGATGTTGGATAGGCGAAGAGTTGACGCGCCGTCCTCGAGGGTGTAATTTCTTTAGAGACTAGCGGCTGTAGCCCGCCACTGGGTACAATGGAGCTCAATTACTGCGGTTGGTTGGCGCCACAAGGCGCAGGAGTGGATGTCACGTGGTTGTCCATATGACTATAAATACCGTGTGGTTGATGTATTATTACATTACTTACGTTATCGGAACGGCGGGGCCGACGGCTTATCAACAACCCCACGCAGCTCTCAAGGTGCCCACCTATGAACGATCCAAACATGGAAACGGCACCAGTTGGTAGGAGGATGTTTGACATACTTTGCTGTTAACAACAGCAAGATTGTTGGCATTTTTAGCACATTAGTTAAGAGTACTGGCGGTAGTGTCAAATCGCATTGGAGGTCTTCCCCCTATCCACCGATGTATTTCGTGCGCATGCTGTTGTTAAACAGGGTAGTGAACAGACCATAGCACGATCAATACAAAGTTAATGCGCGCTATCCAGCGCCAACTCCGAGGATGACATAACCCATCAACAACCCTTGTGTACATACAAGCTCGACAAACTCCTCAACCCCACCCTCCCATCTCGGTTTCTGATCCTTGCCTCTTTCATAGCTGTTATATTGCAGAAATGGTCTCCTCTATTTCTCCTTCTCGTTCTCAGCCTCCGACACTTTTTCCCATTCGTCTTCCGTGCTAACACAGCTCTTCTGTCCCTGGCTGAGTCGAGGACTCTCCTCAACGGCCCGGTGCTTGAGTTCACCATGCGCTTCCGTCGGCTCCACCTCGCTGCTCGTCGCTGCTGGCGCGGAGGCCGGCGCGGGGACCGACCTGCGCAGACTAGCCGTTGACTTTGGCGCAGCCTCGACCTCGGTCTCGCTATCATCAGACGACAACGTCACCGCAGCGGTTCTGGAAGCCAGAGCGCGTCGTTTTTTCTCTTCATCCTGTCGTTGATGCTCTTTCAACTCACGAGCGAACCAGTTAATGGCTGCCCAGAGGCCCCCGCATAACACTGACAGCACCATAAAATGGATGCTCCATGTTGCGAGGAGCAACAGAGCGAGTATAACTTGCAGCGCAGCAAATGTGACGTTGGTAGCCACTAATAGGGTCGGAGTTGGCCCTGGGGTGAAGATGGACTCCCAGAGACCATGTAGAAAGGAAGCCATTGCCACGGTCGAGAGCTATGTCGATAGCTTTGTGACTTGACTAAAGTAGGGCAAAACGGAGATCGTGGGTAGTCGTAGATGACTGGAAGCTCGTCGTAGATGTTGGTTTCCCGGTCTAAATGTATGATAGGGTGGTGTGACAGCGATAAAGGACGAGGGAGCACACCTAGTCCGTATTCGTGGTGGCTGCAACAGTGACTGCGATGCGTTCCAGGTTGTGGGTGGGGCTCTAGGCAAGTATCTGTATCGGTGGGGATAACGCCGTCACCGATCCTCTGTCTCTAAACAGGTAGATGCTGCTGAAGAACGCGAGGAGAGCTGGGCTGGAGATAGCGGTGTCAGCGAGTGCAGCGCAACAAGAGGGCCTCATTTGTAATTAAAGAAGTATTGCAACCAGATAGGCGAGCTTGAAATGGCCCGGTTTGAGTGGGCCTGGAGAAACCTTCGTGGGCGGGTTGAATAGAGCGCGGCAGCTGGTCAATGACAACCGCCTTGCTGCATGACACGGTTGCAAACAGGAACGACACATAGCACTTGCTCGCAAACAACTGTGCACCCACTCTCGGAAAAAAAGCAGGTATGTACTTACGTCTTGCTTGGGGCAACGTGGTCCCCTTTGGGTTGACAAGAACCAGCGTGCGGCTGGTGGAAATGGTCGGGCAGAGATGACGACGCGACAAGGCCGAGTCGCTGGGACAGGCTTCAACAGCGGACGCGAGCAGCTCAGCCGTGCCAAGACCACACTGCAGGACTTGGGGTGACGAGGGGGAAATGTGGAGATCACTCAGTCACGTACACAGAACAAATGTAGTTTTGCTATAGGCATATTAATCAGTAATAGCTTGGTTTTTAGGGACTTGTGAGGAAATATGGCAGCAGTTCTGAGGTTCTTGCTTGCGAATATTCCGCGGATACATGATGGCAACACATGTTTTAGAACGGCGGGGAGCAGAGAGCTGAACAGCGAGAGCGGGTGGATGTTTTCTCAAGGAGGGGCAACTGCCTGACGCACAAACCAAACCTGGAACTTGACCCAGGCTTTGCTGCGGATGTTTCTTCTGTTTTGTGTCTGGGTAAGTATTCTTCGAAGACTAGGTCTGCGATAGGATCTGTCTTGGAATACTCGGTAATCAAAGTCAGGGCCGATGCCTCGGCATTGTTCGTCGAGTTGGAAGAGAACTACGCTCGGTAATTGCCCCGTAGCTGGAGAACCCGACTTGCTCTTTATACTTCTTGGGAGTTGCTACTCTCACAGCACAGATGGTCTACATGATCATAGGGTCTGCGGCAGCTATCTGGCAAGCTGGCGCAGGGGAGAGTCTCTGCATGGGATTCCATCTGAATAGCCACTCCCTGAGCAGAATGTCGCCAACGAATTACAACGATAAGGTAACCTGAATCTGTCATGGTCGAGCGCATCCAGATCCAATACCTGCCAAGGTGTGGATTACTGATTATGAGAGTGTGTGCCTGTACCCATGACACTATAATTGTACATGTGCAAACTATGCACCATATCCACGCGGCGACTGTTGTGCAAGAGTATGGAGTCGTAGACGAACATACATTGCAGCTTACTGGAATCAGGTTAAAGAGCATTGCGGTGTCTTGACGGGAGGAAAGCTTTAGATCAAGACGACAGAAGCGGCAGAAGTTGATAAAAGGCACAGATGACGAAATCCAGAACAAGCCCACTTTAATGGATCCGCACTTCGACGTTGCGATCGAGTACGTACTCCTCCACCAGCAGCGCTAGCCAATGAAAATGCATGCCATTCTCTAGGCAGCCTTGCAGGCTCCACCAACGAGGGGGCGAACCCACCAAGCGGGTTGCTTTGGGGCTGTCCAGGTCTGCAGGAGGCCGGCGGTTTTTGGAGCTCCCGCAAGTGACAACCCCCAACTTCACAGCAGTGATCGATCAAAACCGCCACGCCCGCTTCATCAAGGCTACACAATCTAACAGCTTAAAACAAAAGAAAGCGCTCTTGCACTCAATTTTGGTCTACGTACCTTCTGTAGGCAGTTTTGCGACGATACTTTGCGCTTGATAAATGTCACCACATAACACCTTACGAGCTGCGGTTTAGAACCATCCACATCATCTCCCATCTGAAACTGTTCCTCACGCATCGTTCCCTTCGCCTTCTACCTGATCAATCCCAAAGTTAGTCAACGCAATCGTCAAGAACGCAGCCGCAAACAACAACACTGCTATCTGCCTATCTCCCCAGATCAATTCGCCCTATTCCTGTGCTCTCGCGCTAGATTGTTCGTGGCCACCCATTTCCCGGGCATGTGGTTCTGAGCATCCATCAACTGAGCCGAACTCGGTCTCCACCGTTCGATAATGGACTCATCCCACACCTCAGCCGCGCATCCCGCGGCTGTCCAGGAGAAATCGAGCAAGGCAGTATCAGACTACCTTAAGCAAAAAGGAAAAGATGAGCAATTGCGCGTGCTGCGCGAGCGCAAACGACCGCTCAACTTGCTGGATCTCCCCGTCGATATCCTTCAGATGATCGCCAAAGAGGCATGTTTGCTGTCATCCTGGCTCTGCCTTGTAATTGGCTACACCAATCCCCTAGAGCGTTTTGCTAACATTGCCCTTTTGCTAGTTCACGCATACTACCGACCTCACTGCGCTTGCCCTGACCCATTCAGCATTTTACAACCTAGCCATCCCCTTGATCTATTCACGCTTCGATATTGTATGGCCTGAACCTCAGAGTGGTGGCTCCGAAGGCAAGAGCGTCGATGCTCTTACGTACGGTCTTTCAACACTTTGTCTAGGGAGCTCTTTTGCCCACACGATTCACAAGTCGCATGGGAAATACTACAATTCTTCCGGCCTCACCAAGCTCACAGACAACAACTATGCGAAGTACTGCAGGAAGTTCTCTTTGGGCAATGGCCCCCCTGAGTGGGTATCTGACTACCATATATCAAAAGAGAGCGGCAGGATGCTCGGCATTCTTGTAGCCATGGCTATACGGAAAATGAAGAACCTCGAGACATTTATTTGGGACATGCCCACTGGTGTTTTATCTGAGGTTTTTATGGCGCTGGCTTCGTTGGGGGGACCGTCAGGCAAAGAGACCAGCTTGAATCGTGTATGGGTTCGCTGGCACGATAATTCCGACATCTATGGAAATGGCGAGTATGATCCCAACGAAGAGGCAACCACTACTGCCCTAGTTCCTCCGGGAAGCCAGCTCACACCTGTCGGCATTCTGGTACCTCCTGAAGCCGATTTACCTGTGCGTCTAGAGCCGATCAAATACTCCGAATACCGGTGTGAATACCCGACTTTTAGCTGCCTGCCACCACTTAAAAGCTTGACGGTTCTCGACATTGATGAAATTGGCTATCTGGATGAAATGGCCACCCTCATCGAAACTTCGAAAGATACGCTGCAAGAGCTCAGAGTCGGCATTGCACTCAGAGCTGTGGGACGTGATTTTGCACAGACATGGGACGGGCCGAACCTCAAACAAGTGGATCATGAAGCCAGGTGGCCTGGCGAAAGCAGGATTGGAGAGAGGAGACTAGGAGGTGTTTTGGGCGTGCTCGTGGGAAAGATATATGACATCCGGAAACACAGGCAAAGGAAGAAACCCGCTACAGGGCCTGCTCCCACGATTAATGGTACAACTGTTCCTGCTAGTACAACGTTGGCTGCGCACACATTGTCCACAGATGACAATGAAGACAAGGAAAACGACGTGCCAGCATCAGCTGAAATTGCAACAAGTCTACCGAATGGGGATTTATTAGCTAAACCCAGATCATCTGAAGCAACGTCGAGCAAACCTTGTCCGGAGAGAAAACTTTTGGACGGAAAGTTAAAATTACATACCCTGGAGCTAGAACGGGTTGCCCTCTCGCTGCAAGTGTGCAGACATGCTTTCGATTGGTCAGTCCTGACTTCTCTGACCTTGCTCGGCTGTGCCCAGCATGATAGTCTGTGGAAGATGCTACGAAAGCAGTTTCAACCAACCCCAGTCAATGTTGACCTCAACGGCCAGCCGTCGCGTTCGAATGGTCCTCTTCAATACCACTTGGCACTCAAGCATATCCACACAGACACAACCACGCTCTCTCTTATCAATTTCATCAGAGATACGCTCGCGCCAAATACTCTCGAGGTTCTTTTCTTGCAAGATCGCAGGCGCGCTACACACCCCGTCGATATCGACATCATCTTTAAGGGGGCCATCAAAAAGCATTATGCCAGCTTGAAGAAGCTGCTCCTTGATTGCTCTGCCCTTCCCAACCAAACGGCCGCTACCGATAGTTCCAGCATCAGGTGGAGAAGATGGATCCCCAGCACGGAGATGGTGCGTTACATTACCAGTGGAAGAATGGCCAATCTGCGGGAGCTGGCTATTTGTCTTGATTATAGGGATTGGGTAAGTCCCAAGACAAATTACCGTGCATGTAGGTCATCAACTAACATTGATCTTAGCATTTCTTTTTGCAGAGGTTACCCAACATTCCCCAGCTACGCTCGTTGCACATTCCTCAAGTTAATGAGTATCCTCATATCCTCCCGGATCGCAGTTGCTTTGAGCCTAAGGAGCTGGCCCTCCAAGTTCTCGACATCATTACCCTTCGTCCCGAGGTTAGCCTCTGCTATGTTGGCATTGCGCAGAAGTGCTTCGAGATCCTCGAATATCGTGACAACGGCGGTCGGAAGAGAAAAGGCAAGAGTAGCAAGAATGGTGTTTCTGGTGATAGCGTTGCACCAGTCTCCCTGGGCCAGGACGGAAGCGCTACTTCAAGCACGAATCCCGCCGGTACACCCACGACTGAGCAGTACGACTCAGACGACGACGACTCAGACGATCTGCTGATGAATGATGAGCAAGAGGAGGAAGATGAGAATGGGGAATTTGTGGATGAAGATTCAGACGAAGATGATGATGAAGAAATTAGTGATGAGGATGATGACGACGATGCCGATGACGAGGATGAGGAAAGTGAGGTTGAGAGTACGGTGGCGAGTGATCCGGGCGAGCTCGGCGGAGGAGGGCAAGAAGATGACGGCACTGGCGCAAGCGACGATGATGACGGCTTTGTGGATCCAAACAAAGGTAGACTGAGGTTCAAGCTGCGGGAGATCTTGTTTTACGACGATAAGGTCGCCATTTTTAAGGCGAGGCATGGCAAGTTATGAACATGAGGACTTGGTCCTCTGGAGTACCCTTGGTGTTACAGCTACTATTCGATTTCTACTCTCATTTCTTAGGATATAGGTCTCGGTTTGATCTGATGGGTTCGTAGCGATGGGCTTTGGGAACAGGAGTTGTCTGGCGCGAAATACTTTGCCTTGTCTGTCACCCATAGGACGGGAACAAGTGAGTTAATGATACCTCTACGTAGTACTTCTGGCGTGTTGTATGCGTTTGATACAAGATTGAATTGAAATTATTTGCAACTCAATGCTTGGTTGCTCAGCTGACATTACATGACAGAGCTTACACGATCAAAACTGATCGCTCTTCTCTGTAAAGGGCCTTAGTGATGAAGAGTCGCTTCTTCCACATAAATATACGTCTTTTTCGAGTCTTATATACGTCACTGAGCAATTTACCCTGTTCCACAGAATAGTTCCAACTACCCCTTGAATTGATGCTTTGACAGGTTTTTAATCCGACAACTTCGCCTTTCTTTTCCCCTTCTTTGGCAAGCCGCGGGCGATGATATTGGGCAGTTTTCTCCTTGATCCTGGAGTACCTATTGGGGCCACCCAAGACAAAGGGCAAGCATGGACGAGTTCTGTTTTGTCGAGTGCCATTTCTTTCCACCGCGTTCTGTAAGGTTTGACAATAGTCAGAATGTTTGGATATGTCCTAGCTGAGTGAAACTAGTAAACTACAGGTACTCATTTCAACTTTAATGCTTGGAACACCAAGTCATGATCTTGTCACTACCAGAATGCCAGTTGGCTTCAGAGAATTTGGTCCGTAAGTAATGTGCCATCCTGTTACCTAGCCAATAATCTTCAGGATCATAGTTTTGCAGATGGGGTCTCTCGAGGAGTCACGCATCCATTGCTAGTAATTATGATCTTCCAGTACGAACTTCCTGGCTGACAAATCACCCCTTGAGCCCTCCCCCCTTGTCGCCACACCACATTCTATCGCTATCTTAATCGAGCGATGCGGTGAGATACAAGCCTATCTTCTGTTAATTTTCATTTTGTACAAAGTACTTCTAAAGCCCTCTTTAGGCTTGAAACTTTTGCCTACAACACATACTCTTCATGACGATGGCTGATCGATGTCTAACTCTATGGTGGAGACATTTCCTCAGAGAATATGTCAGGTACAAACCATTTTGTGACCGTCTACTTTGACCACCGCCCCCTTGAAACATCCTGTCTTTGGCGGCCCGGCGGCTCCATTTCGACCTACTTCCTAAAGCACAGCTGCGGCGTCAAGACACCACGGCATTTTATCTATTGGAGCAAAATGCTGAATGTGGAGAGAAAACCAGTTTCAAGTTCAGACAGAACAGAGAAATCTGTTCACCTGTTGTAGGCAGCGTCCCTTCACATCAGGCTTCCATTATCTCTAGACATCACTAGCCCACAGCATCTCTTTCGCCTTGACAGGGTTCTATTTGCTCAGCAATTTCACAACCCACCAAAGACGTTCGCCAGTCGAACAGTGTCTTGAGACACCATCGAGCAAAGGCTCATTATCAACCCCTCTTCAGTCCGTAAGCTATCAGAGGGCAGGCAAGCTGACTAGAATCAAACAAGCCTTTTGCTTCATGGAAGCGTCAGTGGCCCAGAGCCTCAGGGACAGGGAAGGACCAGGCAGCAAGATTGCTAATGTACTCCTGCAAACGCTGGACCTAATCCGAACGTGACACAAGATTGCCGTGTGCTGTGTTTTTCTGACAAGCATACGCCCTCTTTAATCGATACATCACATAATTTTTCAGAAAAAAGAGAAGGATTTCGCCTTGAATCTCCCGGCGGGCCGATTGTCCGTTAGAGTGGGAGGTCGGCTGGTGATGGTGAGTGGGTGAGGTAGGATGTCAAGGCCTGGGACAAAGATAGTATACTGGCAGAACTTGGCCAGTGAGCTGCCAGCAAAAGATATGGCATAGCTTTGGGGATGCGCGAGTGGCCCGGTCCAAACGCTACAAGGGCTTGTTGCCAGCGTTATCGTGCCAGGATTGTCGGAAGTAGCAACATGCGCCGCCAGATACTACTTAATCCAAATCTCATGGAATACAGGTTCCCTCTAGCTGATAGAAGATGTTTCACCTAAGGAGTAGCATGACAACAAGGGTTGTGAATGAAAACACGGTGGTTTCTGTCCGGTCTTGATGGCCTCAAACTGGCTCAGGGGCTTATTTTTATCCCTGCAGCCCAGTCAAAGCAGGTTAGCTGTTTAAGAAAGTAGGTCACGATTGTAAATGGCTCATTAAGAATCAAAATTTGTAGTTTTTGGATTACTTTATGGGTAAAAAAAACTTTCTCAACACTATCATGATGCTAGAAAACATATTCTTAAACATGTTTATTTTACATGGCAATCTTGGAGCGTACGCAGAACCTACAGTGACGAACTACCAGCTGTCTACAATGATCCAAAGTCATGTTTCACTATACTTCTCAATAACTGAAGGGGCGTTTATTGTCTTCAGTTATATTATCTTTCAGTTAAATGTCGGCCCTACACTTAGAATCACGTCATTACTAGCAGTTAGCTACGCAACACAGCTGTCTATGTGACACTACAACTGTTAAGAGATACTGGGGATTTTATGCACCCTCTCCTGTTTATGATCGCTGCTTAGACATTCCCCCTGTTGACTCGCACCTTTATAAAGACAACCATCACTGAACATCGATACGAAGATTGTGTCGCAACGGTAGGGAACAGAGATAGCGGGTTGGCAAAGGAGGCCTCCGTCCGCAATTCACTTGGTCCACCCCTCTGTCATACATATTGCTTTCTTCGAGTTGAAACCCATTACACCACTGGCATATATGCTCTTTATTTGTCCAAAACAGTAAGAATGCCAGAATATAGCCCAAGTAAGGCATCCATACTCTACCTTGCCATCCTTGACCGAAGAATCTGCAAATAGTAGCTGCTGATAGCAACCCACAACCATTTTGTCCCTCCTTCTAGAAGGAATCCTTCCCGTGCCATTTGCGTTTGTCGTCCGCCAACTCGCAGATTTCGCCTTGGTGGGTAGGCTTCTAGAACATCCATGTGACCGATAGGTTGCAAGAGAGTATGTCATAGGATTCAGACCTCCGTCCATTGCGGGGAACGGCGCCACTAAGAACGGGAAGAAAGATGAAAAGTTGATATGATCTTGGTCGGAGCGGCAGCATTGGAAGGCTCTGGGTTGGCAGACTCGCTGGCCAAGCAGTGGCACAGTTACCCTGGTTGCATAAAATTATCATTCTGTTAAGTGTCTGCCTGGCGAGGTTGACAACAGAAATGCATCCTTCCAGTACATCAACATAATCAGTCTATTCGTGTCGTTTTCCGGGGTTGTGAGGATTGGACAAGCCGGTGGACTCTGTATTTCAGTCGAGTAGTAAGACCGAGTCCGCCTAACATTGACGTTCAGTTAATTAGGTTAAGCTTCTGTGCGTCGAACTCCCGGATGGACGTTGGGGGCCAAGTAGCGTAGCGTTACGTACCGCCGAATCGGTGTGCCGACAGCTTGGGAAACGCCACCAAAGACATTAGTGACCCTATAGGAGTTGCCAAGGAGAGGAGATGCGGTAGGGAAAGTACGTTTCCAGCAGGCATGATCAACACAGCCGCGCATTGAGCCACATTATGGGACGATACCACACCTTGTCGTCCCAGTAGACACGTAGTATTGGATAAAAGCACGACGTCGATACAAGATTGTGCATCTTCGTCTCGCTAAGTGGGTGATGCCAGCCTGTATGTGGTAAAGTCATGTACCTACTTATCCGGTTCTGATTAGGACTATGACTGCTCAACACAACTCAATATACTTTCTTTCGTGCGGTTTCATCCAAGGAGCAGAGCAGCCACACACGTGCGTCTGCCCACGTTCTCATGACTCTTCGAGGACTGGCGGCCCCTGTTGAGAATTTGTTCTGGAAAACTCATCAAGGTTGCTACGCCGTTTTGAATTCCACGCTGAGGACGGACGCTTTGATACTGCGGTCCCGGTGCTAAGGCCAAGAAGCAGGATAAACCGAAGCAACAGCGTGTCGGATGCAGATTTTGATGCCAAATGCTGTCTGGACTTCAGAGCTTCAAGTCATCATGCCCATTTGCCGTTGCTGTCATTCTGTCCTGGTCAATACTGTCACCCCCCAAGCGTTTCACATGCCTGACCCCCAATGTTGATTCAACGGTTCTAGTCCAATAGTGGGCACCAGGTCTTGTTAGTAAACCTCGTAGTGGCATCAACGTGCATCTAAAAGAGAAAAGGGCGGAACGGTAGGGAGAAAATGTTTTTGCAGAACGCTGAACTGAAAGTTTCGAGTACCTAACGACCATCCTCATCCCGACAGGACCTCTTAATGACCCAACTCCAGGAGACCCAGTTTAAGTCTCCCTCCTATCCAGCGATATGACATGTACTTGGCTTGTACCGGAATCCCGTCGTGCGCACGATGCATCAACGAGAAAACCTTGCTTTTGCGGGGCCTTGGCAGGCTCGCTGCCGAGGCTCTCCGGAGGAGCAGGTCCGGGACACGGGGGCTTTAAGGTCGGCGAAGCCACATGCAGCATCCGGAACCACGGGCTTGGCACGCCGTCCTCGTTACCCCTAGCTTTGGTCGGCTGTGCCACTCTTCTACTTGTATGGCACAATGTTGCTCATGCGGTCAATCAGGGATCCGGTATGACGACGGCCGTGAGCAAAACGTCTGGCTGGTAGACAGCACATCTTCTGTGTGTTGTACAATAGACGCAACCTCTCGAAGTACGTGAGGATGGGTGTGGGTCCAAAGGCCCTTAGTAAGCCTGTGGCTGATGGCTGTGGCTAATGACGATCCATTATCTGTAATCGGTACTGTAAGTATCAGTAAACAAAGTGCTCATGCTGTGCTTTGGTGTAATTTTGGGGTCGTGTTCGGCGCTCTCCGAACTACGACTTTCTGAGCCGAACAAAACTTGAGCACTCATGGTCGCTCTTTTATGCTCTTGAGCGGTCAGTCTGAGAATTATGCAGCTTGACAAAGTTGATGTCCTTAATGGAGTAGTAATCGGTCCTAATCCGGAGCATGCCGCAACAAGTGTGACAGCTAACATGAGCCTTGGGGACGGTTCCATTTCGCGATAAGGTACCCACAAGAGCGGCAGATGATCGTTGGCGGTTGATCAGCACGTGGGGTTGGATGAGTACAGAACAAGACGGTGCGTGGTGCGCCGGCCCATTCTGTGGCCTTGTGTCTGTGTGGTGTAGGGCTGGCTGGTGTTGCATCTGTGCTGTATCTGTGCTGTGTGTACCATACACCATGTAGCTGATCAGCAAGCTTGCCATTATACTGCGCCGGCAGGGCTCCGCCCAGCAAGACGACGTTAGCGTGATAAGACGGAATGCCGTCCGGGGCAGAAACAACCGAGTGCGAGTGGGCCCAGAAAGATCAAACCTGGAGAGGCCATTGGCAAGTCTCCCAACCACTCGGCGCCCCACCCGGGCTGCCGAATTGAGTGGTCAGAACCGATGTCGAGCCAATGACACCGAGGGTCCGGAGCTGGTCGGATCTCCGGCTCCCTGCTGGAACTGCTAAGACATTAGCGATGCCACACATATCCTTGCGTCGAGCTGAGCTTTTGACACCAAGCCCCCCGCTATGCGCACGAAAAGCCGCTGTCCCACTTTGAACGAACTGTATCGTTTTTTTTCTAGCAATGCAAAATGAGGTACCGTTGTGCTGCCCTACAGGGCTGCGTATCGTTGTAAACGAGTTGGGGTCTACAGTTGTTGAATGCTGACGAATCAGATGGCCAAGGGTCTTTGTTTGGACGAAGAGACAAAACTTGCCCTCGAGAAAGGAAAAGCATGTATGATCAAGATAAGAGAGAGAAAATACTGTTATTGTCCTATGCTCAGCAAAGACCTTAGCCGATCTCCGCGACTATATACTGTATATGTTGTGCTGCGGTGCGGCTGTTGTCTGTACCGTTTGGCGCTTGATGACCTTTGCGGGAATTGTCGATAACGCGGGGAAGGAACATTAAGCCCTATGAGCCTGACCGCCTTTGCGGTCTCCGCGGTGGTGATGGTTACACAAGACTTCGTTCGCCCAGATAGGAGAAGCGGGAGGACTATCCACCGCGGGGGCGATGGCGCTGATGGCCATCACGAATCAACAAGAGCCCAACTCGTGCCGAAGACAGATACTTGCCCATCCAGTTGGCCAGTAGGAGGGACGTTTGTACAACAATGTCTGGCAAACTGCCAAACACACACAGTATCTGTGGAGTGTGGACATAGAAGTTGCGATGTTCAAGGTGGGGGGGTGATGTCTCCCTGTTTGTCCCGCTGCAACGGCGAAGCATCCCTGCAAGGAACTTGTTACCAGCGCGGACGAATGACCGGGAATGGCGCCAGTCGGTGTGAGCTGAGAGACTTTCGCGGTAATGACAACAGACATGGTGGATTATCTACCCAACAGAAAGATATTTTGAGCCTATTGACCAAGTCCGACCACTGTGACCCGAAGAGGAGAGGACAACTAGTTCTCGAAGGAGCTTATCCCATACTGTGTTGGCAGGAGACGTACCATCGAATGCAACACTGTGGCACCAAAGCAGCGAGGATGCGGAGAAACGGCAAGGTTCTGACTGGACTTTGAGACGTCGTGATGTGAGGGCAAGCGATCCCACTGAGTGGTGGCCATTTTCTCATCATCATGTGCGTGATCAAGCGGATATCTACTTTAGAGATAAGTAGGAGGGATTGTAGCCGTCTTCTTCAGCAAATGAACCCATTACACTAAGCCGGCGATGTGAGCATCAAACTTCCTGCCTGATAGTCCTTTCAGCGTCTGGGACATTTACAAGTACGGATATCTAAGTAGGTACACAGTACCATGACGGAGCAGGAGTTGGACTGTTTTCGGACTGGAGCCCAATCGGAGACACAACTTCTGCACGCCACTCCGCCCACGGCAAGCCACAGAACTTGCCTAGCCCCTTTTTGAAAAAACTTATCCTTGGCAACGGGATGGTCGGGGTTGATCTCGCTGATGAGAAGGTTCTGAGATGCCTTGATGGGTATCGTGTGTCCAACTGTTTCTGCGATTCGTCCTGAGGAAGTCACCATGCGCCATGGGTCATTGTGACTTTGGCCGTCGACACCTCGTACTTAGCCTTCGACCCATCTTCTCAACATCCACATGGGACAGCATGCGTGCTTGTTCGAAGTTTGGCCTCAGTTACTTCAGCTACCACGCGCACTAGCCGCTTTCTCTTCTTGGTGGCCCCTAACAGGCACATACCATTGGTATTATCGCGTCTATCTCGTCTAATAGCCATATCGCTGCTGCTGCCTGACCCTTCAGGGCTGTCAAATGGTGGTGATTGGGCTGATTAGCCGCCAAACCGCACTTCACATAGTGGAGGATGGCTGGTGGGACACCGCTGTCCGACCGGCCATCCCAGGAACACCGTGCGGTGAACCCCAGAGCGATCCAGCAGACACAACACAAATGCATTCAAGCCAGCCATCCCAGGAGCGGCCATCTGATCATTGGCGTCGGCGAAGGCAATCGGCATCCCAAATAGATGTTTTTGTTGGCCACATTCTTTGGCCTATCCGGCAGCATGTCCCCTCCATGAGTTGGAGCTACTTAAGCCATGTAATTATGTTTATCATGAGTCGATTTGGGTTGAGCCAAGGTGGTTCGGGTGTAACACACGGGTCAGTGATGGCTCGATGTGATCCGAACATCTCGGGTTGAACGGTCAGATCGTGCAGGACACAGTCAAGTTCCCAGGAATTAAGTTCTCACTGCCACCCTTGTCAATCCAGGCGTTGAGAGTCCGAGATGTATGATTATGTGAGACAGATCGACCATGCAGGCAGCAGGTGAGCCAACCATGTGTAATCTGTAGATTTGATAAACTAAACGGGATACAGGCTCCAAGAGCTCAGGATGGCAAATTACTATTCCGACTTCCTGGAAGAGGTACCGTGTTTAAAGCGAGCAGCCAGCTTTGATTGTTAGATGCATGACACGAAGTCACGAGATCTTCCAGGATTGCGGGACACAGCCAGCAAGGTACCACGGAGACCTCCGTTTGGATCAGTACGATTCTAGCGTCTTTACCCTGGAGCTACGGATCTGTCTCCAATCTCCGACCTTCGAGAAAGCCCAAGATATCAAACTCAAGCTTAGGGTAGTAGTGCACATGGTTTACTTCTAGCAATGTAACAACATTCTCAAGCGGAATGAGCAAGCAATAAGGTGACAGCTAGAAGGCGCACACCACTGCATGACAATGATGAGTATTGTGTCAAGCAATCGACTTGTCTTTTCCTAATAGTGATGGCTTGGATTATGAAGCATCCACACGAAGTACAACGGCGGAACGTCAAAGGCCCATCTTTGGGAGCAGTCGGCCGCAAGGGCTACTTTGCCAATTACCAAACCCGTTAATTGCGGGCTATGTTCTTAGATATGATGCTCGTGAGAGACTTCGATTAGCTGTCCGGTTGGGGGCCAAATCAAGAACTTATCGGTGTTTTTGGCCCCGGCAGTACGGGTCCGTATTGAATGCGACCTAGGATGTGCCTGTGCAAGTATACAAAAAGTCGATCAAATGGGGCATATATCGTAGTATCCGAGCAAGATCCAGTGCAGCGACAAGTGTGTATTTAGCGGATGATGTGTTATACTTGAGAACACTGACTCTTGCAAGTGGTAGTGATCCATTGCTAGGTTAATTCTAAGGTTATTCCACTTACTTACATAGAAATTGCATTAGATGGAAAGGGGAAGCTAAGGATGCTGCGATTTAATTGCACGATGATGTCTGTTCAAGATGGGCTTCGCCATATGACGGACTAAGAGAATACCGATGTTCAAGCATAATCTGTGTAACTAAATATGATGTTATTTACTTGTATATTGCTTAACCCTGCCGGTTCTTTGCTTTTTGCGATTAAGGAAATCATAACATCCGTACCAGCATCCACAAATGTGACATCGCCCCGACCGCAATTCTAGGCGACGATTAAGAAATGTAGAAGATTCGCAACCTATACCAAATATATACCAGCGTGACAGGCTTGTTAACTTCGTCCGTGCCTCTAGATTTTTTTTTCGGTGTACACTATAGCATCGAAAAAACGGGATGACTGCCTTGCACGATGCTGGCCGATTTCCCATGTTCTTGCGCGCAAAATGTCATACCCAGCCTGAACTTGCCGGGTGTGGGAGCTGGTACGAGCTCATCATGGTTTTGCCAAGATATAACTTCCATGATGGTACCAGCAAATCACGGTCGAAGCCTCTTGTCGGCTAGACAGCCTCACCCGGTATTTGCTTTGGCAGGGCTGTTGTAGCAGACAGATAACGCCTTCTCCATATTTGGGTATACCAGCAACTGGGGTCAATATCTCTTGACTATCTGGTAGTGAGAGATATAAACCGGAAACTGAAGTTATCACGATTAGAAAAAAACATTAGAGGTGGTAGCATCATGTATGGCAATGAGCACCCAGGCACTTGATTGTAACTTTGACTGGACCAGTTGCGTTCTTTATGCTTCGTCTAAACGCGAGTGGTGGGAACCGCATCTTCGAAAAGACACACAAGGAGCCCTCCGGCTAACAACAGCCTGACTACGGCTATCTTTCAGTAGCATCATAGGTAATAAGGACACTGGGAGAATGTGTTGGCTGTGTGCTTTGGGCTGATTTGTGGGCTGCATGCTTGCAATGTCGCATACCGGGCGCTTTTTCAGGCCTAAGGTTTAAGGCAGCGAGATGCAGCCATCAACAAACGATGAGATAGGCACTCGGCTCACCCACGAAGAGAAAGGCCGTTTTCATCCTGGAGCCACCTCCGTATGTGTCTGAACAGGGATTACAATCTACTTATTGCATATTGGTTAACCAAATAAATAGGTAAGTACATGAGAAAAGGCCATCGTTGAGCGCTTACAAGGATCAGAATCCTTCGAGCACGACTCCTCTCTTCCCCGCAGCCAAGAGTTTGCGGTTCTCGTCGGTTTATTGCCTGGAAGCTATGGATATCGAAACTCAAGGTTAATCAACTCGAACTGCAATTCCAATTGAGTCATTGTGATTCAATTACCTCAGAGCCCATTCACCGTTAACTATATGCAGACGTAAAAAAAAACCACAACCAGCATGTTAAAATGCTAAGTACAAGTCCTGCGACCGTAGCTAGAGGCATGGGCTTTAGCGCTCTATGTTCCCATTGAAGGGTTAACGCTTATTGACCAGTGCCCTCCCGGAAGGTTCCCCCGGGGCACTCTCGAGACGCCAACCTGAACAAAAATGAGAAACGCATTTTCATCGTTAGAGAGGAGAGATTCGTAAAAGTTAGTTAACATCATGATTAATTGAGTAAGTAGGATGTGGCCCAGAATAACTTTTGCTTAGTGCTTTAACCCATCAATCGATCCTCTCTTACGTGAAATTGAACTAGAGATTAATATACAGATAGAGACTCTGTACCTTGGCTGTGGGTTGCCTAGTGCTTGGGGGTTTCAACTTTTTGCCCTGTCCATGTATGTAACGCAACAGCCCCACTCACAGCCCCGCCAACCAGTGCGCCTCCTCCCCTAGATCCTTGCTTCGTTATAAACGTTCCAATCCTGCCCCGTTAACATCATCCAAGCGCAAGGTGGTGCTCCTTAGCCCCGAGAGCTTGCTTCATGGGTTCCTCACCAAAGCCGTTGAGGTCAGCCATAAGCCGTTTGGTCCTCTGCGTGCGGGATGTCTTGTTGATCATAAACTGGCACTCAGAGACTTAACAACTGCAATCGCGCCGCTTCAACTCCGGAAACGGCCTGGAGTCTAAATTTCCCGGCAAAGATCGAAGCGGTTAAACTTGCGCCGTACGTGCTGCGTTGTCGACAGACCTCAGCATCAAAGATCAGTACGGATCATCTGCTTTGGTTGTGCCATCCCCCCAGCAAGGGTTTCGACCATCTGAGCTTTAAGTCACCGGCTAGCGTTTAGGTTTGGGTCTCACCTCGGCGTGGAATTGCAGCCCTGCGGAGCTCTGGCACGCCCACACAAGTAACGAGTTTGGTCCTGGGTACAACATCCATCTTTCTCAAGTTGAACTTTACTGCTCGTCCACGGCGCATTCAGCATGGCTGATTTCGCCGTCTTAACACACAGCAATGCGGCACAGTGTGCCCGCGAGCGACTTTGAATAGATCGGTAATGTTGGAGCCTAGAACACAAGACATCGCGTTTTGGCCCCCCTGCTCACTCACCTCACCTCATTTACGCCATCCCGACTCTTTTTCCTGGTGCACATGAGGATCCATTTACCATGCCCGTTACGTAGTTTCAAATCAAGAATAGATCGGAAAATCGATGTCCGCACTTAACTGGTGATAGGCAGTTTTTGACGAAAAGACCGAAAACCAGCAATCTGCTGAATCGAGGGCAAGACCAGGGATTCCTTGAGTACTGGCTTTCCACTACTCTCTCGGGAATAGTGTTCATGGGCTGCACCCTGCGCCCATACAATATCTGCGCTGCGCTGTTGTGTGAACACCGTTGATTCTTGACAGCTTGAACGAATCTACATACGCCAAAACCGTAGCCCTGCCCTCTCCACTGTCACCCTCTCCGGGGCGCGGGGACCTCGATGGGTGGGGGGTGCGGCGCAGCCGACTTGTGCCTGACAGATCCAGTTCTCCCACACCATAACATGAATACACACACCCCCCCTTTCCTCATATCTTCGTCCAGGGTCTCCTGCAAGCCCCCGTCCAAGGTAACGGCGCTTTAGTGGGGATACTCGGTGCTGCTCTTCGGTTGTACTTTAAAAAGCCATGCTCCTTGTCCTCTACCACAGCCTGTCCCAGGCTTCAGAAGGTGCTCTCTACCCTTGAAACATATCTAAACCTGTGTAATACTCCTCGTCGTCGAGACTACACGACAGCAGCCCTTGATCAATTCCCATATAAAAGGCAGCATACATATCTTCGACTGGGCCTCGCCATTAGCGGAGGGAAGAAAGTCGTACACACACGTATGTACTGTTCAATCGCTTTCTGCCTATCCCAGACCCATATCAACTCTCACAAGAAGATGGATTCGACATACGCGGGTCACGGCTTCGGCGAGACATACTCACAGTTCTCCAGGTTAAGAACTGGTAGTGGTGTGTCAACCACGGAAGACTTCCTTCCTAATCTCCACGTCGCCGACTCCTCATCCTTCGACATTGGGTCTTATCCTAGCACCAGATCGCAGTCCTCTCAAGGACAGCCGTCGCCGGCATATTTCAGTCCAACCCTCTCACAGTCACCAAGCTTTCTTTCGACACCAGTCTCTCAACAGCAGCAGCCTTTTAGTCTGCTTCCATCAGAAGGAGCCACAAACTCGGAGTGGTTTGGTGCAAAGTGCCAGAGTCGAGAGACTCCGCTTCTCCAAGTAGAGTCTGCGACCGCACAGTCGCGAGTGACGCGATCATCTTCACCCCTTGCGTCGACTGAGACAGAAACCATGAGGTAAGACTTTCCAAGGATTGTCACATCATCCTTTATGAGGACCTAACACTTCGGACAAGCACCACTACTGCTATTTCGTATGATCCCGGATTCAGCGTCGGCACTAGGTCAGCCTACCCCTCGTGGCCAGGTACGCTGTCTTTGTTCGTCCTTATCCACCAGATGGTATCTGACTTGTTATAGGGGTGGATTCTGGGAGTAGCCTGGTGCCGCCGGAGTATGGAGCGTATGGGTCTGACGCCGGCTACACCCCGCCGAGCGGATCCAGATCAGTCACAGCGAGCCCGCCGAGGATTGGCCTCACTCCTGAGCAGCGAGAATTGAAGCGTCAGCATGATCAAGCGAGGCACAACGCTAAGCTTCAGATTCGTGGAAGGAGGATGGAGAGTCCGGCTTCATCAGTTTACTCACCTCCGGCAACTTTGGGGGATTTGACCACGAGCACAACTGCACTACCCGTTTACACCACAGCACCCGCTCAGCTTCCATTACTCTCTGAACCTCCTACTCAGTACATGGGGCCATACAACCAACCAACACCGAGCATGTATGCCACACCTTACTCTCCTCCACAGAACACATACCTGGATTACACCAGCTATCCCCCACCGGCAGCCCCAAGTCTTCCATCACAGCAGTACGGGTACGTGTTAACAATGCCGATCCGCATCATGGCAACTTCACTGACTTAACTGATTCTCAAAAGTCTTGGAGTCTATCACCCAGTTGCTCAACCATATCCGGCTGTGACTAATGCAAATGCCGCCGTTGCAGCCGCAGCAGCAGCTGCTGCTGCAGGAAGCCAGGTTCGAGTTGTACAGAGCCGGCCAAAGCCACAGTGCTGGGACCATGGGTGCAACGGGCGGCAATTTTCGACATTCAGCAACCTCCTACGGCATCAGCGTGAGAAGTCTGGGCAGGCAGCAAAGGCGACTTGTCCAAACTGCGGGGCGGAGTTTACTAGGACAACGGCACGCAACGGGCACTTGCTGCACGACAAATGCAAGAAAAAAAATATCCAGAACCAGCAAAATCAGCGGAGTCAACAAAATCAGCAGAACCAACAAAACCAACAGAGTCAGCAAAACCAGACTAATGGGACTTCGGGCCTTGGGTCGACGACGCCACAAAACGGCCAACCCACGGAGTCTGCCAACTCCAGGTAACGGGAACACATGAGCCAATCTTTCCACGGCGTTGCATTTTATGGGATTCTTAGTTCATTTTCCTTTAGGCTGTCTAATATTCACGGCGATATTCGATTTCCACGATGGCATTACCTCCACGCTTTTCCTAATCTGCCGTATAACATAGGGTTTGGCATGGGGGGACATATACTTGGGGGTATGGCTAATATTTGGGGGGATTTGGGCTTGCTACTTGGACAAGCAGCGAACTGGCATTTTACATCTGGGCAGAACTTCATTAGAAGGAATTGGAGCGCGGGAACAAAGGGCGTATATAGGCAGATCGCAAAACCGACGGTCATTCCATTTTCTTGGATCGCGGTTAAAAACAAAAGTCGTTGTTGATAGTTTTTGTACTCAGAATAGCATGACAAGATGACTACGATCATGTTTAGTTGGTCTAAGATATACAAAGAAATAGCATGAAATTACCATCCAAGTCAACATGAAGCTCTGTGACTTTTACGTTGGAGTTATCTAAGTCTTGATATGGCTACAAACTGCATACGAATGGCCTTTAGGTCTGGGAATCATGATGTATACCCTTCGTTGTTACGGTTAAGGGAAATTTGAGGCAGTTTCACTTATTTTTCTGTGACCATTACATAAATGATATTGCTACACAGTAAAGAACGCTAGTTAAATCTTAGAGCAGCATCAAGCTTACCCTCGTCTGCAAATACGACGAGTCATTTCGTATGCTTCTCGATCTCCATTTCCCCTTCCCGCTCTCGGCTTAGCAAGCGAGGACTCTCTGGAATATGGCGCTCAGGGATGGAGCCAAATTTCTCAAAACTCCAGCCGCTGCGTGCCTGGCTAGGACAACAAAAGAAACTCCATTGTCTAAAAGGTCAGTCAGGGAAAACAGAGTGAGCCCTTTTTCAAGTATCATGTCCTCCTAGACTTGCATAATAGTGAGGGCCTTGCAACCCGGGTTGCAAGACGAGACAACAAGGCTTCACTGTTGGACTCCAGTCGGCAAAAGTTGGCCAATTGCCATCGTTCGCCTGCCGTCAGCTGGTCTGTTGCAATCCCGGGGAGACGCATGAGCATGCAGCTGGATCTTAAGCAGTATCTGTTGCATATTTTACCCAATTGTATCATTCAAAGGGCTGTTATGCTCCACAAGGGCGCTTAAGAGAGTGGCAAAATACAGCGAGGGAAGCATCGCATGGTGGGGATGTGACCAAGATCACCCGGGAAACTGGCTTTTTCACGTTGCCTCGCACACACAAGTGAGGTTTTCATACAAATGCTTTCCTAATCTATCTATTCGTTTGCTCAAAACCTTTGAAGAGTCACCGCTGTTGTCAGTTTCCTGACCTTGCTCATAACAACAGCTTTGAGTCTTTAACATGTACAAGCTCGGGAGCGTTTGAATATCTCAAGGAACAACATGTACATTCAATTATCAACTAATTTTCTCTCATGAGATGAAGCATGGGACTTAGTCATACCATAAACTGTTGACAAAGGGTAGTCTTACTTACAGAGAAACATATGTACAGAAACCCAAATACGTTATGCAGCATGTAGGGAGCTCTCTGAAGTTACCAGCCATTGACTACCACAACGTCAGTCACATGCCATTAAGCACATAATCTACAAGCGCTGCGGCTTGTTACATTGATTTCTTTTAAAAAAAGTATCTGGTTGAAACAACCATCGGCCTCGCCCTAACCAGCTTACTACCATTGTGCAGGGTGTAAAGCCGGAGAGCTTGAGGGACCGTAACACACCAATGGTCATCAAGAGGGTGCTGTTAACTGAGATAAAAGATCGAAAAGTCGACTAGATAACCTTGAATCAATTCGCTTCTTTAATTACTGATACCAAGAACTTTTGGACTTAACACAGCCTCCATGGAAATAGCAAGGGCTTGCAGGAGGTGACATTCTCAGGGGCTACTACAAAAATTGCGGTTAACTACTCCGTCTGATTGCACAATATACGCGATTTACTGTAAGAACACAACAACTTTTGGCCCAGACATCTGGCCGGCCGTCTTCGTTATCGATTGGCTGTTCAAAAGTCACTGCTAGACAATGACCGCGCAGCCATTGGCAGACATAAATCCAAAACTTCGTTGCCTGCATGTCATCAGCTCTGAGCCTCATTCGAACAGCTCGTCTTGTAGTTCCTTGTTGGGGCTTGAACTTTCCTCCGGAGCTTACACCGGCGGGCCACAAACGGCTTCCCCCAGCATTTCAGCTGTGACCGGTCGTGTCCGGCACTACACCGTCTGAAGACCGGGACCGCTTGTTTGCGCTAATTCACCGAGTGGGTCATTCTGCGCTTCTGTGGGTCTTGCTATCTCTGCCAAGCTGCTTCGTCAGAGGTTGATCATCAATGACTAGCCGGGAGCGGTCCGCGGCGTGACGGAGGCTTCACCTTGTGGCGGCCTTCCAACGTCGAAAAGCCTGTCGCCCTGTCCTCGAGGAGGGATCACTTCGGGTTGTGGGCAACGCATCCACCTTGGGAACCGTCTGCTCGTGCCTGCTTGGGCATTTGTGGGAAAGCCTTAATGAAGTCAGGGCTTGCGTTCTGGAGCTGATGATAGGGTTAAAGCAGACAAAGAGTACGGATCTATATTGTCTTGCTTATGTATGTAATCTTACTACACGCACACCCCCCCCGTAAGCCACATGTGGCTCTCCAGATCAGACCCAACCGGAAGACTTGGACCTGGGAGCTTGGAACACTCCCATGGCCTTGGGAAAGGGATCGGCCCCTGCATGAACACATCGTCCACTCAGCCGCTTGGCCTGTTGGCCACGGCCAATTTCTCCGGCCCATTCTTGACCAATCTGTGTCTAGTGATTGGGAAGTTTGCCCAAATCATCAAATTTGTCACGTTCTTCACTCACCTTATTACCGCCTGCTGCTGTGCCCGTTTTCGCAGCATCTGCAGCCTGGATTCTAGACTTTGGAGGGCTCTTGTCCTGATTGGTGCATGTCTCCTCACAACGGTTTTTTTTGGAGCATTGTGTTTGGTTGCCATGTTGCTGTAGTCTGCAGCCCAAGAGCGTTCATTGTCCCTCTCACGGGTACCAGACTCGCAGCAGCACCCAACAAGCCAACAAAACATGCAGTACTATGTAAAGTCAGGCTTGGCCGTGATCTAAGGGTCTGAATGGCCGTTGTGAGGAGCCCACATGCTACTCAATGTTACCGGCGTCTGCCCGGTTGCGATCTTATGCCCGTACCCTGTACACCAGGACAGCCTCCGAAACATGCTGGCGATGGCCAAAAACCATGCGGGGACGGATGAATGAAACAGGGTGTGTGGCGCTGTGCTCTTGGTTTCATGAATTATTGCGCTCAACTTCTCTTCTCGGCTGTGCCTGGCGCTACATAATGAACCGGTCAAGCTTCAGTTCCGGGGAGCATCGACTCTCCCCTAACGACCAGAAACAATGGCAAAAATTCATCGCTCAAGGGGAGAGCACAGGTGCCCAGGCAGCAACAAACATTTTCGAACCAAACGAGGGACACAGCCACGTCGGTACGGCAAGCTCGGCGTAAGACATGAGGCAATGAAGCTGCCAGCTCTTGCTTTGGAAACAGACTATGTACATGCCTTGATTCTTTGGTAATGTGCTATATAGGTATACACACGCGTATACGCACACACAGTCACACCTTTTTACTGTTGGGCAGGAAAGACGGGCTGTATAACCCACATCTTCCCCAGACAAGACTCAGATCTTCTCGGCGCGGCTGCGTTGGTTAAAACAGCAGTGCCTGAGGCAGACAGAACACTACTCTGGAAGCTTGTCTGTGCCACAAAGGCTTCAAGCTCCGCTACAGCTTTGATCGAATAAGACGGACATGAAGACACTGAAAAGTTGGAGAAAGTTTAGATCCTGCGTTAGCTGGCCGCTCATACCGGTCCGTGCCGTAGGCATCCCTGACCCACGTGGTGTCATCACAGTCATGAAACCACCTAGTCTTACAGGTCAAGTTCTGGATGTTACCAAAGCCAAAGAACTTGAACCCCGGAAAAAGGAAGAAGGATCGTTGTGGCTCACGGCAAGTAAAATGAGGGAAAGCAGAACTATGTTACTGTTGCCTCCAGGAAAATCCCCACTCAGGGGAGCTCGACCTTCCGCTCCTATCCGGGTTTCCATGTCAAAATCATGTTTCCAGAAGCTTTACGCTGGAGAACGGCCCGGCGCCAGCTACCAGTGGCTACCGACTAACGGCCAAAAACACTCAGTGTCATTACCGTGACAAATCATCCCGTGCCCCAGGAAAACTGTCGGCTTGGGTCTAAATTTGCGTCGTCTTGTACCTGATCAGCCCCTCCATCAGAGGTATGCAGAAGCTGAAGTCGGATCCGGGTCGACCGCCGGAAACAAGGGACCGGGATCGGGTCAGTAGCTGCGATATCTATACGGAGCTACTGCAGCGCTGACAAAAGCCTTAAACTATTGGGGAGATCCACCAGCAACCGGCGCAAGTTGCAACTTTTTGTTGATCATCGACCCTGCTGGTTGGCGGATGAGACTCTCCACTGATCTGTCGGGGCCCAGACAAAGTTCCACCCCGTCCCCGTTGTTCGTATGCACCTGCCTGCTGGAGAAAAGCTTAAGGGGTATCCAGCCCATGTCCAGCGGAACCTTGTGGATGACGCTAACGTGGAAATCTGGGTACCGTAGGGCGGTGGTGCCTAGACATCACGGACGCTATCAGAGTCGGGCAAGGGTTGCGGTAGCGTTGGCGTCCTTTCGTCCGCTATCCGCTAGCATATGACATTCTCCGCTGTGGTCTAAACTTGCCATGGGTTGGGGGGCTGATGAAGGAAGGTCATTGGAAAAAGTTAGATCCTCAAGCTGCCCTTGACCCTCCAAGAGCGCGGGAGTTGCTTGTTTACCTATGCCGATGTTCTGTTCAGCGTGTTCGGTACTGCTCTTCCGTCCATTCTGCAGCACAGCCACTGATTGTACAATCTTGCCATCCACTAGAAATGAGGGGCTTCACAGCAAGAGGACTGCAAGGACCTTGGGACAGATAGTGCTGAGATCTCATCAGGGATATACCCTTTTTTTTGCCCACGCTCCGCGGATGTGCTCCATAGTATCAAGTTTTTAGCAAAGCCACTGTTGATGCTCTGGCGACCGAGAATTGGCCGTGTTAGTGCGGTAGCGGTGATGAAGTGCGTCATCAGGTCATGGACGACAACAAGAACTGCGTATCCCTGCGAATCAGAAATTACAAGCTATCTCGCGGGTCATGGTTGTAGCATGGCAGTGTCGAGTGGTGTAACGGGATAATTCGACAAGGGAGCGCGTACAACAGAGTTATGGAAACCGGAGAATGTCGGATGTGGGAAAGGTATGAGGGGAACAACAATGGCGAATCACGAAATCGCGCGCCTCGAGACGAAGGGACAAAAGCTTCAGCTTGGCGCAGGTCAAGACCGGGGTCACTCGACCGCCAAACCAGTGCGAGCTGTCGGAATTACCCTGCTGATGGGATATTTTTTTAGCGTCAAAAGAGAGTCCATCATCCATGTGCCGCGGCGTAGGGCAGCAACCTAAAGCATGGGGAATGCTTGATTTCGGTTGTGGTGGAAAGCATCCGAAGTGGTTGTGTGTTGAGAGTTGGGGGCCAAAACTTCTCCGCTGAAAGTTTGAGCATCCTGGTTTGTCGATTATTGCTATAAAGGGGAACAAGGGCCAAACGTCTCAAGAGTCGGATATCGGGGGCCTCAATTGATCAATACTTCAAGTAGGACAATATTCGCATAAACCATGTTTTTCTACCCCAGTAAACAGTGCTCCAGGTTGTTGTTGCCCTGCGGGGATGCTGAGGGCAGGTTTCGGAAGGATTGCGCTAACGCGCGGCACGCGCGGCTAATTGGACAATCTGTGCGCCGCTGACCACCGACAAGCGCGGAAAGTTTGTTTAGGTCTTGGCATTCGATACTGCTTAGCAACCCGATCCGGATGTTTGACTCTTGACAGACGCGGGGTGCTCAACATCAAGGCCGACGAACGCGGCCACAACACCACCATTCCTGTCGAAAAAGGAAGGCAGGCCTCTTCTGTTGGCCATAACCACGTGCAGACGCGCTCTTCCAGCGCTTGATAAGTACGCGCGGAACTGCAGCCGCATTGGCAGGCGGTGCTTGCTTGGATTGATAGTGGCGCCTGCTCCCAGCATCAATATCGGATTGGTGAAGTGGCGACCGACATTGACGCTGTCAGTGGGCGAGGTTTGCTGAGCAGACAAGCTGTGCCGTAACAATTCGACGAATGCCACCCACCTGACCTGTTAGTCGACATCGCGCCGCCTTTCTTCCTGCTGGCTGACCAACTATCACCGCCATCATCATCATCACATCTTCACATCCGTTATCACCGGCTCGCCTTCTTGTTTATACCACCCACCTATCGGGCCTGTTTCTGTGCGGCCCAGTCTGCGATCCAGAGAACTGAGACGGCAAAAGCTAAGCGCGTTGGCGTTGAAGAGCTGGCGAGAGTTCACCGACAAGCAGCTGAACCGGGATTCATGGGAGAAAACCGAGTGCAAGGAGTTGTTTACCAACCGCCAAACAAAAGACCGTCGGTCACGATACGTGGGTTGAGGAAGGCTTGGTTCCAGCCATCTCCATTGCGATTACCGAACCAGACTACCCGACCCGTGAAGATCAGCCACCCCAAGCAGCCAGACAAGGCAGCCAGCCCACCTATTCAATCCATCTTTTTGGAGACCCAAAAACAGGCAGCTGCCTGCACGGAAGCGCTGTGCCAAAGCAAGGCAGTTCCCGACCATCGGGCACTCACTTACACACCATAGCCGCTTGTTCGCTTACCACGCACCCCATAAGGCGAGCTGACTTGTCTCGGACATCATTGCCACTGATTGGTTTGTTTGGCTCCGAGTTGGGGAGCTATCACCAGGATCTGGTACGCCTTCGCATTGTCATGCGAGAGATTTGCATCTCAAGGGCCCGAGAGATAGGCGTGTACCAGCAGAACGAGCGAGAAAGGCATAACCACCCAAAATGCCTGCTGCTGTTGCATCTCAATGGAAAGACCGACGTCGGCGTGTGTTTCACTCCGTCTTTCAGACTGACTTCCACCAGCCAAGCGCCGATTTGGCAAGCAACACTTCCTTTCTGGGCTTTAAGCAACCGTTTGGCGGGCACCAGCAACAACAGCAGCATCATCATCGCCACCATCTCCATTATGGACACCTCTCCCTTGCTCCCAAGGAAGAGCAGCCCGAAGGAAGACGCCCCGCCTCTGTCTCCTCACGAAGAGCCGCTCCAGGCCCGTCATTCCAAGCGCAAAAACAGCCGCAACTGCATTCAGGCTTACTGGGATCTGGAACAGCAGACGACCAGGCTACGTATGATCGTGCCTGGAGTATTGTAACTGCCAGCATCTCCCTACCGTCGTCTGCCATTGCTCAAGGCTCGCTTGAGCCTCTGACTGCCGAGTCACTACAGCAATCCTGCCCACGAGAAGATGTCAATCCCGAGTTCTTTGATGCCTTCGCTCTTGTCGTTAATGCCAGCATCCTTCTCCCTGGTGCCACACGCACCGCCGACATTGTGGCATGGCATGTCAACCAAGTCAGGGCTCACTTTGCCCAGCACGTGATTCCGCTATTGTCTGGTTGCACAATTGATCCAGATGATGGTGATGAGGAGGAAGCAGCAGGTAGTTTGGAACATGACATTGATGGCAAGCGAGTTACTCGCCGGAGGAAACCAGCAAAAAAGGGAAGCCGTTATGATAAGCATCTTGTCATTGTGAGGACCTGTATCCGCACCCTTGAAGCCGCTTTGCGCCTGTATTTTCAAGGGATGAACCAGATCATATCGGGCTTTCGACGTCTGGCTGAAGACAACGTGGGTGTAGTCAACGATGGTGGGGAATTGTTAAACGCCCGCTTCCGTCGCGATATTTACGCTCTTGTCAGCAACTCTGCCTCGGAGGGGCTGATGAGATCGGTTAAAGTTGTCTTGTTTCATCTTGTCGGTGTGATCCTTGGGGTTCCATGCCCGGATGAGGTCGGAACACTTCAGGACTCCCGGCCAGCACCCCCTGATCCTGCTGACCCGAAGGTTACAGCAGCTAGGGAACGTCTCCTCGAGCTTGTCAAGCAGCTTCATAGCGTAGGTCTGGCTGGCGAACGCTTCCATGTTCTGTTCGCCGAGGTAATGGATGCTATGATGTCCTCTTTCGTGACAGGGGCCTATGCTGGTGTTTGGGGAGGTGTAGACTCGCGCCCACTCTCGGCCAGCATGGATGCCATTTCACGATCTGCATCACTATCTGCTTCAGCTTCACGCTGTATCTCTTCTCTCAACGACTGGGTTGAAAACTGCTTTGCACGACTGAGTACGGAAGTCCTGTCGTGTATTTCACCCAAGTCATTGAATACCTCGGCGGCGTCGAAAGCCACTCTCCAAACATACCAGTCTCTCGCCCTCGGTAGACTAGCTGCTCTGCGCATACAAGAACTCTTTGATATCGTCCTAGCGTGGCCTGCTTCCCGTGGTGCACTGGATGACTTGCGTGCTACCATTACGACACCTGCTCGGCGTAAACAGCTGACAGACAGTTTCTCTCATGCTTTGCAAACGCGGTTGTTGCACCCAGGCTGCAGCACTCTCGATATCTTGCGCACCTACATCTCGATCATTCGTACCTTGCACGCCCTCGATCCCAGCAAAGTGCTTCTGAGTCACGTTGAACCGGGTTTACAGTTGTATCTGTGTCAGCGGGAGGATGCAATCCGGGTTGTTGTGTCTGGTCTTCTTGCCAGCCCTGAAGAAATGCGAGCCGCGCGGAAGGCTAAAAGTGGAACGGGAAAAGAGAAGGAAAAGATACCAAGGACAGGTGAAGGGAAGACTGGGAGACGAAGGGCGGACCATGGGCCGTTTGTTACTCCCACCATGCCCCTGCCATCCCAGAGGACTCCCGGAGGGGACAAGCGACGACGCGAGAGCACTCCAGAGGTCATTGACGCCACGGATAGTGTGAAGCAGGAGCAGAATTCGAAACCAGCGAAGCTTGTTGAGCTTGCTCTGCTTTTGAACGATCCGACACAGACTCGCCGTGTCGCTCCTGATGCCGACGATGACCTTGACTGGAATGATATGAACTGGGTGCCCGATCCTGTTGACGCTGGTGCCAACTACAAACGACCCAAGAGCGAAGACGTAATCGGTACCCTTATCTCGGCGCTCGGCAGTCAGGACGTTTTCATCAAGGAATTCTCAACCATTGTTGCCGAACGTCTGCTGGGCGAACCAACGCGGTTCGACCAGGAGTTGCGTGTGCTCGATTTGCTCAAGCGCCGTTTCGGCGAAGCAGCGCTGCAAAATTGCGATGTCATGATACGCGATATCCAGGACTCACGCCGTCTGGATGCTACTATCAACCGCGCACGGGTTCATCGGCGACAAGTCTTGGTGACGCCTGCCAGGGGATCTGGGAAGCGTGATGCGCAAGACGAAGGAGAAATGGAATACCACGCACGCATTCTCTCACGTTTATTCTGGCCAAATCTTGACCGCGAGCACTTCCTGCTGCCACAACCCGTTATTGAACAGCAGAAGCATTACGAACAGGGCTACGAGAGTCTGAAGAGTGGACGCAAGCTGACCTGGCTGAATCAGCTAGGCCAGGCTTGTGTCGAGCTCGAACTGCGCGACAGAACTGTGACTGTGGACTGCAGTACTCTTGAGGCGACTGTCATCTACGCGTTCCAGCAAGAAGATCAAGGAGAGGGTTCCGACAGCCAGGTACCTGTCCGCAAGACTGTCGATGAGCTCTACGAACGGCTCCAAATGGATGAGGACCTCATTACAGCCGCGCTGCAGTTTTGGGTCTCGCAGGGCGTGCTCCGTCGCACAAGTGGCAACCAGTATGTCGTGGTTGAGACCCTGCAAGAAGCGGAGCCTGAGCCGGAAACTGCTCCTGTAGGAGGAGAGGAGCCGGCGGCGGCAGAAGCTGCTCAGGGACAACCTGCTGTGGGAGTGGGAGCAGGGCTCTCGGCCAAGGAACGTGAGCGCCGCGAGATGTACTGGCGCTACGTGCAGGGCATGCTTACGAATGCCAGCGCGACCATGCCTCTGGCGCAGATTGCTATGATGCTAAGGATGCTGATAGCTGATGGGTTTCCGTGGAGCAACGAGGAGCTGGGAGATTTCTTGTCGGAGAAGGTTAGCGAGGGGTTGTTGGAGATAGTTGGTGGGAAGTACCGACTTGTTAAAAAGTGAGCTTTGATCCTAGGCGCTCGCATGGATCGAGATTCGATCGATGGATTTGGGGAAGAGGGAATCAAGATCGGAGTGAGAGGAACAAACAGCATAGACTAAGGCAAGGCATTTCAGTTCTAGGGATTTACTTCCGAATGAACTACTGGGCGTAATGGCATTCCGAGCCACAAGTGCCCTTTTAAGTCTATTGGGTTTGCTACCTTTTCACGTTCAAAACTCCCCGTCTGCTTGCCGATATTTAATCGACCTCTACCGCCCCACTGGACACCAGGGAAACCGAAGTGGTTTTCACAATAATATGGCGCTCACAAGTCTGCTTAACTTGGGATCTGGCCAAGACACGTTCTTAACTTCACCGAGTAATCCTCATCGCGGTAGTGGAAAGTCTCAACCCCTAGGTGAGGAGATCAACTTACTCGCCAATAGATGGACGAGCCTGTTGAAGCCTCCGTCCGCTCTCTGACGTCATTTTCACAGGCCCCTAGCTGATTTCCATCCGAAATCGTGACGCTTTCATCTCATCTAACCCCTTACCTATGTTTTGCTGTGTCATTGCACCGCGTATCTGCGGATATCAGACGAAAAGGCGACTTGTAGCTTTGTAAATCGGCATAAAAATGTTGCGTAATACAAACATAGGTAGACGGGCCGGCCACCTTCATAATAGTGTGACATGCTCGCCACCGGCTTGCCCATATACCGAAGGATGGGAAGGTGGGTAACGCTTCGGCCCCGAATGCCAAGACCGGTCGGGTACCGATCATGTGTGAGCTCCATCCGATGCCGAGCTAGAGCGGGGCCCGGTCGGGGTCGGGAGAAGTTGTGGAAGTGATCCGGAGAGCCAATAAAGGGTGCGCAAGCCTTCCTCGATTTGCGAGGCTTCGTATGCCATAATTGTGATCATCCCAGAACATCTGGTGCGAAGATCTCCTTCTTTTCAACAAAGCAAAGGACGTGACATCCCATGTTCTTCCGTGTGGGTGAGGAATTAGCGCAGCAGGGTTTCTGTAAGAGGGTTCGTTGCATTATGTGTCCGAAGCGAACGACGATGGATCGATGGATCCGGGGGTGACGAGTAGCCATATGCGGCAAACAGACACATCAAACTAACGGAAGCCAACAGGCAGGATAACGGTCCACTCCCACATTTCGATTCTTTGACCAGCAAGTCGAAATGGCAAAAGCTCTTCACGCATGCACAAAACGAGGAAACTGACCGATGTTCGTTGGGCCACACTGCGCCATTTGCTGCAGGGATGCGGTGACTACGGAACGGTGCTGCGGTGGTCGGTGGGCGGTGACTGGTTAAGTGGCAAAGGCTCCATCAAGGCCAATCCGGTTCGGGTTGCAAAACGCCAGGTCAACGCAAGTCAATGGAGAAGACTGGACACGGCTGCCTTTTGTGGTGCAATGATATCAGATATATGTATGCCAAACTTTCTGTTCGCCTTCGTTTGAGATCTTTTTTCGCCCACAAGAGCACACTTTTTGCTGTGGGTAACAGACAACAGTGCGACGTCATTAGCCGCTTGCTAGGGCCGAACCGGACTGAAAACCCTGCTGCACCAGGCTCAATTTCCATCCGAGCCAGAGCCACCACATTTCTGGAAGAGCATGGGGTCAAGTGCACAATTGTGGTTTGAGTGTTCAGCCTGGGCTCAGCCAGGGTCGGTGATGTGGCTGGAAGAGAAGCGGGGGAGGGGGGTGGTAGAAACTCACCTGGTTGCTTTTCGATACTCTTCACTGTATAGGATTAAAGGCCGCCCCGGGTTCGGTTGGCTACCTGGCACCCACGCAGTTTCCCTGTGGTCTTGAGCTGGCGCAAGTCGAAGGCCGGGAATGCGGTATCCGGAGCCTTTTGTGTGTCTGGCCGTCTGCAGCTCCCTCTCGGCTCGCCAATGGTAACATCATGAGTGCTTCGCGATCAGTCCGGTCCTGATCCTGAACCAGGCTCGGCTTGCAGGATAAGTGCTGAGTGCCCGTTCCAGGCCTGCCTACTGATGCTCCCAAGTTTTCAAGCCGGCCAACCACGCTGAAAGGGCTCAAGTGAGGGGCTCAAGTATGAGAAGAGGGGTAGCTAGGTATAGCGTAACGTGAGCCTCAATCAAATCGACACACTGCAGGAGAAGACAACCACAGGCCGATGCTTTTTTTGCGTCGCTCAAGGCTGGCTTGATGTGATAGGACAGGACCGCATGATGTCCCGTTGCTCACTTATTCTAAACTTTGGTTGATGTCGGATCTCGGCGGAACCAGGTCTCTGTCGTCGCCGGGCAGGCTATTCCGTTCACAACTGGTTCGATAAGCAGGTACTGGAGTGTCATTGCTGTTACTGTCAGCTGGGCGACCACAACTGGCAGGGATGGGTGATCAACTGCCGGGATCTTGAGCATTCCCAGCGAATCATTGGGCCGGAGAGCTGCCCAAATGAGCGATGGACCAAGACCAAGGGCCCACTGGGGAAGACGAGCAGCCTTGCTCGAGCAAGTTAACTTAGAAGTATCTTTGTATCGTGAGGGGTTTAGGGTCGTTTGCGCCTTTGTGTTTTTTTGTTTTTTTTTGACTGAGTAAAACGGTCCGCCGTACGAGTGTTGAAATTGGGACCGCCCATATCCACGTAACTGCTGTAGACACGAAAGCCGCTGCCCGGCAATAACAGTGTAGTGTAGATGGTCGCAAACGAAATGCTGGTTGTGGCAGCCAGATACGGATTGTCATGGATTTATCTGTGATCCATTGATAATATTCCCCAAGCTGCTCTTTCACATCACGCTTTTATCTGGATCCTCTGATGCGGCATAAAAGCCTGGCGCAGGAAAGCGGATGAGCACCCTCTACCCGTCCCTGCAGTTATGGTTTCAGAACTCCCAGTCGCGATCCGAACTATACTGAAGGACCTGGCCGCAGCCAGATATAAAATCGGGTACCGAAGAGGCGGAGTCTTCGAGCAACAGAGCAAAAGCTCAAAGATCTTGCAGCGTTGGCCCGGTGCTCACAGACCTCATTTGACAGCCAGCAGCACCCAGTGCGACCAACCTCTCTTGTTTGCCCGAACAAACTAAGCGAGAACTGATCGTCGTGGCAACTCCTCGTAGGTGATCTTCAATTTTGGCCCGCCTAGACTCATGGCACGGAAAGGTCGGAATGGCAAAAGCGGGTTGGGCTCGGGTCGATAACAAGTGAAAACAGTCCCTGCTGTTCAGATTAATCAGACCAGTGGGCTTTTCGGCACCGGTACCTATCCATTGGCAGCGATTTGGTGGCCAAGAGTTGGCGAGGCCACTACACATCTGCTGACTTGCCCGAATGGTTCGTGAGACGACAGAGTGACCTAGCCTGGGCAGGCAGGTCGCCTTTTTCATGACAGGGCTTCTCTAGTTTATGATCCATGATCAGGCTTTTCTAAAAGCAAAGCATGTTAGGTAACCTGCTGTGCTGAAAGTCGTCGGGTTAAGGTTGTGCCAGAGAGGCATACAATACTTTTGGCAAGTCCAAAAGGAATGGAGTGTTCCTGTTGATGTTTGCGGGTCCAGCAAGCAGCTGCAGCAGTCTTCGCCCACTGCCCTGTGCCAGGCTACCTGTATTTTAACGGCCATTCTCAACGGGGTGATGTGTAACAAACGTGTAAGTAAGTGGTGGTAAAGTGCCTGTAAATACTGCTCGCTGTAACTTCACCACAACTTTTTGAAGGAAGGTCAAATATTTTTGAGATCGTGCCAGAATTCTGTACCATTCACTGATTGGATTCAACCTTTGCATCTAAATCACAGGTGGTTCCGAAAGTCCCTCGGCGACGGCACATCCAACTGACAGATAGACAGTGCAAGAGAGTATCCGCTCAGACGGCTGACCAACTGTGACAGGGAGTAACCTGTCAAGATAGGTAATATCTGAACCTTCAGGTGGCTAGTGCCACCTTTAAGTAGCATGCAATCCCCCTTCTTTCTGTAGGTCCCTCCGGCCGCGCAGCTTTAGAGGTAGCCTTTCTGAACCCGGTCGGAGATCCCGTCATCCATTTTGCTCTCTCGTTACCGCGGTAGCTTCGCCCTATGCATGGTTGCTGTCTTGTTTCGAACGTACCATGAGATCGCTTGGTCTGACTACTGCAAAACTGGCCGCTCTGGGCATCTGGTACGAAAACAGCCCAGTCAACTAACAAATGTGGTCGTGGTAGAACTGTTGCCTATGTTTGAAACCAGAAGCTGTATGCAGGCAGTTCAGAAGCCTCGGATGCATCGGTCCTCTTGTGGCTTCCATTCCTTGCCTATATACGGCGCTTGGTTGAATTAGACAGTAGCAAGCATGGAACTGTAGTATGTGCACATCTGTGTGAGCATTGTCCCTGCAGCTCTGTCTAACCGGAAAATCAAGGCTCCGCTGCTCGCATCATTTCACCGTTGACTTCCAGCCAAGTAGTCCGTAGAGGTAAAGGACGAGGTAAAGAGGCCACACTCATGGCAAAGTTTGAAGTTGTCCACTTGCTTGGATCGCAATCCGCACTGGCCTGTCGCCCTTCATTTTCGCATCAGGCCAACAAGATTACAACTGGATCCTATCCGAGTTGCAATGCAATTTTTAATGATTGCACAGCTCATTTAAAAAGTCACTTCAGACCGTCAGACAGACAGGGTTCACTATCACAAGTTTGAAGTGGTATTCGCCGCCCGTAAGTCGCTCCAGCCATGGAAAAGAAATGTGCCACTCCGGATTGAGCAAGCCTCACGGGTGCGTTGGCATCAGAGGCCAACTGATGGCGCAGAAAAAATGCCCCACGATTGTTGGGCAGAGGTGCCTGTCGACTAAAGGCATCTTGGCCCCAGCCTGCCAGTGCTTTGTCCATTTTTGATACGGAAGGCAAAGCTTCCCCCACCCAGGCGACAGGCCGCTCAGGTGGCCATAGAGGACTGTGTCCACCAAGAAGAAAATGCAGATATTTACTCAAATAAAATGAGATAAACTTTTCGATAGCAGATGTTCCCAGGTCAGTGTTCCAGATGTCCAAGCTGAGCAGATAGAGACATGCTGGTTAAACTCTTACTTGGGTTTCAGACAGTTTAAATAAACCCACACAATCTGAAGGACAGGCGTTTCAATACTTTCCACATGCACAGAGCCAACGGAGTCTTTTTGCCATTTCCCTCCCTTTGCTGCTAAAATTTTCATGTTTGAGCACATGGTGTCTTGTTGCGCGGCACCACCGTGCAGCAGCGAACGCACAAGGGGGAGTGTCCATAGTTAAGCGGGCCACTGCACATGACACTACGCTACTCAAGATGTGTCTTTTACACTGACACACTTGCACACACTCTTCCTTTCTTCCTTGCCGCTGTAGCAGCCCATCCATTCACACATGGTATGGCACGGACATTGGCGTCTCCCTTGTGGATATGATTACTGAGCTTCGCTTATACAGTAAGACAGGTACGGTACAGGTTAAACCGCACTCGTTTGTTTCTCTCGTTGTTTCTTCGTTTCCGTCTCCACAAAAACTACCTGTCTGTTCAAGCCATGCAAATCAACATAGCTTGGCCAATATGATTGATATGTAACGCTGGCAGGTGCAGCGGGCAACTACCAACCCCCCCGTCTGTGCCATGAATGCGAGCGCCGCTCTGAGGATTACAGTCCATAATCATGCCCCTCATTCAAAGCCCCAGGTTCCCCTTCCGCTTTCACTTTTTACAACCCGCATACTACCTTACCGTACACCATACGTAGTGTCGGTTTGGAGCTGTAACTTAAGCGTAATAGCGCCGCGTTTGCTGCGATTGGAAACGAATTGGCAAGGGGGGCAAGTTGGTGACCTTGGGTTTCCATTTTGTGACTCGGTGACCTGACCCAGGCATGGTGTGGGTTTGAGAGGCGCTGTGCCTGACTTGAACGAGCGACACGCCTTGCTGCTGCTTCTACTCCGCTCCAAGTAACCCCAGTCCTTACCCCCCTCTTCCCATGTCCTCCGACCGGCCCAGGTTCCAGTTCCCTGTCCCAGTCAGTCCCCGTCTTTGCTCAGCCGTGATGATACAAAACCGACGCCATCCCGTGCTCCGAAAAGCTATGCCCGCTTGTCCTTTTCCTCCCACTTTGTCTTCCTTCTGTTGCCTGCTTGTGCGGCTTCCCAACCCCAGACACCTCATCACCACTATCACTGTTCCTCATCATTAAAATACCTTGGCGAATCGCCCTCTCGAGCTCAGGCCTCCCCCACCGTCACGACAGCACGACACACAGCAATAGCCTGCCCCAAGCTTATCGGCCATTATCGCGAAGCCGTTCCCCCACCAGCAACAGCCGAATCGAGAGACGTGGGAGCAGGTGGTTGAAGCCAGCACAGGGGCACAAAAGGCGACCGATCGTACGAGGGCCAAGTTTCTTACAGTCAGATGCCAGCGGTTTGCGTCGGAATTTTGTACATTTGTGCTCAGGGAACTGTTTCTCTGGATATATTATCGGGTATTGGTTGGCTGCTTTACTGGTTGCCAGGTGGCAGAGCAGGTTGGCAATAAGTGCAGGGAGGACAGGCAGGCGTTTAAAGGCTCAGCATTGGGCTGGAGGGTCACGCACGGTTTCTTTCCACTGCAACTTTGGATTCTGCCTGACAAGATTAGCTTTCAGGCTTGCCCGACCCCCGGTACTCCCTGCTGTTTCTAGTCACCGGGCCGCGCTGAAGATTTTAAGTTCATCGTGGAATTTGCTGGCTGGTCATTGATTTTGGGTGTTCGACCAGGTTACAAGTACCATCACTGTCTGGGGTCTGTTTACTGGTGAGGCACTCGAAGCTGTTATTCTCGCCATTTTTTTCTCCTCGGATCGAAGTACCTTGCGACCGAAATTGTCTCGAGCTCCAGATCGAAGCGGTTTGCAATTCCTCGGCAGCCGACAGCAGCAACGTGCAGGTCGACCTGCCTGGCCTGTGTTCAAGGTCTTGTTATTGCCTAGGGGGGTAGAAGCGACAAGAAGTTGTTGAAGTTGGATGTGAGTGTGAGCGAAGCAAGAGTGGCCAGCAGGTGCAGCAGAGCAGGGAGCAAAGGGACGAAATCTCTTAGTTCTTTAGCTGGCCCCTCTCTCGCTTGCTTGCCAGCTCATTCATCAGTCACACACACTATTTTTGCTTTGCCAGTTTTTCTGGCATTTCTTAACCTGAACGATCAGGCCAGGGACCGACTTAATTGTTTACCTTAGTATTCCAGGTCTTGACTGTGATCGGAGGAGAGCAGGAAACTTAGCAGCAGCCGAAGTTTGCATCTGCTTACAGACTATCGATCTGTTGCTGTGCGCTTCTGAATGAGAAGAACAAGGAGCACATAACGAAAGACCAAGTGACAGGAACTGGCATATTGAGGAGTTCCAGAGCCTGGGCTCTTTTGGCCGTTGAAGAAGACCAAGACGCTCAGTTTCGAGTTTCAAGGGTTAACAAGCGATCAACAGATCAGACCGAGGAATCTCCGGCATCAAACTGTCCAACATGGCGGCAATCGAGTCGCTAGAACCCTACTCGCTGCGCGAGCCCGATCACAACCCAGCGCCATTGGCATTTCCCCCGCTTCATCAGCAGCCTGCCCCTGGCTCTGCATCAGGGCCTGGTTGCCCCTTCTTCCGAGGAGGACAGCAGCACCCGGGGCACCTAGGGCCACAAAATCAGCAACAACAGCACTTGAGCCTTCCTCCAATATCAGCTCCAGGTCCGTTCTCGCCGTTTCGCCCAAGTTCGCACCAGCTACCACAGCTGTTACCGCATCCCGCGCCCTTTTCGTCACCAGGACCTCAACGTCATCCCATACAGACGACAACACAGCCGCTGGCTGCGTCGAGTTCCAGCACGGCAAACAGCAGCCAGGGTCTTTTCACGCCGCCGCCGCCGCCACAGCAGCAGCAGCAGCAGCAACAACAACAACAACAACATCAACATCAACAACATCAACATCAACAACATCAACCACAGCGGCAACAGGCGTACCGTCCACTTCAGCAACAACCTCAAGGCTCTCAGGGGCAACCCCAACCCCAACCCCAACCCCAGCAACAACAGCAGTCTCAGGCACAGAGCTTCTTTCAACAGTCACAGCAGTTGCTTCCCCTCCCGCAGCCAACACCACCCACGCTCCCACACCCCCACTTCCATTCCCAGGCACACCATTACCATCACCACTCCCAATCTCTCTCCTTCAACACTGGTAGTACCGGTAATACCTCGGCCTCGTTTAGCCCATTCAGCCCTATTCACCCATTAAACAATAGCACTCCGCCCGGTCATCTTTCGCAATACGATTCTGTGCACCTTGCCAGCATCAGCTCGTGGACCTCAGGTGCGAGATCAGCAACGCCGTGGCCTGAGCCCGCGAATGCACATCTGCATCAACACAACGCACAGCACACACAGAGCACGCCGGGTACACAAAGCACGCAAAGCACGCAAAGCACCCAGGGACCCCAAGGAACCCAGGGATTGCAGAGCTTGCAATTCCCAGCGCAGTACACGCAGTACACACAGTACCCGCAACAGCCAGGGCAATTTGGATCTGGTCAGACCCCGAGCCTGAATCACAGACCGTCAGTGTCAGTGTCGGACCCAGCAACAGACCCGACCTTCTCGACTCAGCCACCAGTAACTGGCTCAACTGCGCCAGGTGTACCTATAACGTCAACAGCAGCCGCAGCAACAATTGGGAGCAGCGTGAGCCACGGCGAAGCGGGTAGCTTGAACCGTGCGGGTAGTTCCTTAAGCACACTCGGTTCGGACTCGCGCGGGGCAGTCAGTACAGGTGGTACTTCATCCCAAGAGGGCACTGCTGCCGTCAGCGCCGGACCTTCGCTCCCTGGCGCAGCTGCTGTGCAACCACTTTTAAACCCACCTGCTGCCCAGGAGTTCTGGTCTCCGACTTTTTCTCTCCAGAGCCCAGGATTCTCGCATCACACCACCACCACCACCACCACCACCACCACCACCACCACCAACAACAACAATAACAACAATAACAACAACAGCAGCAACACCAACCACGTCCCCAACTCCCACCAAGGTTACCACAGCCAACTCCCGCCTCTTGTGCCGGCCATATTTCCAAATCCGCCGCCATCAATCCCGCATCCCCACCAACACCAAAGCCAGCAGCAGCAACAGCAGACCGCCTGGCACCATCGGCCGAACCAGCCTCTGCCAACGCCATCGACACATCCGGGGATCGGTCGGTCAGGACCGACGGACACTCCTTCTCCTAGCAATACTGCCCCGACCGCCCAGCAGGCCCCCTCTACGCAAACAACAATGAACTTCCAGCGCGGAGGACATCTTCCTCCTCCCCGTGACCTGAGTCTGCCCTCCCTGGAAGCGATTTCGACTTTGAATCCGCCCAACTCCAATACGGCTGGGGCTGCAAGCATCAATAATACCGCTACGACCTCATCGCAAGCTGCCCAACCATATCATACAGTAAGCCATTCCCGACTGGATCATGGCCTACATATGAGCCAGCCCCCTCCATTCCGAGACATGATTCGTTCTGCGGTCGAGGAGACCACGCGAGCGCTCAATACTCTAGGGCCAAGACGCTCCTCTGTGTACCAAACTTTAGAGAGCCCGGCCAGTCCCAGACGTGACTCCCCCCACCGGCAACCAGACAATAGTTCGGGCTCTCAGCGAACCGAAGGAACTTTTGCCACGTCGCGGAGTCCCATGCCCACGCTATTCGGCTCGGAGAATGCGCCTTCTGCTCCCATTCCCATTCCAGTCCCCTCTTCGGTCTCTGATCGCAATCGTCGCTTTGCTGCCCACCCCCCAACCCACATACGGGACGACTTCGACAGCGATGACGAAGAAGACGATGATGACGGGAGAGATTCGCTCATGGATGAGGATGAAGCTGTCTTACGCTACATTGCCGGCGGTCCAAATGCCCTCTTCCCCAATTGGCGCGGTCTTCCAGAAGACCAGCTGCGAACCGTTCAGATTCTCCGTGGCCAAATGTCTAACAAGCGAGTCGCATCCCGGAAAGCTTTGGCCATGCTAGAGAGTGTCCCTCTTGAGACGCTGCCCGAGAGCGAGAGAAGTGAGTCAGCGTTTCTTTTTGTCTTCCTCAGTCAATCTGCTTTCGTACTCGATGGCTAACCTCGGTTCCTACATTAGCCTGTGTTATCTGTTACAATGATTTTGGGCAGCCGACCCCCGAGGGCCACATCGAGGCCCCGCTGCGCCTGCCCAAGTGCAAGCACATCTTTGGAGACTACTGCATCAAGAAGTGGCTTGAGGATTCCGACAGCTGTCCGTATTGCCGTGACAAGTTGCCCTCGGAGCCTGCCATTCCACAAAGCTACCGGGCTGTGCATGATCTCCTCCGGAGTGCTATCTCACGCCATCGGCAGACGGCCCGACAGTCTGAGAGCCGTCGCCATGCAAGGTCTGTTGTTGGCTTCATTCGTCTTAGAGCTGACCGCACTAATGCCAGACCCAGCAGTTCCGAGACAAGCCAACTCCATGCTGCAGACTCTCAGGAGCACAGCACTGGGCAGCAGCGCTCGGGACAACAGGACAACGCTGCTCCCAGATCCTCTCAAACAGGCGAGAGGCGTCTTCATCCCAGCGAAGGACCAGAATCCCGAAGGAGGACTCGTGCTCGTCATACTCACCGTTCTTCCCTTACCGCTTCATCTACCGGAACTCCGCGTCCCCCGGCCACCACGGGCACCCCAGGCTCCCAGAACAGCCCGCCTCGCGAACGTGTAAGTTTGAGTGTCTGGCAGCATGGAGCACTTTGCCTCGAGACGCTAACCGGAGTGGCATTGCAGCCCACAAGTATACTGCTCAATTACTATAACCAGCAGTACTCGCTTGGCCCTTATCAACAGCTGCGCCCTCAGCCCCCGTCGACTACTTTGGCCACAAATTTGATGTCTCCGACTACGTCTGGTAACGGCGCAGCCCCCACACCTGCGACTATTAACAGCCCCACGAGACCAGTTGCTGCCATGAGCTACGAGTACCAACAAGACATCCACTGGTCAGCTCTCCGCGATCCCCCTTATACTCATGGACCTTCCTATATGCCACCACTTAACCCGAATTCTTTTGTCGCGTGGAATGGAACTCCCTCAATGCCGCCGATTACTCAGCCTCACCCTTCTACGATCCCTACCGGAGTAACTAGCGGTCCCGATAGAAATGTTGCTGGTGGACGCCGTGATGGATCGTCGGCTTCATCCTCAACAGATGAGATGGAGGTAGACAGCTGGGAGTCTCAAGAGAGTGCGGCTGCGATGGGCGCCAGGAATCACTAACGGACCAACACCGTTCAGTGATTTGGCCCTGCCTGTCATGGTCCTGCTAACTTGATTCGTCATATGGCGTGGCCAAGGGAATCAACTTTACGAAGAATTCGAGTTTGGTTTGAGACTTTTATGATGTTCAACTTTCACTCTCGCTAGCTGAAAGTTGGGTGACCTGGATCACGTCCAAAGATACACGATAGCCATTTTCATCGATGGGATTTGGCGGATTTGATTTCCAGCACAGCATGTTTACAATGGCCTCGGGTGGGACCTGCTCATGAACTGGAAGGCCTTTGGGACGCTTGACAGTCTCTGAAGTTTAGGAGCATGCACAAAAGGTCATGCTACCATCCTACATGGATGGGGTGATGATGCGAAACATATTTCAGGTGTATGCACGCCTGGGCAAAGCAAAAGCGCTCGGATGTTGTTATCTCCGAGTGCTTGCCTGGGCAAAGGCAGAGAGTCATAGCAAGCAGAGCTTAAACCCTCTTTACATCAAGCCCATTCTTACTCGTCGTTCTTTGTCTCCTCTTCTTTCCCTTTCTCGTTTCCCTTCCTCCTTCTATTATCAGCATGACGTGCAGTTTGTTTTTTTTCTTTTTTTTCAAATTTTCTTATCTTTTGTTACGCTATACATACGGAAAGAGATACATACATGGTTCATGCATGCATGCGGAGATTCACGCACAATACGCGCTCTACACTCGGAAACACTGGGAATGGGGAATGGGATTGTTAATTAGGTTTTGGTCTGGGACTGGGAAATTATTGGGCTCTGGAGGGTTACCGAGTTGATTGAGCAGACTGCACTCTTTATCTTCTCGCTTGCCTGAATTCTCGTCATCCTTTCCATATCTCCTGGCTGCTGGAGATAGGGTGATGGTTTGATGAGCTTGAGACAGACGGGCCGAGACAAAAAGTGATTAGGAGGAGTGCATGAGAAGTGGACATGGAATACAAGACAAAGCAGAGCAAAGCAGAGTAGAACACACTGGGAATTAAACAGTTTACCAGAGGAATAGATGATGATTGTGCAAGTCTTGTGTGTTGATAGGAATTTTGGATAGGCTTAGGGAAGTGGTGCGAAAAGCTGAATCAGCATGAAATGCTCTTTTCTAAGAGAGAGTTGCTGTTCTCTCTTCGACAGCTTTCTGTGGAGTGTAAGTTGAACTGTCCACAGGGTAGACAGACTTTCAGTTAGCGAAATGACACCAAGCTTGCTGTAGGCCAGACCCTGCCATAGGCTGGCTGTTGTGGAGGACAGAAGAAGTCAGCCTTAACTTTCCCATCCTTTTTTAGGCCATTGCAATTCTGTAACCAACTCATAGCCAAAAGCGCAAGTGTGTTCAGTGCGGAAAAAGGTCTTTGAGTACCATGCTCAGTTGTAGATATTCAAGGTGAAGAATTTCAATATTTGAGGTATTTGGCTATGCCCTATAATCCTAATCCCCTCCTCATAATTCTTCAGCTTGGAATCGATTATTTCTTGGTGTTTCATCTCCCTTTCCAGCTTCTCCTCTCTCAAGTTTCTCAGATCCTCAGGTGAATCCTCCCCTGATTCAGCACCCGCATTCAGATTGGGTTTTGTTTTGGCGGATGTTGATGTTGACGCCCTCTCCATCGTTGTCTGGGCAACGGCCGGTCTCCGAAGCTGTTGTTTTTCTTTACCTTTCCCCTGATCGACCTGTACTGCTTTAGAACTGCCTACGTATGGTACTTTCACATGCCCGTCCTAGTCCTTGATTTTTTTTTGTAAATTACAGTCTTTTAGACGGCAATAGGGTCCAGATACGTTTCGGTGTAGTTAGAAACGGGAGAGTGTCTGCTGTTGTTGTTGTCGCTTGAGTCTGCTGTCTCGACGGTAGGTGATATCTTGATGGTCTTTTCACAAACTCATTGGGGTTGTTTCATTCAGCTTCGTTGTGGACAGAGTAACCAGTATCGTGAGTAGTGACCGGCGACAGCGGCATGCTTATGGTTGCTTTGGTCAGGTCGTAGTCTGGATGGACTGATTTCGGCGACTTGGGCGCTGCATCGGTAGCTTTCTGGGATTTGTTCTCTTTGACTACTAGACTTCCATATGGATTGCCTAGCGGTGGAGGAGGTGGAGGAGGCGGCTGGATTACGGAACGTCAAGGACGTTGTGGAGCACGGAAACGAGTTTTCACAAAGATCGAGCGATCTCGATCCCTTTCCAAGCCGTGAAATCCAACTTCTCCAACATCAGCCCTGGATTCGCTGCTACACCTGTAGCGCCAGGCTTGGCACTCGTGGTTTATCCGTGTCCTGATGCTATGCTAAATAGAGTCATCAGATGAGTCTAAACATACTCTGCCCGAGATATTATCTCGGGAAAGCCTCCTCCTAATGGACTGTGCTCTGTGCGACTTGGGGAAACAGTCCGAGCTCTTGAGGGAGGTCTGGAAGTCCATCTCTGATCTCGAACCGGCGTAGGGGATCGCCACCGGACAAGTCTTCCAGGTATAGATGAAGGGGCACGCTACCGAGCCCTTGACTTGGATCTTCTTTGACTCCTTGACAGGGGCTGCCGTTGGGATAAAGAGTTAGTCGTATGATTATTGACATACGACAAACCTGCTTCCTTCTGAAAGAAGTCAATTATGTAAGGAGGGAGGTTTGGCCAGAGACTGTTGTCAATAACCGTTCAGAAGGCATTCTCTATCCTGGAGTCGGTAATGATGTCAGCGGAGCGAAACTCCATGTACATTTAAATCGTTCGCCATGCAAAGGGCAACCAGGACTTCGGCCAGCTGGAAGGATCGGGAATCATTGATGCCCAGGTAATTTGGCTGAGCAAAATTCGAGTGTTGACCAAGCTCGTGTTTGCCAGATAAAACCAGACACTTGGGAAGGAGTGTGGCAACATAGCCCTCCATGTCCGCCTGAAGGCTTTCTTGGAAGAAAAGAAGATCATCCATCAAGCCTCCAGAATTGATGGACTGAACAATCAAGAGCTTTATAGAAAAAGTATAGAAGCGGTAGTCCCCGAGCGAGTAGGCCATCTGACCGACGACCTCATGAGTACTTCTGACGCCCGAAGACTATGCCAAAGGCTGTTCCTGCGGATAACGGTGCCGAGGGCCGGTGTCTTGCACCGACCCTCGGCACCACTTCTTCAGAAGCGGGTTCGATGCTCCAGTCCTTCCTCTGCAAGCAGTCGAGTTTTGGACAGCAGCATCCCTTAGAACAGCCGAGGAAATTATTGCCCCCGCCGGTTCAACCCAGGGGTATGGAGAGTTTGGGGGGCCATGCCTCATAACGACAGCAGAAGACTTTGTCAAGGCTGTCAACCAACTCCTGTTTCAAGGCTCACCACGGTCAACAGTAAGGGCCCGCGGAGATTGAGGACAACCCTGACTAAGAGCCGAGCATCTGGATTTCCGCCAGCCCGGCCCTGCATGAACCGGGCAGAGCTCAAAGTTCGGAAGAAAGCTCGAAGGAGCCCGAGTCAGAGGACGCTGGAACAAGAGATACTAAAATTGTTACCCAGGTCAACAACGGAGGGGCTAAGAAACACCGCTTCAGAAACAGCAGGAAGGAGAACGAAAATTTTAAAGGATATGTGCAAAGGGAGCGGCCATACCGATGCCCGCTGTATCCCTCGATTGTTTCGGCAGCGCTTTTGCTGTGCTTCTGTTGGCGATGGCAACCTTTTCGATGTTGATCGCGGCAAAGGTACAGAAGTCCGATGTCGTCTCCCAAAAGTCAGAGGAAACGCCGTGTGATGGGACAGAGAATGCCTTGAAGGCTGGGAGTCCCAAACGAATCAATGCCCATCGAGTAAAGCTGGAACAAACGATAGAAAATGGCAGTGATAGAAGCGATGGCAGTTACTGTGGTGAGATTTGTGTTCTCTCATTGCCGGTTCTCCCTTCACCGCACGTGACATGGGAAACATCAAACAAAAGCGTTGAACAGATGACCACATAAGAGAAAAATTGCAGGCACACCCATGCATTACAGATCACTACTCCATGACAGTTGTTTGAAAAGATGGTCAGAGGATTATTGACCTACCTACCAGGTAGGTAGGTAGGTAGGCATTGTAGGTAGACAAGTATGGAAATATAGCTCCGTTGTAATCAACAAGATGGAGTTGTGGTCTGACTGGCAGCCTGACCTTTGAAATGTTGGGAATATTTGTGATGGAATGAGAAGGTGTTCCTGGTGATCCGAGTCAATGCTTGCATGTGATCAAGCGCCCTCAGACTGAGGGCCCCAGCTGACCCTTCGCCGGCACAGTGCGAAGTCGTGCTCCCACGCGGCCAGAGTCGCACCTGGCCAGCCTTGGCATTGCCAAGACATGTTCGATCTTCCCCAACAAAAATAGGGCTTGGCGGACGTAAGCCAATTGTAACCTCTGAAAGTTTCCCAAAGCGGATGAGGGGACGCGGGAAGCAGCCTCACGGCGTGACACCAATGGGGAACGAATGACGATGTTGCACATGGCATAGCACATTGTCGCCGGTGCTGCAGCTAGATAGGTAATTCGAAGCTTCTTGTTAGGAGCTGGCTTGTCCGTGTGCCCATTGTCATCCGTCGAGGATTGCCTGGAGTCGGACCATTCTCTAGCTCAGCTCTCCCACCAGTACGGTATCCATACGTACCTACACCGTCGTTAAGTCGCCGACCTGTGGTGTAGGGCTGTGGCCTGGAATCAGTGGATGCTTCAGGGGTCCGTGGGCGAGTCCGGGTGCCTGCTGACCGCCTTGGCGTGCCGTCACATTCACTTTGAAAAGACAGCGCAGAGCTCCAACTGGCACAGTCAACACCGATCTGCCCTTTTCCTCCATCCCAACCATCGCCCAGCTCAGCTCAGGTCGCGGTCGCCCCACGCCGACGCCAACATGCGCGACCCGTTCCCATTTGCGCCCATCCCGGCGCTGAGCAAGGCGGTCGAGCCGCTGGCCGACCTGCTCGCCTTCCCGACGCTGCCGCTGCACGTCCACGAGGTGCTCGGTGCTGCCCTCTTCTACACGCTTACTCACTCCGTCATCTCGCCCGTCGTGTCCAACCTCTTCTTCTCCAAGTACTACCCGAAGCATAACCGCGCGAAGAAGGCCAACTGGGATGCCCACGTCGTGTCGCTGGTCCAGAGCGTTCTGATCAACGCGCTGGCTCTCTGGACCATGTTTGCCGACGAGGAACGCAAGAACATGGACTTCGAGCAGCGAGTCTGGGGCTACACTGGCGCTTCCGGCATGATTCAGGCCCTGGCCTGCGGATACTTCATCTGGGACCTGGGCATCACTCTGCTAAACCTCGACATCTTTGGAGTGGGCCTGCTCGCTCACGCCATCAGCGCCCTGGCCGTCTACTCCTTCGGCTTTGTGTGTTTGCCTGCCCCTTGTCCCAACAGTAACCCACTACTAACCCCCCATCTTTAGAGGCCCTACCTGAACTACTACTCTTCCATCTTCATCCTCTACGAGCTGTCGACACCCTTCCTCAACATTCATTGGTTCTTCGACAAGCTTAATATGACCGGCTCTAAGCCACAACTGTACAACGGCATTCTCCTGCTGGTTACCTTCTTCTGCTGCCGCCTGGTCTGGGGCACCTGGCAGTCTGTTATTGTGTACGGCGACATGTGGCGTGCCATCCACGAGGGCCCCTCGGCCGAGTACATCAAAGCCGCCTTCTCCAACCCGGCTACCGCCAATGACCCGGACGTCAACCTGATGTACTTCGCCCGCGGCGCGGGGCCCGTCCCCATCTGGTTGGCCGGAATCTACGTTGCTAGCAACCTAACGCTCAACAGTCTCAACTGGTATTGGTTCTACAAGATGATCCACGCCGTCAAGAAGCGCTTCGAGCCGCCCAAGCCTGGAAAGAAGGGGCCGCTTCCGGAGGCTAAGGCTACTGCTGTGGACAGCCAGGAGCCCGTTAAGCGTCGCAGGAGGCCATCCATTGAGGATGTGGTGCCGGATACGGAGGAGCTGCGGAAGGGCACCATTCAGTAAAGAGAGAGAACCATGGGCAGGGAGGGGTAGTGCAGATGCACTACCCTTGCCATCTGACGGAACACGACAACGGCCTAGTGGGTGAGATTCGGGCTGGTTGGGAATGATTTGTGACGACCATGATGTACCTACATGTATTAGTGATGGTGTGGGCGCAGGTTTGGTGTCAAGAAGGAGGTTTTGGGGCGGTCGGATTGGTTGTGGGAACGGGCATCCGTGGACTGGATCAGGATTGGCTTTATTGGTTTGAGCCTCGCTTTTCATGTTTGAGAGGACCTGTGCAAGAAGGACTCATGAAGATATCTGCTTTTTCTCGAATCACATCTATTAACGCCGCTGTTATGAACAGCTTTTCCAAAATACTCCCGAAGCGGCCTAAATGTTTCCGTCTTGAACATCTTTACCCGTGTCGGCTAGGCGTTGACGATATTATTCCGCCCTATCTCCTTGACTGACGTCACAGCTAAAAGTGCCTAGCCGCCTGATGAAACTCAGGGGGGCACGGAACAAAACCAAGCAACCTGAGGGTTCGGCTACCATACCCGGGCAAGGGGCTAGGCACACCCTCAGCCGAAGCATCTGTGACGATCACCACAGTAGGGCAAATGTTGGATGTAACCTCTTTCCTTGGCAACTGAGGATACCTATACCTCAAAGTCGAGACGTGCATAGAGAAGAAGGTAGGTTTCATCACCAATCATGCCCCAAGATCCAATGTATGATCTTCACATGCATCTGCGCCGGAGAGAAGGAACGAAGGTATCACATCTTTTTTAAAAAAAGTATATACTTTTCATTTCATTGTATATACCCATTACTACTTCCCCATGCCAACCTTCAAGGCGGCAAAGGTGCTCCAGTACAAAATATCATCCAGTGATCCAATGTTATTGATGATGATCATGATAACCCTGCAGCATGATTGTGAACGATAAGAGACAGAAACCAGACAAAAAAAACAAAAGATGTATCCAGCATCTATGAACTATCAACCGCCCACCATAGAATAAGATAAAAGGAAACCAGTCATGTCAGGACAGACAGTACAATAATTATTACATCATCCACTTCTACCTCCTCTTGATCAAGCAAGAAGCGACGCAGTGTCCAAGCAAATGCGAATCGACCCACTACGCTCCAGATCAAACACCATCGGCACGCTGTCCACAGCCATCATCTCAGGTTGCTTCGTCACTGCAACAGCCTTCTTTTGCGTCGGCACAGGCGGCACTGGAACGCTGGGCGGCGGCGAGACAGCCTTGACCGGGATAGCCGGCGGCATGGGGAACGCCTCAGGGACGACCATGGACGAGCGGACCGAGGGCGCGGCGCTGGCAGGTGGCGTCCAGCCGCGCGGCTTGCGCGCATACCCCTTCAGCACGCGCCAGCACGAGCGCAGCTGGCGGCCCTCTTCGACGACGGCGTGCACGTCAGCAATCATCTTGCCTGCCTCGTGCATCGCCTTGCCGGGCGTCACAGTGTCGCACAGACGCAGCTCGCCGGCTGCCTTCTCCATCTCGGTGCGCAGCAGCCAGCGCTCCCAGCTCCAGCCGGCAGCGAGACCGCTGATGGCGGCAACGTTGTCGACCGAGCCGGAGACGATGGCCTCCAGTATGTGCGTCTTGGGCTGCGTGGCTGTGGAGGCACGAGGGTCGGCACCAGAAGCATCAGGGTTAGGAGTTGTGGTGATGACGGAACGAGGGGGGTTCTTGGGGCCGAGGGGCAGGCAGATCCAGGCACGGCGCACGTCGTCGAAGCCGAGGGCCTGTAGACGGGCGAGGAAAGAGCGTGTTGGGGTCGGGTCGTAGCCAAGAGTTTGGAGGGTGAAGCCAAACTCGACGGCTTTGGCATTGCCAAGTGGGCCGGCGTTGACAATGTCGGCATCGAGAAGGCTGAACTCGAGGTAGCCGCCGGGCTTGAGAACGCGCATGCACTCACGCAGGCAGGCGTCCCACTCGTCGATGCCGTTCTCGCCGAACAGCTTGAGCACGGCGTGCAGCTCACGCGCCGAGATCAGATCGAACTGGTTGTCGGCGAAGGGGAGCTTTGCCAGAGACTTGACGGCGACCTGTCGGTGATTAGACGGGCCACGGATGTTGCTGTTGCTGAGTTGGCGGATGGCCTTGGTGGTGACGGTGTAGATCTTGGTATTGGGATACTGCAAGGCCACATGCCAAGCCCAGTCGCAAGTGCCCTGGCCGGCGAGGTCAAGGATGCGGGCGCGATCGCGGACAAGGCCGTCCGGTCCGGGAGCCATGCAGCTCTGGCGCGCCAGGCGCTTGGCCACAGGCGCCGAGATCAGACGACCGCCGTTGAGAGCCTTGATGGCGGCGACCTGCCAGAGGCCCATCCTCATTTGCGACAACGCCTCAGCCTCCTTATCGGCACGGAGCTTCTCCGGGTCCTCGATTAGCTCATCATCGCCGCGGACGACATTGGCACTCATGCGCTTCTTGGCCGACTCCGGAACAACAGACAGCTGGAACTTGCCTAGCAGCTGATTCCGGTGCTGCGCCTTCAAGGAGACGCGCTGGGCCTGTAGAGCCTCGAAGCGAGTCTGACGGCAGACGAAGACATCGGTTGGGCAAGCCCGAATCAAGGCGTCGGTGAAGGCACGGTAGTAGGCCGACTCCTGACGCTGCAGCTTCGAGGGCAGTCTGCGGGGAATATCGGCCTTGATCACCACGTCAGAGAAGCGTACCTCCTTCTTCTTGGGTTCGGACGGCCCTGACTCAGCAGGAGCATCATCCTTCGGAGGGAACTCTGGCTTAACCTCCACCTCAGCTTTCACCTGCGGTTCAGGCTCCGGCTGTTCTTCCTCCTGAGCGTCCTCCGAGAAGCTCATGACACCTTGAAAGTAGGCCCGCTGGGCAGCAAGCCACATGGCCGTGCGGTCCATGTGAGACATCTCGGGCTCCTGCTGCTTTGCTCTGAAGCCAGCAGTGATGATCTCGTTAACTTCATTCGGGGAAGCAGGCTCTTCAGGGATAGGCTCGGCCACAGGCTCCTCTGGGTCCTGCGGAGTAGCAGGTACTTTGCGAGCGGTAAGGGGAACAGGGGTCTCTTCGATGCGTATGGCAGTCGGAAGGTCATCCTCGTTCTCATTGACCGGAACTTCAATGACGTGTTCAACAACCTCCGAGGGACCATCAAAGTGTAGCGAGCGGGCTGGCGGCTGAGGAACGGGTTCTGACATCCGGTTCCATGGGATCTTGTAAAAATTCTCGGCAGTGGTCGAGGTCGGAGGGTGCTGCAGATCGTCCGCCCTCTCAGGGGCCCAGGTCCGGCGACTAGCCGAAGAGAGCTCCGCGAAGAAACCGCCAGGGGAGGGAATTTCAAGCCTGGTCAGGCCAGCAAGGGACGACCGGAAAGAGGGATGCCTGCTGAGGCCAGTGTTCGTGAAAAGGGGCGGCAGCCTCTGGCGCGTGGTCATTTCCTGTTGCACAGGCACCTCAATAACGGGCTCCTCCTGGGAGGCTTCTTCCTCAAAGTCGGACTCGTGGCTGGTGAGCGCCTGCAGAGTTTCGAGAGCGTCGGGCTGCAGGCGCACGCCAGTCCAATCCTCATCGTCGCCAACCTGGGACCCGATCATCGGAGTTGGGGGAGCAGACATCTGGGCCAACTCCTCCGAGTTGATGCTGCCGTCCAGGGACGGGGGAGCCGAAGCACGTGGGATTTCCTGGGCCTGGCGCATCTCCATGATGGTTTTCATGAGCGGGGACATAGTGACTGCCGAGGGAGGAGTTGGGGGAATCGGGGACGTCAGCTTCTTAGAAGGGGTCATAGTCGTCTGCTGCTGTTGCGACTGTGTTTGTTCGGGGATGACCAGGGGAGCCAGCAGTGACTTCCTGAGGTCCACAGAAGCCCTCGAAGCTCTCCTAGCACTCCGCGTGCTGCTCCTACGGCGGACAACACCGTTCGTCTGAAGGCGTTCCTTGCGCTGAATCTCGTCCTCTTCAGAAAACTCCTCTAGGTCATCAAACTCGGTGACGTCGGTCATAATGCTATCGCGGTTCGAAGAGCGAGTCCGCTGCTGCGCCCAGCGAAAGGAGATGGACGGGTTCGACGACGAGGCCTCGGAGCTGGTGTCGTCGTGGTCAAGATCGGGTTCGGCTTCGCTCGACACGCAAGATGGGGTCGCGGGCAGGATGGGGGCAGGCAGGAAGTGTTGGCCCCGTGGGGTCGGGAAGTGATCGCTCATGGGAGAAATCAACTGGTCACGATCGAGCACGTGGCGGCCTGTTTGTGGTCTGCCCACGTTGATATTGACTCTCTTCTCTTCAAACGACGCGTCATTGGGGGTTATTTGCTCGGGCTCTTCGATTATAGGATTAAGAGGCCGGCCCAACCGTCTTCGACCCAGCGGCGACGGCTGCCGGTAGGTAGTTCGGGGAAGATACAGAGTATCCGACATGATGGTGTATTGCAGTAGGATTGATAAGTCGATAAGAAACGAAAATGGTATCAATAAAGGCACGACAACAGAAATAGATGATGTAAGGTAAGCAAGTCGGGCGACCTGCACCCAAGAATGCAACAATAATTAAGAGACGGAAAAAAAAAAACGGGAAGGGGGGGGGGAAGCGAAGGACAGAACCAGCTTTCGCTCGACAAAGCGAAATGCTGGTAAGCGTACGCAGTCACCGACTGATGGAAGATTTAAAAAAACCAAGAAGCGGAAAGGCATTGGACACACTCAAGTGGCTAGGTGTCGAATATAACAGAACAGGGCACGACGGCGAATGACAACCCGAGAGTCATAGATCTCGCGGCCACATCCACAAGGGCGGTTAAGCAACAGCGGGCGCGTGGATCCCGTTGCGATCCCGCCATGCTTTTCTCGGTCTGCCAGACACTGGTGTGACTGGTTTGTCCTTGAATTGGAGTAGATAGCAGCCATATGGTGTCGGCTGGCTGCTTCTCGACTCATTGCTGGCGGGCATGTGGTCGCAGAACCGACGGGCATTTCCTTGGAACGCATGCAGTAGCTGCAGTAGCTCAATGACAAGAGTACGCTAGCATAGATTTGGGCAACACCATCGAATTGACATTGAGTCCAGCAGCAAATCAGCGAGAAAGTGACCAAGCCGTCGGCAGCAGAAAGACGTTGAGGGCATGCAACGGCGAGGCGCGCGCCAATGAAGACGTCACGACACCCTCCCGCTGCAAAAAGCCGTGAGCCAATGGGATGGTTGCACGCAAGGTGAACAGTGGCAGCGGGCGCTTAAAAATAGCACAGCCGTCGACGTCGATTGGCGGAGACAACAGACGCAACAGCTGGGGTAGTTGTTGATATCAGCCACACTTCACCACACTCGCCTGACAGAAATCTACCAAGCTTGGGTAAACTCTATGCTTCGACAACTGCAACCCAGTCCATGATATCGTGGCTATCTTGGGCTGGGAATGCTCTGGCTGTACTCGCAGTCGCAGCAGGATCGGGCCGAGGGCCAAGAATGGAAGCTTGCTTGGAGCTCTGGAAAGAAATTTCCCTGGGAGAGTAATCAGCGCATTTTATCCCGTGTCCGATGCACGACGCGATCTGTTCCTGCAGTCAGGCCGGATCAAAGGCTTCATCGTTCCGTGGAAGAAGTTAAGGTGCTGACGACGACGGTGATGATGCCCCGTCTTTTTTTTTTTTTGCGGCCACCGTTTGGTGTGTTAACGCAGCGTGAGCATCTTGAAGAGGCTGGATGTTCGTCCCAAATTTGATGTGACCAAGTTTTCCTACCTGCAGCATTTGGGGATGACCGAAACAATCACCATGGCGGGATGCTGTATCCCAACTTTGATGTTCCATGATGCATGGGTATTTTTGAGCATATCTCAACATCTCGACAGCATCGGAAACTCAATTGCTGCTGCATCGACGTAAGCCATTAAGGTCCAATATTGAACTTCAATAGTGAACCCTCGAGGGCGCAAAGCAGGCCATGTAAGTCGAGGCGCCTCAGATAGAGTCCACATCTCCCTCGCAAGTCGGTCGGCCTGGCGCAGGTACAGATGAAAAGGGGGGAAGAGCACATGTGACGGCTCAACCCAGGGCCATAGCGTGTCGCGGATGGTGATGATATGGAACGAAACTCCTCAGGCTTCTGCCATCTTGGGCTCAGGAAAAGCATGGGATTACAAGATCGAATATGGGACGATGGGAAGGATGGAAGCGCCGCGGTCGGCCTACGGCCTGACCTTGCCGCCGAGACCATTGGAAGCAGAATTGCCTGATTGGTCAAGGTTCTGCCAACCTTTCCCGCCTTCCTAATCCGCTCCAGGGTTCTGGCGTAGCCAGCTGCCCAGAGCTGCCCCGCCATCTGGCCAACCCCGCAGTCAATTCGAGGGAGGGGCGACTGGGAATGAGAACCTTGAGAAGTTCGAGCTCGGCGCGCCACGGTCGTTGATTCAAAACCGCATCGGGACACGAACGACGCCAGCACGCGCCTAATACTACCGCGTCTGCACCTTAGATCTCAGAGTCATCTCACAGACTCCAATCGATCTTCTGCCTAGGCATGGCCGAGCCGGTCCAAGTCGGCCGCGAGGTGATCTACTGCGGGGGTAAGTCGTTCATCACGACATCACCTCGTCGGTTGTCTGCCAGATACTCTTCAGTGTCATGATGATGTCTAACCCATGAATGTCTTGTCCAGTGTGCAGTCTCCCGCCCGAGGTACCTACCGTCAATTTCTGCTTGACCTATCCAATCAGTCCTTACTCTGACCAGGGCTCCCCCAGTACTGTGAATATGGCGGCACCATAAAGAAATGCCAGGAGTGGCTCGAGAAGAATCACCCAGAACTCTACCAAAGAATATGGTCGCCTGGTACGGTCCCTGATCCTTCATCTGGCATTACTTCCCCCCATGCAATGCTAATGAACCCACAGAAGCTCTTGAGGCTGCCACTGCGTCCCTTTCGCTCGAGCTCCAGGAGCGCGCGGCAAAGGATGCAGCAAAGAAGGCCGCGAAGGCCGAGGCTAAGGAACAGAAGGTGGCTGCTCAGCGGGCCAAGAGCATGGTTCACATCAAGCGGGTCGAGCGCAACAAGCGCAAGTTTGTTACGTCTGTGGCTGGGCTGGAGGCGTTCGGACTGGACCTGAAGAAGGTGGCCAAGGAACTGGGCAAGAAGTTCGCCACGGGTTCTAGTGTCACCAAGAATCCTGGCGGCGGTGAGGAGATTGTTGTCCAGGGTGATGTATGCGAGGAACTGCTGGAGTTCTTGAAGGAAAAGTATGGCGGCAAGGAGGTGCCCGAAGACCATATCGAGATTGTGGAGGATAAGAAAAAGAAAGGGTGAAGGGTTCGGTGGAATAGGAAATGAGGGAGATGTGGAGAAGGAGGTGTACAAAGATTCTCTTGACAGTTTTTGTCTCATTGGTTGAACACTAAAAGATACAATGACTTATACCACAACCGCTGGCCCATTCCTAGGATGCCCCATCCCATGATCCTTTCCCGCAACTCCCCAGAACTGCAGCAGTACCTTGTATTCCGAAGTGTTATGCATACCCGTGAACGCCAAATAGCCCGGCAAAACCAAACACAGCAACAACACAGGCAAGAAACCAATCCTATGTACAGGCCCGTATGAGAAGAATCCTTCTATATAAAGCAATGAGTCCGACAACAGCCCCACCAAGCAGGGGGAAAGGAGGAAGCTTAAGCCCTCTAAGCCCTCTTTCTCAACACCCTCCCCGCCGCTGAAGAACCTCCGGGGTTACTACTGCTCGTTCCGACCAACTTAGCCCCAGCTGGCTTCTTCGCCGCTGTCGTCGTGGCCGGCGTGGTCGATGGCGTCGTAGTAACGCCAGCATTTCCCCTTTTCACTGCGGCAACAACGGCGGTCCTCGTCTTGCCAGCCGTGGACTCCTTTTGAGACGAAGTGGCAGGAGCAATTGAGGCAGCTGCATTTGTCGAAATCAGCTTCGGCTGCGAACCAGGCGGAGCGGAGATCGGCCTACGCCGGATCACCGTCGACGTGCTGTTCTCACTGGACTCGCTCGTGCCACTAACACGACGCTGCGCCGTTCGCGAGGGCGCCGCTGCGGCTCGGGATATTGGGCGCTGTGCTGAAGATGGCGGGTTGGAAGAGGCAACGGCTGCCGTAACGGTCGCCCCGCGTTGCCGTTTGACTGAGGTAGAGCCCGCTGTTGAGGAGCTGGGCGGGACGCTTGGGTTGGCCGTCTTGCGTGGGGACAGAGGAGTCGGACGAGGGGCCTTGGATGACTTTTCGATGACGCTCTGGGCAAGCGTGGGCCGTCCAGGGGTCATGGCAGGACGAGAAGCAGTCGCTTTGGTGGGAGACCCGATCACAGAACGGGTGAGAGTCTTGTTTGAGGTGGTAAGCGACAGCGCATGGGACGTTGCTGGCCGCGAGATTCCCGAGACGGTGTTACCACGGTGTCTCTTAGAAGAGGGATCGGCCTGCTCAACGAGCTCATTTTCTTTGTCTTTGGAGATTTCGTCACTAGGTCCTCAAGGTTAGCAGCTTGCTCAAAAATCCCTAGGAGCGCTCGACAAACCTTTTCCTCTTGGCTGGCGCAACCGATGGAACAGCAGCAGTCATTGACCGCGACAAGACCGGCCGTGATGTGGTAGAGTCCTTCAGACTCTTCATGATGCCACCGGTTGACGCGCTCAGCTTCTGGTGTTCATATCTTTCCATCAGCTCGCCCATGGTGAGCTTGCGCAGCGCCATGGGGATGCGATTGACGCGCATTTCGATCCGCGTCCGCAGGCTCTGAGCATGAAGGTTATAGTTGGAGCGTAACCGACGAGCACGCTCTGTGACTGCAAATCCTGTCAGCATTGCGACGCCGCACCTTCGCGGGCATGGGAACAGTGCGCGACATACTCTCAAGCTGAAGGTTCTCAATTAGGGCTTGCTTCTGCGCGGCCGTGATACCAATCCGTCTCTTCTTGATGGGGCTTCTGTAACGCTGGGAGCCCTCGCCGTTTCGTGGAGCTAGTTGAGTACTCATTGCGCTGAGAGCTAGTTGCTGCTCCTCGTCGGAAGTCGTGCTGATTTGGTCTGACTTGCGTTTCGTGACGCCGAGGACAGCCATCGCGCGGCGCGTGTCTCGGAATGATGCTAATGGCGATGATCTCGGTGCAAAATGTAATTTTTCCGCGGTGATATGGACTTTGCGCGTGGGATTAGTGAGGTCGACATTCGCGAGGGGCGGAGAGATTGCAAAGTCGAGAAGAGGATTGTGGGAAACGGGGAGCGCGCTCTGTGATGTGAGTGGTCCGCGTTTCAGAAAGTAAACAAAGGCCAAGCCAGGGTAGGGGCCCCTCCATCTTGGAGTGTTGCCAGGGTTGTAGTTCCAGCAGGTGATTGGCTCCACAGCAACTCAGGTGGGTCTATTGCATCCAGCAGCTCCAGGCTGAACGCCTTACGCAGGCTGGCTACTGTTAGGTTCCAGGTCCAAAAGCAACCCACGTCGCCTCTCGACGTCACTTCCAACAATTCGTCGCCGTCCAACCTTAATAAACCGACCAAAAAAAAACCGCCGATTTCCCGTGCGACAGTCGAACCGAGCGTTAAGGAACCCATATCCATCAATCCTGTCTCTTTCCTGCACCTCCTAGTTCAATTAATACCCGTACAACGTCGCCAAGATGCCGCTCGAGGCGGTTATGATTGTTGTCGACAACAGCGAGCCGAGCAGGAACGGCGATTATGCTCCCACTCGGTTTGATGCTCAGAGTGATGCGGTGAATATTATCTTCCAACATGTCGTCAACGGTAACCCGGAATCGTCGGTCGGCTTGATGAGCATGGGCGGCAAGGACCCAGAGGTGCTCGCAACGCTCACAACGGATCAGGGCAAGATCCTGGAGGGCCTGCATCAGACTAGGAAGAAGATCCGTGGCCATGCCCACCTCTCGACTGGTATCCAAATAGCGAGCGTGAGTTAGAGGCGCGCTGCTCCTTTACATGCGAAGCTTGAAGCTGACTCTTCGAACAGCTTGCGCTCAAGCACCGTCAGAACAAGTCGCAGAAGGCGCGCATCATCGTCTTCGTCTGCTCTCCCATTCAAGAGTCCGAGAAGGAGCTTACCCAGCTCTCCAAGAAGATGAAGAAAAACAATATCAGCGTTGACTTTGTGTTGTTCGGCGATATGGACGAGGAAAACCAGTCAAAGCTGGAGGCTTTCAATAAGGAGATTAACGGCAATACCGAGTCATCGCATCTAGTTATTATCCCTCCTAGTTCGAAGTTGCTCAGTGACCAACTGATCGCAACACCCATACTGCTCGGCGAGGGTGCTACCAGCGGATCGGGGGGGCTGGCAGGCGACGCCGGAGGCGAGAACTGGGAGTTTGGTTTCGATCCAGCCACGGATCCCGAACTTGCCCTGGCTCTGCGCATGAGTATGGAGGAGGAGAAGGCAAGACAGGAGAGGCTCAAGCGCGAGCAAGAAGAGGCTGCCAAGAAGGCCGGCTTAGAGAGCGTCAAGGAGGAGGGAGAGACGCAACCGCTGCTGGATAAGGATGGTCAGCCCAGTGGCAACAACAAGGACGATGATAAAGGTGATAAGTCGGGCGACGGTGACAAGATGGACACCTCATAATGGTGTCTTTGTGATCATGAATGGCCCAGCTGTCTCCGGGGTTATGTAGAAATAAACGTTGCCTGGCATTAACAAAAAGGACATATCCTTTGTGCTCAACAAAATGATTCCCCCGACTTCCCAAACGCCCGATAACTCCGCGACAGGACCTGTACCAGAACTGAATCCGTGCTCTCTCCCATGACCTCTCTTTAAAAGCCTCTCTGGCTACCTCTACCTGTTGTTGATCTCCCTAATATACGAAGACAGTTTCCGGTCAAACATATCGCAACGGATGGGCATTTCGAGCTGGTAGAAGGGGTTCTTCATGACGTAGTCGGCGTACATGTCATAAACTCGCCGCATCGTCACATCCACGTTGGCCTGAGCGGTGTCGGTGAACAACAAGAACTTAGTGCCCGTCAAGGTGCAAAAGCATTGCATCCGGAAGTTCTCTGTCTCGAGCACTTCTAGCCCGGCAGGAGGATCCGGGCGGGCTTGCAGGCCGAGCGAACCAGATGAAGAGGAGGACCGGTTACCGGCAGCTGCGTTGGCGTTATTACTAAGATGTCGAAGGGGGTTAATGCGAGCGGTGATGGCATGGACACTGCAAGGAGCGAGTTCAGCAAGGTATTCGTAAGGTTCATAGCATACGAAGAACATACCCATGGAACGTTCCCGCCAGCACCAGTAGGTCGTTGGTGCTGACCTTGTTCAAGCCGCCCTCATGGAAGGTCCGGTTATAGATTAAACCACCGGCCTTGTTGATGATGATGAGAGCAAAGACGGTCCTGTGGGGTTATCAGCCTAAATGTTGTGACGCTCGTTTGAAGCGGAGAGCAAGGTCGGAAAACTCACATGACGACAAACTCATCTCATTAAGAGGATTAGGGTAAGTGAGTGATACTATTCGAAATCAAGGGCGAAAAACCTCTTAGGCAAAGAATGATGATTGGGCAAAGTTGGAGTGAGTGGACTGTGATCACTGTGAGCCCGAACCCCTGACCGTTGCCTTGAGATAGATGGGCGGGCGGGCGTTGGTGAGCCGGGGCGACAAATGTCTTGGCTGAAGGAGGGTTAGGGCTGTGTATTGTTGGGCACTACCAGCATCCAATCTTCGATCCCATGCTTTTCTTGTTGCTCTCAGTCCCACAACTTGCAATCCTTCCTTCGGTTTCTTTACGGCTTCAATCACCCGGTTCAGTTTTCTCTTTCATTCAAGAAAAATGTCCAGTTGGACTGGAACATCATGGTTTACCGGTCTTCAACAAAAGCTTATGGGCTGATCAGTGCCCAGAGTGGTGACTGAAGTACATCCATGTCCCATGGCTGGAGAAAGCATTGATCGACTTTCAGCGGCAATGACGGATCAAGCGGACTGGCTCAGCGAAAGCTTCGAGAACAGTTTTGACACTTTTGCCAGGATACGAGGTGACACCATCCACACAGTGCTCTCTATGCCCGTAAGCTACCCCAAACTTCGTCATGCCGAGTTTCCGGGCAAAAAAAGCCCTTTCAAGGCTCAAGTACCGACAGGATCTGGGGCATGCAGGTCCCAGGCTTCCAGAAATGCAACGGCAATCGAGGTGCACCGTGGGCGCTGGAACCCCACGGCTTTGAAAATCACAGGGGACGGCGCCAGGCATCACACGGCATCACAGGGCAGCGACCGAGCGAGATCCAGGTCTGGCGAATTTCCAGGTCCGCTGAAACTGCCACCTGGTCCTGAGCTCCAAGCAATCCTAGTGGTCCGCACGGCGAGCCTGCCACCGGCTCGCGCTAAAACAAATGCCCGTCGCGGTGGATCACAGGCCAGCATCTCCACCGTTCTTGTGGGCTTATGGAACCAGCGAGGCGAAGGTTTGTTATTGAAGCAGAAGCCAAAAGGTAACGTAGCTCCGGGGCTCCCAGGGTCCCGGAGTCGCTTTTTATGCGATCAAAGCCCCAAAGAGTGAAGACCATGCACCAGCGGCCCGTGAAATCACAGTTCAGCTGGCAACCTTGGAGAGTTCGGGGCTGACAACTGGAACTCGGGCAATCTGCAACCTGGACGTCTGCAACGTGTGCGCTGTACGGTTCATGGTCCATCAGCAGTCGGTGGTCACCATATAAAGGAGGGATTGGCGATCTGGCGATCTGGCGACTTGCGATTTGGGCCATTTGGTGCTGCGGCTGTCTTTTCGCTCCGTGGCTCACTTGCTGCTTTGGGCCATTTGGCAGTCGACCCATTTGCCAGGTCGTGCTCTCGAGACCCGTCCTGTTCTTCAACCCGAGAGACGCTTGACATACAGTACCAATCTTTCAAACCTCTTCATCCGACCTAAGTACCAACCTACCCCCAGGCAGCCACTAAAACACTTGCGGATAAAAGCTATAGACGGACGCCTTGTCGCTAGCTCTTCCATTGCGAGTCGTACTTTTCTGCGCTGGAACGATCTTTTGGTCGCTGTCAACCCCCCCCGTTCGTTCGTCTCTCTCGGCACCCTGTCTGACTGCCCCGCCATCACCTGCGGTTTCCAGCTTCGCGGTTCACACACACACTCGCCATCCGATCTCCGTGAATCGACATCTGGGCGACTTCTCGAACCTCGACAGCCAATTCGTTCCCTACGCCCGCTCAACCCGCAAATAATCGCTGTCCTAACTGTCGTTAGTGCGCTTCCTCTCGAAACTCTTCGTGAGATTAAACAACTGTCGCCCATTTCGTCAATAACCCCAAGCCACACCCAATCCAGCCAGGCTGTCAGTAACTCTGGGTGTCCCTCACACCACTCTCCATTACCGGTCGGCTCAGGTCCCTTTTATGTGTTCATAGCAAGCAAAACTGTCCCCCCTCAGCGTGCACACACACCCGCGCCACACCCGTTAACTCCGAGGTCAAGGCCCTGAACAGGCTAGATCCAGGTCGTTTCGGCTGTCCTCCCACCACCATGAAGGCACGTCGTCGTTTGGCGCTGCACAAACACCAGCAGTCGCCTTCCAATTCACACAAAGAGCGCGGTGAGAAGGCTGCGCTCGCGGCGGCCATGATGTCGGCCGCACCATCGCCTCGTGTCATCAACGCTGCGCCCTCGCTCGAAAAGGCCGAAATGTACGGCATCGACGACAACCGTCCCGTTTTTAGTCGGGCCATGGCCCTCGCTGGTCGCATGTTCATTGAGACCATCCCGCAATGGTTGGCCATTGGCGCCATGCTGTCGCTAATATTCGGCGGTTGCTGCTCCAACGTCTTTGCGCTTGAGTCCATCATCAAGGTCGAGCCTGCAAGTGGTGCGTTTAAAACCAGGAGTCTTTTCTTTCGCTGAGGTTGCAGCGAATTCCTGTTAGAATGGGTGGGCTAATCGCACCATTGATGTCAAACAGGAACGCTTTTGACTTTCGTTCAGTTCCTCTTCGTGGCTGCCATTGGGCTTCCCGAGCAGTTCGACCCGAAGCGCCCGCCGTTCTTCCTCAAGCCGAATAAGGTTCCAATTCGTCGATGGCTCGTCAACATTATTCTGTTCTTCAGCATAAATGTCCTCAACAACCATGCTTTCAGCTATGATATTTCTGTTCCGGTGCACATCATTCTGCGCTCGGGAGGTAGCATCACAACAATGATTGCGGGGAGCTTGTATGGCAAGAGATACTCGCGGATTCAAATTGTTGCAGTGATCCTCCTTACCGTCGGCGTTATCACGGCTGCGTGGTCTGATGCGCAGACCAAGGTACGTTGTCTTCTCTGACATAAGTCTGGTTGTGGTATGGTACGGCGTGGTCGAAGCTTACACAGGATGTCCAGGGGACGCCGACAGCTGATAAACCCTCCAGCGCCGCAAGCTTTGGGACTGGGCTTGCGATCTTATTCATTGCCCAGGTCCTGTCGGCCATCATGGGCCTTTACACTGAGGAGACATACCGCAGATATGGGCCGCAGTGGAAGGAGAACTTGTTCTACTCGCATCTTCTATCCCTGCCTCTGTTCCTGCCCTTCCTCCCTTCCCTTACTAAGCAATTCATGAAGCTGGCCAACAGCGCGCCTCTCCAGCTTCCAACTCCGCAACTCTCGCTAGAAGAGTACCCTAACCTTGCGCCGAGCATTCAGCGGGCGATAGAGAGGATCAAGATTCCCAACCAGCTCTTCTACCTGGCGCTCAATGTGCTGACTCAATATGCGTGTATTCGAGGCGTCAACCTCCTGGCCGCCGCATCCTCGGCCTTGACGGTGACGATTGTGCTCAACATCCGCAAACTGGTGAGCCTGCTGCTGAGTATCTGGCTGTTTGGCAACCGGCTGGCATTCGGGACACTCGTGGGCGCCGTAATTGTCTTCTTTGCCGGAGGCCTATACTCCCTCGATGGGAAACGGAAGCCTCCCATGAGAAGGGTGGCTCCCCGATCCTGATAATGGGAGGATGAACTAAGGGGCTCCGCTTGTATACATATACATATATATATATATATATATATATATATATTGTTCCCAAGGCAGAGAGCACAACAATAGACACAGGATTTTGTTGTCTATCTACGTCGTATTGGTCCTTGTAGCTGGCCGATAACACGGCAGCGTCAGGTCCGTATTGTGGTCTGGAGCGCTGACTCACACGTTCGCTTCCATCTTGTTCCCCGGCTTCCGAAGTCCGGAATTCCTGCTGAGGCTGCTGCACGTCTAAATCTTGCCAAGTCTCCGTCCGTTGATATCGGGCCGGCTTGCCCGGCGGAGCGATGCTTCGTGGTAGGTGGGGGGGCCAGCAGGAAATAACCCAAGAAATCAACGCTCGGAGATCCACAACGTCTAGGGTTCCTGGCACGGCTAGGGTCGGTACACGTGTGTCAAGACGCGCGCTGGCCAATAACAGGGCGAGGAAGACACGACGTGCAGGCGGCAGGGCTTGGCACATCTCTTAGCGGCCAGCTCCGGACGTCATTGCCCAGCATCCTGGTGCGTTGGCGGAAGGTACCGATCGCGGAAAGCTTGGATGCAGCAGACGAGAGACCAGTCACAGATGAAGACGCGCAAACCAGACAGTCCAGACTGGCGGCACACGGCCAAAGCTGCCAGGGCCAATAAGCTACGGTCGCAAGTGCATGACTCCATGTTCATGTGCCGGTGTCCAAGACGGTAGGCGTAAATCTCGACTCACACGTCGTCTTTGTTGGGATCTTGGGGAGTTGGCGGTGAAAGAGGCAAGCCACATTCCAACACCGTGGACTTCTTGTCCAAAAAAACGCCAGTTTTTATCGCCAACGCTGTCACCGAGAAGTGTCATATTAAACGGACAGTTATCGCTTATCGCCGTTGGCTCTGAATGTTATCGATATCTGCGGTGGCTGCTTGCTTACGAGTTACGGCTAACTTACACCTGTAAAATTCCACTTGCGGCGTCCAGTCCAGCGTTCTGAACAGTGACCAGCCCTCCAGGATTGCTTTCTTTTTTTTTTTGTTTTTGTTTGTTTGTTTTTTTCTTTTTTCCCCCCGCGTTCGAGCTCTCATCTCAATTCAATTCGACTGTTTCACATCCAATCATGGCTGGTAAGTGTCTCTTGAGACACCCTTAAGTGTGATTGATGACGGCCGGCGATTGGGTTTCAAGTTTTGCTTCCCGCCGTTTTCATCCAATCCTACACGAGCCCTGACCATCAAATGGCAACTTGGGGACCTGAACACAACACACGTACCTCTACCTCCCCTCCCTCCTGCCTGTCACTGCCCGCGAGGTCCTTGTACCTTCGATACCTTTCAAGCTCAACCCCCCAAAACCCCTCCCCCCCGTCATACATCCAAAAGGCAAGGCCAGAGAGGCACAGAGCCACAGTCAGAAGCATATCCCTACCAAGGTACCTTGCCAACATTCATCCACGGAATCTCCGAGCTCTAAGGCAGCAGCACATACATCCGAACGCTTGTGAGTTGTGTAACAGGATATTGACCATTGCAACCAGGCCTTGCGTACGCCCACGATCCACTGTCCAACTCAACCTCACCGAAGCTGCCAGCAACTCAGATGCCACCCGGCGCTTCAGACGACGAGACGTACGAGAGGCTCGGTCGTAGTGACACCGAGTCTGACGAGGTGCATGACTCAAGCGACAAGGGCGAGGAGGGGGATGAAAGGGAAAGCGGCGCCAGTGGTGAAAGCGGGGGAGGGGTTCAAGGGGACTTCCGTCACCAGCGTCACCACACGCAAGAACAGGGTGAATCCGATTCGAGCGCCGATGAGCGCCAGGACGAGCAGCAAGGGGCACGTGCCAGTTCGGACGAGGCGTCCACGGAGGAGATGGAGGACGGCATGCTGCCGCGCGACGTGCCTCCGAAGACGGCCGTTTATGACCTGCTCACCGAGCGCCAGATGACCGAGGTCGATGCGAAGCTGTTCTACCAGCGAAGCCAGGCCGAACACCTGCACTCTGGCCCCGTTTCCCACATGTCACCGCCGGGGAGCCCGCCCTTGGGAGGAGGCGGTTTCGCCGGCGTCGGATCCCAAATGCACAGCCCAATCCTCACTTCAAACTTGGCTCACAGCTTCAGCAATCTCAGGCTGGCCGAGCAGGCCGGCGACTGGGGAGGTATGCCGGAGCCGGCATCCAAGAGAGATCCCAGCTCCTACGGCACCGAAAGCCTTGCCAACAGCAGAGTGAACAGCTACGCCCAGCTCAACACCGCGGTCACGGCAGGCTACAGCACGCAGCCAGACGCGGCAGCCATACTTCGGCAACAACAGCAATACCTGAACTCAGGGGCCGTCCATGGCATCGGCAGCAGCACATATGCCGATGCTGACCCCCAGCTCGATGCGGAGCTTCGCACGATTTTCAAAAATGTTCAAAAGGTGTTGGATATTCGGAAGAAGTACATTGCTCTTTCGCTCCAGGGCCCCAATGACAATCCCAAAGACCAGCCCGGCTGGCGCATCTACCCGCCGCCCCCCGAGCCGGCGTGGCCCGAGGAGCAGGAGAAGTATGCACGTGGAGCAAGTACGCAGGCTCCAACCAGTGCACCCAACAGTCTGCAGAACAGCATGGTACTGGACCCAGAAAAGCAGCGTTCCGGCGACCAGGCACCGCCGTCGACTTCGGCTCCGGCCTCGGGACAAGTGCCACCTGAGACGCCACGCAAGTCGAAGGCGAAGAAGCGCAAGCCTGGTCAGGACATCGGCGAAGACTTCGACATGGATGATCTTCTGCCGCTGCCCGGATCGTGTGAGGAGGTTTTCCGCTTAGACGAGAACGGCGTCTACCAGGTCTATGACAACGAGGAAGCCATGGAGAAGGAAAGACCGATCGTTAAGGTGCCCACTATTAAGGAGTACTACCTGGACCTCGAAGAGATCCTTAATGCCTCGTCAGACGGCCCGACAAAGAGCTTTGCCTTCCGGCGGTTGCAGTACCTGGAGGGCAAATTCAATCTCTACATCCTGCTCAACGAGTACCAGGAGACGGCAGACAGCAAGCGGGTACCGCACCGTGACTTCTACAACGTGCGTAAGGTAGACACACACGTTCACCACTCGGCCTGCATGAACCAGAAGCATCTGCTGCGCTTCATCAAGAGCAAGATGAAGAAGTCCCCGGACGAGATCGTACTGTACAGAGACGGGAAGTACCTGACGCTGAAGGAAGTGTTTGAGAGCATCAACCTGACCGCCTACGACCTGAGTATCGATACGTTGGATATGCACGCCCACAAGGACTCGTTCCATCGGTTCGACAAGTTCAACCTCAAGTACAATCCAGTCGGCGAGTCGCGGCTTAGGACCATCTTCCTCAAGACCGACAACCTGATCAAGGGACGGTACCTTGCCGAGATCACCAAGGAGGTGATTGCCGATCTCGAGTCGAGCAAGTACCAGATGGTCGAGTGGCGCATCTCCATCTACGGCAAATCCCCCGACGAGTGGGATAAGCTGGCGGCGTGGGTTGTTGACAATAAGCTGTTCTCGCACAACGTCCGCTGGCTGATCCAGATCCCACGTCTCTACGATGTTTACAAGTCGAGCGGTCTAATGGACTCGTTCGAGCAGATCGTTCGCAACGTCTTCCAGCCGCTGTTCGAGGTGACCAAGGATCCAACGAGCCACCCGAAACTACACGTGTTCCTCCAGCGCGTAGTCGGCATCGACAGCGTTGACGACGAGAGCAAGGTTGAGCGTCGGCTATTCAAAAAGTTCCCTGTGCCGCGGGTGTGGGATAGCAAGCAGAATCCTCCTTACACGTACTGGATCTACTACCTGTATGCGAACCTGGTCTCGCTGAATCACTGGCGCAAGCGCCGTGGCTTCAACACATTCGTGTTGCGGCCTCACTGCGGTGAAGCGGGCGACAGCGAGCACTTGGCCGTGGCGGCCCAGTGCTGCCACAGCATTAGCCATGGTCTGCTGCTCCGCAAGGTCCCGCTGTTGCAGTACATCTTTTACCTGGAGCAAATCGGCATTGCCATGTCGCCGCTGAGTAATAATGCGTTGTTTTTGGCGTACGAACGTAACCCGTTCCTGCAGTACTTCAAGCGCGGGTTGAACGTGTCGCTGTCAACAGACGATCCGCTCCAGTTCGCGTTCACCAAGGAGCCGCTGATGGAGGAGTATGCGGTCGCGGCGCAGATTTATAAGCTCAGCTCAGTTGACATGTGCGAGCTGGCGAAAAACTCGGTCAAGCAGAGCGGTTACGAGTTTGCGATCAAGCAGCAGTGGCTGGGCAAGGACTTCTACCTGCCCGGTGCCAGGGGTAACTCTATGATCAAGACCAACGTCCCGGATCGGCGAGAGGAGTTTAGGTATCATACGCTGCTGGAGGAGCGCAGGCTGTAAGTGATTGTCGACCTCTTCCCATCCGCAAGACACATCGCTGACGACAATACCATATAGCGTGGAGATGTACGCACACAAATCAGATGAACCCACGACGGGTCCCTCGCTCCCTGCCAAGTCGCCCGAACTCTCATCCAGCCACCTATCTGGGAGCCCCATGACCACCGAACCGAAACAGCAACCGCACCTACAGCAGCGGAACATCAGCCACATCTCCCTTCCCCAGGCGGCTCGCATGGGTTCACCTAGTCCTGGTCCCGCTCCCGGTTCGGCGCCTGCATCCCGCAGTGTCAGCTGGGCAAACGTCGGCACGCAGACCGACAGCCCCCATCTACACAGCTCGATGAGCCAGTCCCAGCTGCTGGGTGCTGCTGGCGCGGGAGGGATGACGCCCATGATGATGATGCCATCGCCGATGATCCCCGTTGGGGAACCGAGCGCCATTGGAGAGCAGATGTCGATGAGTGGAAGCGGCCATTGGACACCGGCGGCGGCAGATTCAGCGCGCGAGTTGCACTTGTCGGGGGTTGAGCCTAGGTACTTCCCTGGTATGGTGGCCAGGAGTCAGAAGAGGAGGGGTAGTGGACGGCAGTCTTCGATGCATGAGTCTGATAATAAGTGAGAGAGAGACTTTTTAGGTTGATGAGGGGAAGAAGGGGTTAAGAGGATGGACATAGGAGAGTTAAGGCGGGAACACTGGGGAAGTTTAATCCGGGAGTTGTTATTGGGAAGGATGGAGGTCTTGGTGCTGGGGAGTGATATGGGTCGATAATGGTCTTCTCTCCCTCAACTTTCTTTGACTGCGGGTAGTATATCCAGCTGGAATAGTGGTTCAGGACATTCAACATGATGGGTCGGCCGCGGTATGTATCATCGCCCTGGGCAACTGAGCTTGAGTTGGTGTTGTTTGACGGCGAAAAGGGGCTGCCGGGGGTCCTGGGCGCCCGTATTCGTGCACGTGCCATGTCGTTGATGAGCTGGGAGCTCCACCTTCTGCGTCCCCTACCCCTCGTGCCTAATCCGTATAGTACCTTCATAACGTACACATCGTCATGTAAATTACCGGTAACGCTACGCATTCGTAACAGATTCCTATATGATCCCCATGACCCACAAGTCGCCAATATATGGAATAATCATCGTGCGGCTGCTACAAAGACACGTCCTCCTGTCTGTGTCTTATCTTACATCTCAGCATATGCCGTGTTGTTGCACTAAGACTCCTGTGTGGTGATGCCGAGCATTCTCTTCTTGCCCTGGTAATACTGTGTTAGACAGACCGTGTAGCGGCAGCTGGACAGCCCTGAGCGGCGCCACCTCACCTTGTAATCAGGGACCCTGGCAGCCAGCGACGGGGGCAGCAGCGCAGCAAAAGCCCCGGCCAACAGCGGGCTGACCTGGAGCCCACTGGGCGGCGACTGGACTCGCGAAGACCCAAGACTGGACCCCAGGACCCAATCAATCAATCGATCAATCACACAATCAATCAATCAATCCACTCGCTAACTCCTGGAAAGGAGCAACACCTGCTCTCTTCTTCCCACTGTCCACTGCCCCGGGCCACTCAATCCATATCTCATTCCCCCAACTCCCGTCCCAAGACTCCAATTCTAAGATTCTCATTCCCAGTCCTAAGCTGGGAATAAACTTCGGAGAGTTAGTCGCCATCAGGAGCCCTCAGCGAGCGAGAAGAAGAAGGAGAAGGAGAAAAGGAGAAAAGGAGAAAGGAGAAACTTGGAAAATCGGACAACAGGCCGCCGAGGACACGACAAGCCGCTGTTCCGGTTAGCTGTTTAAAAAGTGCGGGCGCGAGATTCGCCATTCTTCTCACTAACCCACTAAGTGGCCATCCACTCGAGCCCGACGGACGACGGACGACCGAGTGGTACTGAAGGTACGGAGTACGGTACTTTACTCCATAGGGTACGGGCTCCGGAGGAGAGGTACCTCACCTTTTCATCTGTACCTCTCTGCCCTCAAGTGGTTCCAGCTTGACCGAAGCGCTCGCTGCCTTGCCCTTTGTCGCGCAATCGGCTCAGCAGACGGCTCAGCACGGGACAGCCCCGTTATTCCACGCAACGACGGATTACACCCGTTATTCAACGCTCACATCACCTCGACTGCGTCTGTCGCTTTTCTGTCGATTCAACGATTTATTTACGCATCGTCCATCGCACGCCCTCTGCGTTAATAATATCATACCTACAATAATAATCCCCCTCTCACCGACCCCGGGCACAGACTAGAGAGCGGGCGCGCGCGCCGTGACTCTGAGCAGTTTTCCCCCCCCCCCCTCCCCCCCTCCCTCCTCCCTCCCTGCAACTCATGTCTTCTGCCGCAATTGCGAGCCGATAGCCACTTATCACTGCCACCATACCACCCATATTATATATACTTCCTCATTCCTGACACCCTGACGACGCCGCAACACCGCCAGACCATACATACCCGGACGTGAGAGATCGAAGCGAGAGCGAAGCAACGCAGCCAATCATGGGCTTCGTAGGCGTCTACAAAGCTATATACGATTACACGCCCCAGGGCGAGGGCGAACTGCAGATTGCCGAGGGCGACCTGCTGTACATCTTGGAGAAGAGTACCGAGGATGACTGGTGGAAGGCAAAGAAGAAGGCCAGCGCCGACGACGAGGATGAGCCCGTCGGCCTGGTCCCGAATAATTATATCGAGGAGGTACGTCCAGCATAGTTCGTCATGGGCATCGACGATCAGGAGCGGGAGAGCGGGCAGACGGGAATGTAAGGGGACAGGTGATGGGAAGCAGGGCTGACTTGAAGGAATAGGCCCAACCCATAGGGAAAGCCCGCGCTCTGTACGAGTACACCCGGCAGACCGACGAGGAGCTGTCTTTTCCCGAGGATGCCGAGCTCATTGTTTACGACACCTCAGACCCCGACTGGATCCTTGTCGGCCTCGATAAGGACTATGGTTTTGTTCCCTCGAACTATATTGAGATGATGGGAGGCGGACAAGATAAACAAATAAACAGATGGAGGAGGAGGAGGAGGAGGGGGAGGAGGAGGAGACGCCCAGCCGACGCCCCGCCACTCCCAGCCCGGACCCCCTCCGTCTCTGTCACCGCCGCCGATGTTCACAGCCCTCCTCTTCCTCCCAGGAACGAGCAGCCGGCGCCCGAGCCGGAGCCCGAGCCCAGCAGCTCGGCCGCGGCCGCGGCCGCGGCCTCTGCCCCGCCTGCTGCCCCTAATGCCGCTACTATGATCGCCGGCATGATGGCCGCCCGTGCCAACTCGTCCCAGCAGCCGCCTGCTTCGCTCGACCAGTTGCCGCCGCGGAGAACGCAGCAGCCTTCGGACGAGTCTGACAAAGACAGCGAAGTCAAGTCGCCGCCGCTGCCAGCGCGGCCACGCGGAGACTCGCAAGTTTCGTCTGCTGATTCCCCCCGAGCTCCCCCGGCACGTATTTCAACACACCACCGCACGCCCAGCGATTATCACCTGCCGCAGAGAACCCCCACGGCTCCCCTCACGCCGGGCGAGTTCCACATGTACAGCATCGACGAAATGGTTTCCGTCATGGGCAAGAAGAAGAAGATCCCGACAACATTGGGCATCAACCTGCGTACTGGCATGATCTTGATCGCCCCCGAATACGACGGGCCTTCGCAAGAGTGGTCGGCCGAGAAGCTGACGCACTACTCGCGCGAGGGCAAGCACGTGTTCATGGAGCTGGTCAAGCCGAGCAAGAGCATTGATTTCCATGCGGGTGCCAAGGACACCGCCGAGGAGATTGTCTCGATGTTGGCCGAGCTGGCTGGCGCTGTGCGTGCTGAGGGCCTTAGAGAGGTCATCATGGCTGGCACCAGCAAGCCGCTCCAGCAGAAGAAGGGCACTGTGCTGTACGACTTCGAGGCCCAGGGCGACGACGAAGTCACTGTCTACGTTGGCGACGAAGTCATCATCCTAGACGACACCAAGAGCGACGAGTGGTGGATGGTCCGCCGGGTTAAGAACCAGAAGGAGGGCGTCGTCCCCAGCAGCTACATCGAGGTGACAGGCCTGCTCGACACGCCTGGATCCACGCTGACCTCCGCCGCCGGCCTAAACGCCGGTCGTTCTACCGTCGAGCAAAATCGTCTCGAGGAGGAGCGCCTGACCAAGGAGGCCCTCAAGGCCGCCCAGCGCGAGGAGCAGAAAGAGCGTGAGCGTGAGCGCGAGCGTGCCGCCCGCGCTGCCCAAGAGGTAGGCCCCGGCTTGCGTCTGCCCGACCGGAGTAGTAGTCTGTCGGCCAAGAGCAGTAGTGGTAACCTCCAGGCACAACAGCGATCGCGGCGCGAGAGTACCCGCCCCGACTCGTCGAGAACGTCCAACGGCCGGTCCAGTAGGTGACGCCTTTGCTTTTGAATTTTACGGGAAATGCTCGCTAACGGAAACACTGCGCAGAGCCTGATCCGACTAAGGTTCGCACCTGGACTGATCGCACCAAGTCCTTCACCGTCGAGGCGCAATTCCTCGGCGTAAAGGACGGTAAGCTCAATCTGCACAAGGTGAACGGTGTCAAGATTGCCGTGCCCATCCACAAGATGTCCCTCGAGGACTTGGAGTATGTCGAGCGCCTCACCGGCATCTCCCTCGATGAAGATAGGCCGCTGTCCGACCTCAAGAAGCGCGCCTCGGCCTCGGCTGACAACGCCCGCCGCCACGACTCGGGCGTCAAGATTGGTGCCACCGTCCAACCCAAGAAGCCCGAGTATGACTGGTTCCAGTTCTTCCTCAACTGCGAAGTCTCGCCGAATCTATGTGAGCGCTACTCGCAGGCCTTTGCCCGCGAGAACATGGACGAGAGCTGCCTGCCCGACGTGGACGCTACCGTGCTGCGCAATCTGGGCTTCCGCGAGGGCGATATCATCAAGGTGATTCGGTACTTGGATATTAAGTACTGTCGCGGTAAGAAGGCCAATACCGGCGGTGACGACGAGGCGCAGGGAGGCCTGTTCTCCGGTCCCGGGGGCACTCTCCGTAACAATACTCGCAAGGGTCGCCCCGAGCCCCCGGTTCAGGTCAGCAATACCATTGATCCCAAGGCTCTCCAGCAGGCGCAGCAGAAGGAGTCCTCCGGTAGCGCCGAGGAGAAACAGGAGGGCCCAGCCTCGGCGCCGGCGCCTGCAAAGCCGAAAAGCGGTTTCGACGACGATGCTTGGGAGCCGAAGCCCACCAAGACCCCTGAGCCGGCCTCACAGCCGACCCCTGCTACTTCTACGGCTTCTCCAACTCCTACTGCGTCGGCTCCAGCATCAGCTCCTGCTCCTACTACCACTTCTGCTCCGAGCACAGCAGCTCTCACGGGCGCGATGCAAGAACTCTCGCTGCTCACCCAGCCTCTTACTCCCGAGAAGGTCCAACCCCCTCCTCCGGCTCCCCCGGCAATCAACCTCCCGCCCGCTACGACGACGACCGCAGCCCCTGCCGTCGCCGCGACAGCGCCTGTTCAGGTCCCTCAGCCTACTGGTGCCTCGCCTGCCTTTTTCACCGGTATCCAGTCGACCATCGTCAACGGCCAACCGCAGTTCCAGCCTCAACTTACTGCCCAAATCCAGCCCCAGTCGGTTCTCGCTCGCCAGCGGCCCGTCGTGCCGCAGTATACTGCCGGCCAAGGCGGCCTAATCCCCCCTCCCCCGCCAACCCGCTCGCTATCGGCGCCGCAGCAGACGGGCCAACCTAGCCCATTCGCCCCGCCAACAGCGACCCTACAGCCGCAGATGACCGGCTTTGCCAGCACCACGGCCGGGCTGACCGCGCAGGTGGCCCCTCCCGGCCAGAGCCTCAGCGAGATCGCCCAAGCTCGGGCCATTCAGCAGCAGCAGCAACAACAACAACAACAACAACAACAACAACAACAACAACAACAACAACTGCAGCAGCAACAGCAGCAGCAGCAGATGATGATGACGGGTATGCAGCCGCAGCTAGGGTTAATGCCCCAGCCTACGGGTATGATGAGTCCCATGGGGCCGATGGGTATGGCCGGTGTCCCACAACTGCAGATGCAGCCTACCGGTGCGGTCAGTTTCGCGGGACAGCCTGTTCCCGGCGGCGGACTGCCCCCTCCGCTGGAACCCCAGCGCACAGGTATGCCCGGCATGCCGGGCATGATGCAGCCATTGCAACCCATGGCGACGGGCTTGCAGCCGCTGCAGCCGATGCAGACCGGTATCGGCATGTTGAACGCCACCCCGACGGGTATGCCCTCGGGGCAGATGGGCATGGGTATGGGAGCAAGCGGCTTGCCGCCGCCGCTGCAGCCGCAGCCTACGGGGCTTGCGCCCCCGTCGATGCAGCAGCAGCCTTTGGTTCCGCAAAAGACGGGTCCACCGCCGCCGGTTAAGTTTGGGATTAATAGCGAGGGTGCGAAGAAATTAGCGCCGCAGCCTACGGGGCGGAGGGCGAATCTTGCTGCTGCTAGTGAGTATACCCCCTTGTTTCTTTTGATAACGGTTTATTTTATTTCGGAGACGAGATTGGCTAACGATTGTGTTTTCTACAGCACCGGATAATCCGTTTGGATTTTGAGTTTGGTGGCTGAGGGGAAGTGCGTTGTTGGGTTATGTAGGACGTGAGATAGGTGTGCTTGAACTAAACAGGGCTGAGGTCTCCTCTTGAGTTGTTGTCACAGTTTTTCTAATCGGTATATGGGGGGAGAGACCCTTATGCGTAACCTACTTACCCTTACCTTGTTGACCGGCTCACGGATAGTTTGGAAGAAACAGAGGAAGTTGATTAGGACGCGCATACTACCTACCCAGATAGATCCGTAGATGCTGTAATACCCGCTGAGAGCCGTGTTGTTATCGCTTATCGAGGGGGGACTGTGAAGGGGATTTTATTTTTTTTTTGGGTGGGGGGACGAAGAGGGGGGAAATGGGAGTTGAGGATTGATTGATTCCCTTAGTACGGTTCGTTCTGCCTACTGTCTACATACCTGCCTGGTTTTTCTTAGATTCGCATACAGTCTGATTATTTTCTGGTTATTTTTTTTCTCCCTTTCTCTGTTCAACGCACTTGGTATTCAAGTGCACAAGCACATGTATGCCTGGATAGTTAACAGAACAGTACTAGTATCCTTCAGTGATGGCCGAGCAAGAACGGGTAATGACATGTTAAATCAAGGACCTGCCATTCAAAAATTGGGACATCCAACATAGTCGCCCTTGGCCCCATTCCCTCGATTGCATTACCTATCGCCAGGTATCAAAACGAAATTTGGATATATCCCCCGCCAATCCATAAACAGTACCCTACTACCATTACCATGCATAGCCTATCCGACCGACACCACACAAGTCCAGTCCAGAATGCCATGCAATACATCAGCGGTCAACAAAAGACAGATAGGTAATCAAACGGATAAGGAAAAAAAAAGGGAGGGGGGAAATAAAAGTAGATACCTAGAATAAAAGGGTGAAAAAATATATACATGACAAATTAGAATTAGAAGCCCTTAGGTAAAAAAAAAAAAAACCATCAAAACTTCCTTCCAACCTCGATATCGAAAGGTATCATCTTGGACAGTAAAACAAAACAAAAGAGAGGATGTGACGGTGGAGTGATGTAACAGCCCAAATGAAAAAAAAAAAAAAAAAAAGCTCGATAACCAATTCAGTTCTGTTCAATCCATATCCATAGCATCATCACCTGACGATGCATCCCTCTGTGCCGGGGTAGATGACCCAAAGCTCTGGTTCGCACCCTGGCCCTGACTTTGCTGCCGCTGGTGGTGATGATTAGGTGGCAGTGAGCCTTTGCTTTCGGTCTCGGGGAACGAGCCGGCACTGTCGACACTGGCCCCACCAAGACTATTCTGCGGCCTGTGTCCCCTGAAATCGTCTCCCCTGCTGCCGCTGCCTGCATCTTGCTCCTTACGATCAGTATCATCGTCGTGGGGATCGGGTCGGGTAAGCGAGAGCGACGCGCGAGCGAGGGCACGGGCGTCGGCGATGCTATCTGGCTCGCGTTGTTCCGGCACGTCGGGCGACCGAAGAAGGCGCACTCTATGCTGCTGCTGGTGTCCTTCATGTGTGTAAACCCTAAAAGCAGAATACGATGCCGCAGGTTCATAGCCTGACCGCCGGGCAGCAGCATCGGATGAAGACCCCTCCTGCCAGCGTTCGGCCTGTGCAGATGAGCAAGCATCACTTTGTTGCTGCTGCGCCTGCTGCACCTTCGACCCCTCATGACTGCTGGCCCCGCCAACATCAGGCTCCTTCCCCTTTTCTGTGCCCGCAGTGGTAGTCGTCGAAGCCCGTGAAGACGAGTCCTTCCTCGCACTCATTCCTGACTTGGGTCCCGACGGGACAATCGTATTCAGCACACAGTCATCCAGATGCTCGTAAAACTCCTGCGCCGTAGCAAACTGGCTCTGGCAGATATTACACTTAGCTCCCAGCCCGCCCGTCCGGCCCACGCTTGTTAGAATCATCTTCCTGCTATTTGGCGGGGTCTGCTCGACGTGGTGTTGGGAGGTTAGATGGCGCTTAAACACATCAGCGCGGTTGAAGGCCTTGGCATGAGGGGTGCCGGCGCCAGGGCAAAAGGGGCACACCATGGTGCCCTTGTAGTGAGTCAAGGCGTGGCGATTCTTGTCGTACTTGCGGGCGAAGCCTTTGATATGGTACTCGCATGTTTCGATTGGACACTTTTCGGGGCGTTCTTCTTGGTGTGTTAACATGTGGGCGGCCAGGTCTTTGAAGACACGACCGCAGTCCGGATGGGGGCAGCGGTTACGAACAGCTGTTGATGCCGATGTTGATGACGGCACCGGGGTATGTGACGGTTCGTTGGGCTTCATAGGAGCAGTAAGTGGGGGCAAGAATGCGCTTTTGGTTGTCTGGTACACGCCAGGAGGAGGAGGAGGAGGAGGAGGGTTAACGGGCTCCAGCCGCTCGAGGGGTGCGCCGAGTAAAGGAGGGTCATGCGGCTGAGTAGTCGGCATGGGAGCAGGTGCTAGACGTGGCGCCTCCAGGATGGGGGAAGAGCGGCGAGGAGGGGGCGAGACGAAGTCGGATGGTGCCGGCTTGTAGTCCTGGGCATCTTCATCACCGCTGGATGCGTCATCCTGGTCTTGGGCGTCGATCGACTGCCGCACCTCGCGCATCCAGTCTTTGAGAATCGACATGGGCGGCCAGTCCCCGCTGGCCTTGCCCCCACGATTGGGATTGAAGTGTGCCCTTCTTAGATGGGCGGCTGCGTTGTAATAGGCACCGTATCGCTTCTTATTGACACAAGCTTTACATTTGTCAAGGGGAATAACCGGCTGAGGCGAGTTAGTAGGAATCAGAGGCTCGGCGCAGATCCATCTTTTGACCATCGGGGCATGCTTTGCGTCCGTGTGTCGTCTCAGCTCATGTTCGCCCCGAAAACCTTCCGGATACTCGTTGCACTTGTTGCAAAACACCCTCCGAATAGGAGGACGCTGGTACGATGCCCGAAACCTAGCTGCCGGTATAGGAGATGTCGGGACTCTGCCAGACTGCCTCGTGAACGTAGGGCTCTCCGAGATGGTATGCCGCCGGCTCGGTTCGATGGATTGTGGCGAGGTCAGCATGCGGTCGGGCTCGCCTTTGAAGACGTACATCTGACCATCCGAGTGTCCTTGGCCAGGGGGTCCCCATGTCGTAGTGATGGGGCGCACTTCCGGCAGGGCCCTTCTTCCTTCTTCGGCCGGCTTCGTGATGGGAGGAAGGACAACGGATGCTGACCGAACCGGCGACCGTGGCTTGATGAAGCCATGATAAGAGTTGTCTCCGACCTCACCGCTGCCAAGTGACATGAGGAAATCTCTGGTTGAGTGGATGCCGCGGTCGTACCATGAATTCCTGCCAACCAAGGCAGCAACAGATGCAAAGAGCTCACGGTCACTGTGGTCCATCATGTCAGAAACGTGATCGTCGAGAAGCATAGGTGCTGACCAGGCGAAGACATGGACAAGCGCCTTGTAGACGGCGTGCATTGCCATGATGCCAGACTGTGGGATGGACAGCGCGACCCGGCGCTGGAAGGCTCGATCGACCAGGATCGTCCGAACGATGCTGAAGATGCAGAGCGCGAAGAAAGCTGCGAACCAGCTCTTCGGGTCGAGAGGACCGGGTCTGGAGAGCAATGTATCGAACGACTGCAGGAACTGGGACATGCAGTTGTAGAGAAGCCGGAACCGCCCATATGCCTCGTTGTCATCGAGGCCCGGATGGGCAGTCGTCGAACTGGCGGGCTCCGTTGTTATGATCGGATCGGGACACTGGAGGTCGTGGAAGAGGGTCTCTCTGAGCAAGAGCTTGGCACGGTATAGGATGGGGTATCCGGTCAACTCATGCTCGCGCGCTGCCGACAACAGGCTGCTGAGTCTGAGGAGGTGCCAAAGGTTGTAGGCGGTACCGGCCATGTTCCAGCTTGCGGCCAAAACGCTCAGAACAGGTGGAGGTCTGTCGATGGGCTCCTTTGAGAACGAAGACAGGGCTGGGTTGGTTGGTGGCAAGCTGGACAGGTCCTCTGTCCACCAGAAACCGTCGTCGAAATCCAGGCACGTCTTGACCATCCTGGCAAGGTCCTGCGGTACAGCGAATGATCGTTCAAGAAACTCGTTCATGTTCCGGCGAGCGGCAAGGGGAGACGTCAGGGGGGTCCGCGCAGGCCTAGGAGTCATGACAGCTGCTGACTCGGGGTAAGCAAATTGAAAGTGACGGCGGGGCGAAAGGCACATACCCGGAAGCATGACCTCGGCGAGGTTTTCAAGCGGCCCTCGATGGCAGCCCAGAGCCTTCCATGACTCGCCGTCTGCAGACGTTACGGGCTCGGTGCAAGAACCGCAAGTGTCACGGCCATCACACTGCACAACATGGTCAGCGACAATCATGCGTTACTGCCCTGACCACAAGTACTAACCGGCTTATTATACAGCCTGCATCGCAGGCAGGGTCCGGTCTCTCGCGGAAGCCGAAGCTCCTCGATCGACTCCAGACGAGATGGGCCGACTCGGGCTCGTTTCAGGGGTGGCAGTAATGGATCGATCTCGGAGTCGATAGAGCTACGGGGACCCGAGTAATCGGACATAAACGAATAGCTCCTAAGCGATTCTCGTTGTTCCTTCCCCTGACTGCCCGTGGACAAAGGAGCAAGCTGGAAATTAGGAGCTGGGCGAGGAAGATATATGGGCGATGCCGCGGACTGCTTGCCGTAATCGACCCCGTGTGCTCGAGTTGAGGGCTCAGCACACGACATAGTAGGCGACCCTCCAACCGACAGGCCAGAGTCCCTCTTACGGGGCATAACATGCTCCTTGGAATGTTGATCGCGGTCCTCGCGGTTTGGGTAGCCATAGATGTAGTGCATGCACCGGTCGTCCCAGCACTTGTAGGAATGGCTAGCACGCAGGGTCAGGGGTAAGCTGTCCCTTAAGCGGTAGGCCCTGGCCACGGGATCGTAATGTGCTATGTTTCTGTCCAGCCACGCCGCATAGCCGTCGGGAGCTTGATCTCTGTAATACTGATACTTCAAGACATCAAGGAATCTGGAATCCTGGATGTCGATGCCTAAATAATGACAAAGAGAAAATGAGTACGGAGCGCTCTCAGAACACATATAGGGGACGGCCTACCTTGTTCGAGACACGCTGTCTCGATGCATTCACACTGATATTGCAATGCTCTGGCCTCTTCGATCTCAGATAAAAGCGGGATGGATAAATCTAGATCAGGAAATCAGACCAATGAACGGGAAATGGAGCGATAGTTGGGACGAAAAGTAGAGGGCGGCTCACGGTGATCATCGGCGTATGCGCGCAAAACACGGTACTTGTGGCGAAGCATCTGTAACTCCACTTTGACGTTGGGCCCATATTTCTGAGGCAGCAAGACGGCCAGCTTTGCCTGGATCTCTGCCTGCTGGTCCAGCAGATACTTGATGGCCGGGTCCAAAGATGCATCATGAGGAGGAGGAGGAGGAGGAGGAGGAGGAGGAAGAGGTTGACCAGCCGGCGCCGGGGGTCGATTGAGTGTCTGGTCGGCGGCCAGACCGGAGCCAAGCGACGGCGCAGGCAAGCTTGGGGGTGCGGGGACGGCCAGGGAGTCACGGTCAAAACGGGATGATGGGGCCGATAGGGGGGGCAATGACGGCAATGTCAATGCCGGCGGGTTAACGTTGTCGGCGGCCATGGCGTGCGGTCCGCAGGAGCGGATAGCGGGAAGGCGGTTAGACTAGCGTCAGGGACCGGTAAGAGAGGCCGAGTTCGGACGGGCAGCAGCAGCGTGGCTCGCGCGGCACAGCACGACGATAGTGTGTATAGGCAGGAATAGGTAGCGTAGGTGGCTAGAACAGGCTCCGGTAGGCTGTTCGGCAGGCAATCTTGAAGACACAGCAAGGCGCAGCCTGGAAGCAGCAGCAGCTACTCGACAAACTTGGCGACCAGCGCCTGGCTCAACGTTTTTGTGGCGTTCTCAACGCTCTTGTCGGCTCAAGCTGTGCTGTTGCTGTGCTGCACGCAGTCGGCACGGCAGTGGTCCAGACAGCTGGATAGACGTCTTGGCCCAGGATCCAAGTCCAGAATCTCGACGAAGAGGCAATGAACAGGCGGCAGACGTGGGCGCAGACACGCAGTAGACACGGAAAGCTAATGCTCCGGAGACTGAAAGGCCGCCACTCAGACTCCAATTGGGGTTCGGAAGTGCTCGGGGAGCTCTTCTCGCAGCAGTGTTGGGAACAGGATGGAGAGTTCGCGAGAGTCGTCGGGCCAGCAGCAGTCCGAACAACATGGTAGCAGGCGTCCTCGGGGATGTGTTGGCGGCGGTTCAGCAGCACAATACTGCATTCCCGGTCACGGGTCACTGGGCCATGGCGCGCAGTGGCGCGGTGCTGTCAGTCAGGGTCGAGGCAAGGCAGGTGAAGGCGAAGGTGAAGGCAGAGGTGAAGGCAGAGGTGAGGGCAAAGATGATGAAGCTGCTGCAGTCACGGGAACTGCGGCCTGGATATCTGGATCGGGGCTGGGGCGCAGGGCCGGGTGGCGTCGATGCCATCAAGGTGCGATAAGAGCTTCAGAGCTTCCCAGCTGCTATGGGCGCAGGAGCGGGATCTAATCGGAGCCAAGTGATCTGATCCGATGATGTACTGTGGATGTGGATGGTCGATCGGGACGCTGGACGCTAGGCTGTAGACGCTCTGCTGGGAGCTCAGCACTCTTCTCACACTCAGCATTCACCACTCAGCACTGGGCGCGAGTCGCGGGCGCGCGCAAGGCCGAAGCGAACTGCAGGCTGCGGCTGGCAGACGCGCTCAGGAGGTGGGCAGGTTATGGAATAGGGGAATGGAGCAAAGAGAGAAAGCTGAAATGAACTGTGTGAGATTTTTTTTTTTTTCGGGCCCGTGGTTGCCCGTGGCCCGTCGTTCGTGGGAGGTCGATAGTTGCGCTGCTGCCCTGCTCGCACTTTTGGGGGAATTAATGAGTCGGTCAAAGGGTCAATTGGGGAAGTGGGGCAGCTTATCCACGAGTGGGTTTCTGTGTTTCCCAGCAGGCGGGCCACTGGGCGAGCAGCGCAGCTGGCGGCCAGTGAGAACTCTGCGGGTCCATGGGCGGCTGCTGGGGGGAGGGGGTGGGCGCGCGCCAGCGCCGATCCAGGCCAGGCCCATCCCGGCTTGCACCTTTCAGCAATTGCCCACTGGGACCACTTCCACTAGTGACCCGCACGCACGCTGGGGCGCTGGCGAGCCAGCGGACAGTGGCCAGCAGCTAGCAGTGCCAAACCTGGATGGAGCTGATGCGCATGGCAAGCTGCCGTCCACGGTCTGGTCCGAACAATGTTGGCTTGGGCTCAGGTCAGCAGCTCGCACTGATGATGAAACGCACCCGATGACACCTCTCATCGCAAAGACACGGCCGAGGACAGGCAACTGTGTATAGTACAGGATCATCAGCCAGGCGGTAGGCGGAAGGCAAGGCGGCAGAGTACCAGATTATGCAGTCGCAGAATGATTAACCAGCCTCTTCACGTTCCCGCCCGCTCCATTTCTCCCGCATCCCAACCCACGCTCCCATTATCATGCCCCTTCCCAGGTGAGGAAGCTGATGAACGCCCCAGGCTCAGGCCCCTCCCCTCCCCCCCTCCCCCCCCAAGGTCTCCCATCCATGACATCCATGACGAGAGGAGATGAGCTTTCCACTGCGCCGACACCACCGTTGCATCCAACGCCGGGCCCCGTCCTGCCTTGCATCCTCGTCTAGGCTGGTCTTCCTGGGTCGGGGCTCCATGGACGGCTTTGCTGCTTCTGTCCTGCTATCGCGTGCTGCAGCCACCACATTTGCTTGTGGATGGATCCCCGCCGTATCACCAGCGACAGCGACATCGTCAAGGTCAAACTTCGATGCGCGAATTGGAGGGCTGTCCACACGGCCTCCGGACTTCGCCCAGGCTCTTCCCGCCTAGCTCCGCATATGTGTGTTCCTCTGAGGGAAACAAGCCCTCTCGCGACTGGTCAATCGGCAACCCGCGAGCTGTGAGCTGCGACCACTGGCTGCCGTGCTCCATGCTGTGCTCCACTGCTCCACCTGTTGCGCGCTAGGGCAGGGCTCGGTGCTTTACCTAGATCGGCTTAGCCTGGCCCGACGCTTCCAGGCTCGAGGAACACCGTTGGAGCCCTTCGCCTGGGCAGTGGGGTACCACGGCCAGGACAGTCAAAGACCCTGGACTTTTGGGTCTTCCTGGGCTCTCGCCTGTGGCCCTGTGCGACAGGTGCGGACCTCTGTCCGCTCTGTCGGCGCTGCAATGCTGCCACGCGCTCGCTGGCTGCCATGCGTTTGCCGTCTCCACGTTGGCTCGTTGGCTCTAGGTGCGCGAGCAGCAGAGCTTGCGTGTCTGCATCCGGTGCATGAGTGAGAATTCATTCATCAATAGTTCAGAACGATACGACTGACACAATTCTACCGCTCTTTGTGTGTACGTCTAACGCTTGCAGAATTCGATTCTCTCGTAGTTCCTGAATACGGTAAAGTTGTAACTCGTAATTTACGCTGGCGATGGGAGAAACGCTGTGTGCCTGTAGACCAGGTCCTCCGAGATTGCCTGGATCTCCGCTACCAGCCCCATCACCAATGCCCGTGGCTACAACGGGACATAACGTTGCATCAAACCGCCGTTCATTATCCACCATCGCAATCAGACCATGTTCAACTCTCTTCAAGCCTTACCCGGCTAGCTGCTGATCAACCAGCTCATTTTATTACTAGTCAATTCATCACTGCGACCTTTGCCAAGCCAGCTCGCAACGTTGCGATTTGGGCTGTTGTCGGCCTGACGCTCGCTGAACAGCGAACACTGGAACTGCAACTGCAATCCTACCGTTATCGCTGCCGACATGACAATCCTACCCTGGTGCACCCTGACGCGACACCCGCGAATTGCGCTTTCTGCTGTATGGCTCGGCTGTATCGCCGAGCAAGCCATCCATCGAATCAGCTGATCTTGGCGAGAAGACGAGTACGGAGAGAGAAAAAAAAACAAAACAAAACAATCACCCTTTAACCCTGCTTCGCAAGCTTTGTCTTGGTCCTGGAAGCTCTGATGAGACCTCTGAAGGCGCCTGGACGGGCGGATACGGAGCCGATATCACTACGTGGCAGCTGGCCCGACTGGTAGTCCGGCCCTCGAAGTGGTCGTGGGACAAGTAAACAGACATATGTTTCGTTTCAAGTTCCCATGCCCGGCATCTGGAGCCAATCGACTGTCACCTCCCACGTTTTTGCCGCCGTGCCCCTCCACATATGGCTTGTCCAACACCGCCTGGGCGGACATCCGGGGTCCGGCCGGCGAAAGATTGCCTGCGGGATGCACAGCCCGACAACCACACGGGCGGGGAATCGGTGATGGCGTTTCTGACCGGGGACCGGTAATGACTTCTACCTTGCTCGCAGATCCTCGTATGGGCTGCTTGTGTTGGCTTCTTTAACTAGCCACTTTTACAAGTCTCACAGTTCACAGTCCATTTCTTGTCCAAGAAATGAAGCGAGTTATTGAGGAGAGCTGTTGTTGTGAAATAACCAAAAAATTTTACAGCTGCCTGATGTGGGTTGGGGCAGTGCAGTGTGTGCAAAGTTCATGAAGTTAACAAAACAGAACTGAATAGTTCATCTGCCTGCGCCTGTCCGGTGGTGGTATCATTTTCTCCAACTTTCGGGCGAAAGTTTTCCAGGGTTTAAGACCAAGGCTGTCGAGTTTAAGCGATAAGAGTGCTAGAGTTGTTAATCACGAGATCCGAGCTTAAAGATGTGCTCTGCCACACTATCCCCGCAAATCATAGCTGTCCCTGACCCTCCATCACAAGCATCAGCCAACAGCAACTCACTAAGATAGCAAGGGTTACTTGTCATCTAACTGCATGCTGTATGAACTGGCTTGGAAGGTGTCTAGAGTCTCGTTCTTTAGCTTTACTGCACCGCCACATGCACCATATGCCATACTGCTGAGCCACATAGGAGCAACGTCCCTGGCAGCCTGAAGTCTGCCACCGGTCACCCGTTGTTTTTTTTTTTTAAAAAAAAGAAAAAAATCAACCTGGACCTCCGTGCTGCGCCGCAAGCCAGACCACAGGGCATTGTTCGTTCATGGGGATCACCGCGTCTTGAATATTAGCTATAAGACTCTGAACCAGCTCACATGCGCAGACAAAGACGTTGACCATCTCTACAAAACACCGCCCGACTCAACATTCATGGCATGTTGTCCAGACAAAAAAAGACAACCCCCCGGGTTGATGCTCGGGGCTTTGCCACAACACCAATTTCATACTCAAGCTTAAACTCGTTATCTTGAAATCCAGAGCCTCACGTGCTGGTTTCTGAATTGAGATGTTCGCTCGCATCTCAAGACCGACATCACCAGGAACTCGACAGTCAATGCATCGGTATGTGTCCCCTTAATTTTATGATTTTCGCTCTTTTGGTCAACAAAATCGAGGTCTCGTGGCCCATTACGTGACCACGTCATCCACCACTTTCTTCAGGTGAACCCTCACCGAGATGCATTCCCCTGCATACAGCTCTATCGGGAAAATTTCCAGAAGTTTTTCCACTAGGGGTTCTCCTTGACATGTATCGGGTTACGTACCTACACATGACTGCCGTTGCTGCACAGAACCATCAACCCCTGTCTGTCCAGGGGAGGGCGGGCAGATCCCGGGGCGCCGGGGGGGGGGGGGGCCGAAGAGCCGGGGCTGAAGTACCGTGGGTTAACTGCGCCCCTCCTGAAACCTGTCATTGTCAGCCAGAAGGCTGAAATCTCATTGAGGTCGTCTCATCTCCATGTGTTTGCGGTGCCTCGTCTCCCAAATGGTTGTCGACGTTTTTAGCAGCCCCGACTAGCCTAGGCTTCTTGGCGATCCCATGTTGTGGTCGTCGTGTCCTATAGGGTTCGTCGCTGCCATGTACATAACTTTATCTCTAGATGGAGATATAAGGGGCTCGTCTCCAGTCGCGTAATCTGTCTGCAATGTAAGTGCAGACTCGCTTCGTGTAAGGCGCGGTGCCTGTGCACTTGTCTTGTCAGTTCTCAACTCTCAAACACGCCAATCTTCTCAACGGTGACGTCTTCGGCTCTCATATAGCCGTCTAACATGAGCCGCTCGGATCAAAGAGCCTTGGAAGCCTTGTGTGGCCTTCCAGTCCTCATCTGCACCGGTATCGGCATCTTGGTGATCAGCATCGTCGACCGTCTGCGCAGGCCTTGGTCCTCGAATTGTACGTTGTCAAGTTGCTTCACCTTCCTTCGGCGACTGTTCGGTCTAGAATCAGCCCTCCCGTGTTGAGTCTTTCGCCTTGCCTTATCGGAAGAACGCCACTGATGTATCGTTTACTGACAATGAGAAGCCTTGACAGACCAGGAGACCGTCAGCCGCAACACCGAAGCTCTTGTCCGCAAGGGACCTAACGACGAGAAAGATGGCCTGAAAAGTCAAGAGCCCTATCGCAATAGGTCCGAGGACGTGCAAGCAGAAGGTCGTCAGCCTGTTGACCGGCATGAACCACAACAGCGCCTAACTCCTTCGCCGCGACAACACCTTTCGTCGGAAACACTTCAACAAGCCGAACCAGTCGACACTTTTACACATTCTATCCATCCAACCTTTGACATAGCCGCTCAGACAACCGCTCTAGCCGACAACCGTGCCCGGCTCAACGAGGAGTCCGGTCATGGTCTCATCAGACGGACTCCCACGCTGACACGATTATACGAGAGCATCGGTGCTGCTATTCCTTTCATCAACGGCAACGGCAGCACCAACGCCGACTTCTACAACAACCCTGGCCACGTTAGCCCACCACTTGGCTCACCCGACACGGTCCTGTCGCAGCGAGGCTCTTTTTCTGGAGCTCCCTCGGTGAGGTCTAGGCCGATATCAACTGCGTCCGTTATGAGTGGCTCCACAGCTGGGTCGCCACTTAACAGCTATGGCGGGCAAGAGTCGATCTTGAGGGGTGTCGGAACGGGTACAACCTCGAGTCCATCGAGGTCTATTGATCAGATTGTTAAGAGCCCCGGTCAGGAGTTGAATGCCATGAAGGTGGAGGTATGATGTACACGACGTCTGGTCCAGGACAACAAAAACTTAGGAGGTAAGGAGAAACGAGACCCTTTTCCGAGACCAATAACCCTGAGAACAATATAGAAACACACACACACACACAGTCTATCTCTCTCTCTCTCTCTCTTTCTTTTTTTTTGTAGCATTAATATGTTTTGTGTTGTCAGGCCCTGCTATTTGGAAACGTGTTAGTACACAACAGATTGGACAGATTGGATGCTTAGGCGGTATCAAGGTCAAAGTAAATAAGATCAATAGCGCAATATGAATTCAATTGGGTGGACGTCACCCTCTTCAACCTTTCTATCACACATTGTGGGAATGCGGCCATAGCAAACTGGAAAATGAAGCGTACTACGATGAACCATATTGAGCTTCGAGGCGCCAGTCTCACCTTCAGACATGAGTAATCAAGCGAGCATCTCCAGCCTAAAACTTCTTACTCTTCAAGCCAGGAACATCGTTTGATCAATAGATTAGGGCCAATTTGATAGAATAGCTAGTCAAATATACGGTTACAACTTGGACTACGAATTGGAACTGCAAAAATTCATGAGAAAGCTGCAGACAGGCACGGGACCTACAAGCCAGACAATGTCGCCGATGGACATAGGAAATCGTCAGGGCGATAGGCCATTCCGAAATCCCTCAAACTCTCGGCCGGTTGCTTTCGCAACGTGCAATGAGCAATCGCAGGACACGGAGGAACTGGAGTCCTTAGATGCGGCGCAGGTTGCTAGGTGTGCCACTGCTGTAGCAGCAGTTGCATACGAGGAGAAAAAAGAGAAAACTAAAAGACGTTCAAAACTTTTTAGCCTTATATAAGCTACACAGTGCATTAACAGGGAAACTGTTGACGATAACTGTGCGCTCCTCCAACCAGACAGTTGGAATCTTGCACCATTAAATCCTCGGCTTGGTGGGGCTTAGGGCTTGGGGCTTGGTCGGTTGCTACCCCGTGTTGTATAGAGTTACGATAATGACATGATCATTGTTACAGGAACTCTCTGTTCCTCTCGGGGTCTCGGAGCACAGCTAGCTTTGTCAGCAACATAATGAAAGTTGAATCCAACGGGACACTAGAAAGGCATCGGTGTTTCTCCTTGGATCATTTCAGGTTGCAGCAAGACGCAAAGGACCCTCCAAAGCCCGGCCGAGCTGCCGAATAGGACCCGCAACCACTTCGAGCTTTGGTGGGGTGGGGGCAGCCTTGCAAACCGCAGCGAACATGGGGTGGGACTGAGGCGAGCGGCTGAGGATGCGCGCCACGGGTGAGATCTCTGGCAGCTTCCCGCCTGTGACGTCGTTGGAGGGGTCGGTCGTGTCACTTGACTGGTCACACAACGCGGGAAACCCTGCCAGAGTCACACAGATGAAAACCGGGATATGCCTATGTTTAACTGACGGTGTCCACCCATCAGAATCAACAACGTGCTCCCTTGGCGCAGGTCGATTAGGGTCGAGAAGAGCTTGGAGAGCTCGGGCCTTTGGCCACTGCCGACACGTGGGATGAAACTCGACTGGCAATGGTCCTGGATTCGGCCCTGCACCTTTGCCACGCGACCCGATCGAGATGCCAGACCTGCAGTGAGCTACCGAGGGGATGCTGGCGCAGGATAGGTCACCAAGAGCACTCTGGCATCTCACGCAATACAGTAAAGAGACAATGAAGATGGAAACCAAAGTCGCGGCGAATATTCTCATGACACACACAGAAATAGATTTCTCACTATGTTGAGGGCCAAAGGTCTGGGCAGGAGTTAAGAGTTTGGTGGCAGCGTTATGCCAGACATCTGGGCCATCCTTGAAGTGTTATTCTTGGCCGGGTTAGCCACCAAAGTCGCACGGCCTAAAATGATCGATCCAGCAAGGTTCTCCAACACCAGCGAGGATCCTCAAGAAAGTCGCAGAACTACCAGTCTGCAGGTTCTGGATATCAATTCAACCGACTTTGCATGCATCTCTACCTCTATGACTACCAAAATCAAAAACGCAGTGCGTGTAGGTTTTGCTTACATTCGTCTGATGTGAATGCGCAGCAACGCGACTTTTGGTTGTCGAGGCTACCAACTTTTCCTCCGTGTATTTCCTTGAATCGGAACTTTCGATTGCTCCTATTTTGCTACGTCCCAATTTCCAAGCTCTTCCCAAACCATCGAACTGGTATCGACAACATCAATGTCAATAAAACAGCTCTTCTGCCTGGCGCTGCTGTGGCATGCAGCAGTTGCAAATCTTGCCAAGCCGCTGCATGCAGTGGCACGCCAGACACCGTCAGTCAGCAACGTTGATACCCCGCGCCGGTTGCATGGCAAGTTCCTTCACATAACTGGTTTGTGCCCCTCATCACCTCGGTAGCTTTCGGGGATCAGGCAACTAACACTGCAGCAGACATCCACCCCGATACGTTCTACCAGCCGCATTCTTCTAGCGACCCCGACGACGACTGCCACCGCGGGCAGGGCACCGCAGGCGTCTTCGGGGCGCCGTCGACTGATTGCGATGCGCCCTACTCCCTCGTAAATGAAACCTTCGCCTGGATCGAGCGCAACATCAAGGACCAGATCGACTTCGTCGTCTGGACTGGCGACAGCGCGCGGCATGACCGCGACGAGGCCCTGCCGCGCACCCCCGACCAGGTGTTAGGTGCCAATAAACGGATCGCCGACATGTTCATGCAGACCTTCGGCGCCGGCAACGGGAACTACGGGAGCCCCTTGGCCATTCCAGTGGTCCCGACCTTCGGAAACAACGATATCCTGCCACACAACATCCTGCTCGCCGGCCCTAACAAGTGGCTGCGCCACTACGCTGGTATCTGGCATCCCTTTATCCCCGAGGAGCAGCGGCACAGCTTCGACTTTGGCGGCTGGTTCCACGTCGAGGTTGTGCCCGGACGACTGGCTGTCTTCAGCCTGAACACGTTGTACTTCTTTGACCGCAACGCCGGTGTCGATGGCTGTGCGGATCCAGAAGAGCCTGGATTCAAACAACTAGAATGGCTGCGCGTGCAGCTACAGCTGGCCAGGCAGCGTGGGATGAAGGCGATTATCGTTGGGCATGTGCCGCCTGCAAGGACGAAGAGCAAGAAGCTGTGGGATGAGACGTGCTGGCACAAGTATGCATTGTGGATGCACCACTTTAGGGATGTGGTCGTGGCTGGGTTGTTTGGCCACATGAATATTGACCACTTTCTCATCCACGATAAAGGCGACATCGACATTTCTGCCGTGTCGGGAGCAGCGCTCGCTGAGTACGACACCCGGATCGAGGGTGAGCTCTCAGTAGAATCAGCTTCGGATTACCTCCTGGAGCTACGTAGAGATTGGGCTAAGTTGAAGCCAGTCACGCCGCCGCCGACCGGATTGCGCGACCCAAGCTTTATCCGCCGAGAAGGAAGAAGAGGTGGGAAGAACAAGCAGCACAGAGACCCCTGGGGCGAGCGATACCATCTCTCGCTGGTCGGACCCAGCGTCGTGCCCACTTACTTCCCCACGTTGCGCATCATCGAGTATAACATCAGTGGACTCGAGGAAATTACCGTGTGGAGCAGCGCTTCCAGAGTCTCTGCCAATTCAGAGAACTCACAAAAACACCTCGATCTTCGGGACTTCTCCTCGGAGAGCGATAATGATCCCCTCGAGTATCAAGCAACAGACGGCAAGAAGAAGAAGAAGAAGAAGAAGAAGAAACAACCAAAAAAGCCAAGGCCCCATGACCCGAACCTCGTCATACCCTCTCCTCCGTCTCCTGGCGCCCCTCCTGGACCTGCCTACTCCCCACAACCGTTCACGTTGACAGGTTACACACAATATGTTGCCAACCTGACACTCCTCAACAGCCTAAGAGAGCTCAACGACACCACGAGGGCCAATTTCTATGTGGTGGAGTACAGCACGTTTGAGGACGAGATCTACCAGCTCAGGGATCTGACTGTTGGGAGCATGGTTGAATTAGCGATGAGGATGGGGAAGGAGGCGTCTGTGATGCCGATTGATCAGGCAGGAGGGGATGGCGAGGGGTTGGATGGAGTTGATGTGGAGGAAGATGAGGAACATAGTGACGATGATGACCATGTAGGTGCCGTGGGTAAGAAGAAGGGTAAGAAGGGTAAGAAGAAGAAGGGTAAGAAGAAGCATGTCAACAAAACATGGCTTCATTTTCTCAAGCATGCGTTTGTCAGCACGGTGAGTGAAAAAGACTTAAAAAAGCTTTTATGATTATGATGGCGTGAGTTTCGGATGGGGACTGGGTGTACATAGGTTGGATTGGTCGGGTTATGGTATGGATTGGCTGCGGTATTTGCATATTTCGCGTTAGAAAAAGCATTGGGTATGGCCGGCAGCGGACAACGGTCGCTCTGCATTTTGGAGATGGGTTCCATGTATAAAGGAATAGGATCGCATGATGTTACTATTGTGACATCGACTTTCGACTGCTGTGTTGACTAGTGGATAATGTCAAGTTGGATGACTTGGTTTCTTTAAGGGTCTGGGCCGTGCAAAAAGTCAAAGCATTTTTACTGTTTCATCCCATGAAGTGCAGACTTTCTAGGATAATCTAGTCGACCGACTTTCCAGTAATTCAGCATGAATTCTTGGTGACAGTCTATAACACTTATTTCGAGATTTTTTTTTTTTTTTTCCCTGGGCTTTGAAAAAATCGGCCGTCTCGTGTAAGTCGCGCCACAGGTGCACCGCCACACCGGCTATTGAGGTTCTCGAGTCTCAGGTCACACACACACCACAGACAAGGTCGAGAAGCTGAGCTTGGCTTGGCCCCTGGAGGGCGCGTCTCGGCGAAAGCTTGACCGTGTCTTAACCGGATTTAGCTTGGCGTCATTGCTCTGTTGGTCGGGCTCGACCTATCTTTGGCTTTCTTTTCCCTGGGGGTGCGCCTTCTCCTTTCTCTCGGTATCGATGGGTCGATGGGTCCAGGCTCCATCACCAATGAATGCGACTTCCTGAGCCCTCGTATTCTCTTTCTCTTCTTCCTTTCTTCGTCTTCTTCTCCTGAACATCAGCTGAGGTGATGATGGTGTCTTGAGCGAACGCAACGCTTACCTCTCCGCCCTCTCATCCTCCTACAACGACAACACCTCTCCTCGCCTCTCTTATCGAACCGATCGATGTGAAGGTAATCCCATGTTCTTCCGGCTCCCACACGCGGTCCTCCGCCGCCGACTTCGCCGCCGACGCATGGCGACCTTCGCGTTTCTCGCCCTGACGGTCCTCGTCCTTCTCTTCCCTCTCTATGCTGTCTACAAGCCGCCGTCCCTCCTGATCCGCCTTCTCTCCCACCGCTGGACCGATGTGCTCTTCCGCGTGTGGCTACCACCCTCGAAGAAACTTGTCGCCCTAACCATCGACGACGCTCCCTCCGACCATACCCCCGCCATACTGTCTGCCCTGGCCGGCGCGGGCGCCCACGCAACATTCTTCGTCATCGGCTCCCAGGTCGCGGGTCGCGAGCACATGCTGCGTGATATCGTGCGCGCTGGGCATGAGCTAGCGAATCACGGCATGCATGACGAGCCTGCTACGAGACTCTCTGCTGGGGAGCTCGAGCGCCAGATCAAGGAGGTTCAGCGGTTGATTGAGGATGCTTACGCTGAGTCGGGCCGCCAGGCCCCCGGTGCGAATGGTAGGAGGAGGTACTACCGGCCTGGGTCGGGCTTTTTCAGCGAGCGGATACGAAGTGTCACGAGGAAGTTGGGATATCGTGTTGTGTTGGGCAGCATATACCCACATGATGCGCAGATCTCGTGGCCTTGGTTGAATGCGAGGCACATCCTGAGCATGTTGAGCCCGGGAGGGATTATCATTTGTCATGATCGACGAAGCTGGACGCCGCCTATGCTGAGCAAGGTGTTGCCCGAGCTGCAAAGACGCGGGTACAAGGCTGTGACACTGACGGAGTTGTTGGAGGAAACTACTGGGTGAGATTGTGTGGTAGCAAAGGGTTATTATGCTGGTCTTATAATAATAACCTCTGCTGTGGTCCTTGTCGATGAGCGATCGAGCAGTTGATGCCTCTCGGCAGAGGGTTGATACGTTCTCGATACCGTTACAGTGTAGCCGCCATCGGAAAATCGTATGGGCTCTAGCAAAACAGCACAGGAGGCTGTTTGGCCCGGTTCTCGCCTGGATCGAGCGATGAGGGCTGTCAGACAGCGAAAAGGATGGACATTTTGCGGGGAATTTGTCTCCCCCGAACTAAGGACTTTGTCTGTCGAAGGAGGTCAAACAGCGGCTCCTCAGCCCAATTGTTGTTGTTCTTCTCTAAGATATCTATCTATAAACAAGCGGATATCAAGAAGAGAAAGGCAGATCATGTCATGCTTGTGCAAATCTTTATCCCACTCTATCTGTCTCAACCAGGAAGCCCATATTATTAACTCCTAGCAAGAAGAACCAATCCCATTATTTATTTATTTATTTTTTTTCCCCCTCTGTACAATGCATAGGTATATTTTACGTTTTCTCAGAACCCCTTTGCGCCCTTCACAATATCCCATATCTTCCGATCAAATACTCCCCATACGCCGCAACCCATTCAGCAGTCCTATACTCCAATTCCAGCCTCTCAGCCACTGCCCTCCCAAACCCTTCTCTCGTAACCAGCCCTCTCACAATCGCGACCCTCGCCGGCCCAGGTAAAGCCCGCAACACTGCCTCCAAACTCTCTAGTCCAAACGTTTCCCCCGATCTCTCCAGCAACCTCTCAACAAATGTCCTCCCGCGATGATCTGCCCGCGCAAAATCCTCTACCCCAAGCTTCCCCTCCACACTAAGCCACCCAACCAATTGCCTTAGCTCCGAACGCCCCAGCCCAGAAGGGTCCAAGACATGCAGGAACGTCTCACCACTATGGTTCGCCGCCGAGGCTGGGATCCGCGACAGACTAGCGATGCGCAGCAGCACGGGAAGCGGAGCCCCCCAACGGGCTGCCACGTGCAGCGTGGTATTCCCCAGTCGGTCGAGGAACGAGGCTTCGTTGGGAGTGCAGGTGAATGGGGTTTGGTCTTGCACCGGGGAGGGATGGTTCAGGAGGGCGGTGATGCGGCGGTGGATGCAGGAGCAGGTGTGGCGACAGCAGGTGAGGAGGAGCTCGCGGTTGGCGAGGGTCGGGGAGTCTGTGGGGAAGGAAGAGAGGAAGTCGGACGAGGGGGAGGGTTCGGAGAACGAGGATGTTATTGCTGCTGGGCTGGCTGTGTTGGGGGCAGGGAAGGAGAGGCTGGTCGGGGCTGGATGCCAGGTGCTGGTGTTGGCAGACCAGGCCGATGCGGTTATGGAGGAGGATAAGAGGGCTGAGGTTGACGGGGTTTGGGTCTGGGCAGCTTGTTGTTGTTCGGGGAAGTCTTCGTCCTCGCTGCTAACGACGATGCTTAAACACCGAGAACCTGTTCGGGATAAGGATACGCTCGATCGTAGTGACAGCCCGTCGATCAAGCTTGCGACATCAGAGAGGAAGGACGATGACCGGCTGGGGCAGTGCTCGCGAAGAAGCTCGATGCGCTCACGATGCCTGTCTCTCACATGTTCGAGCCTTGCCGACTCCGACCATGGAGAAATGGGAAATGAAGACCACGGGTCCCGAAACAGGCCCCGCGGGAATGGTTTGTCAGTCATTGCATCGGCATCTGTGTCTTCAGAGCTGTTGCCCGCCGACGAAGGGAAGAAGCCGCTATCGAGGGATTCCGGGCTCAGCGTGCACTCGCTCCCATGGGCCGTGTTAGGACAGTGGTTGGATGTTGGGGAGAGCAGCTCGTCGTCATAAGCCCGTAGGACTGTCGTGTCATCAACTTGGATCGGCGATAGAGAGCTGCTGGCCATGGTCTTGCGCCGGCAGGGGTTCGGCTTGAGGAGGATGGAGCAGCGCTTGACTACTTCGGGCTTTGGATTTGGGACGACCGGTCCTCGATCCTCCAAGCCTGTGCTGTGGAGGAAGTCCTGCGTCCGGATGGAGCGCAGGTAGTCAAGACGCTCTCTCATGCCAGCCCGATTGCGTGGGCGTTTCCGGCGGTAGGACTTGGATAACATCTCGTTCAAGAGACATTGTGTGTGTCGTGGTCTTAGGGGATTAGCTTTCTCACATCTGCGAGTGCTCCAGAGAGGAGAATGCTTACTTTGGCTGGAACGACCCCTCAGACAGGATAGCGAGGATTTTTTTGAGCGACAACTCCGACTCGGGTGTGCAAAGATACAACCTCAGCAGCTTTCGTTTCCGTGAATTCGTCCAGTCGATAGCTGGTCTACCGCGCTTCCGAGGCGCGGGTATGCTGCCGCTGCCCTGGTGACCGTTCGACGTCATGGTGAAACTGCTTTACGAATCCACTCTGCGCGAGCGAGAGACTATGTCGCTAGTGAGGTGATGATCTGGCTCAATATGTGACCATCTGGATCTCGTCTGCTACGGGCTGAACCTCGACGGAGGGCAGCAACGGTTATATGATGTGATCATGTGTCGGGGTATGGATCGGATATGGACCGTAGTAGTCGTCGGCCTGCATCCGAGACACTATGACCCGACAATTTGGTTCACCACGTACAGCGTACCGTGTTTGCCAAGACGTCAATGATGAGGCGTGGAAATGTGTGAGCTGTCATGCTTTGGAAGCTGCAGTCTTATGAGAATTCGACCGAGCAACGCTCCGCGGCATGTTGTTGACGGCACTGGCAACGTCCGGGGCAGCACGAGGCTCCCAGGGTCGAGAAGCATGGCAACCACATGGTAGTGAGACAAAAGGGCTATGCTATATTTGATCTGGGCGGCCAAGCTGATGAAACAAGCAAATCAAGATTTAAAATGCTGTCAAGGAGACCTATAAAAGGGATTATTATCCTCGATGACAACAACGAAGCCTTGCCGTGCCCATGGTGCGCAGGGATGGCCATGCTGTCGCAGAGTGAATCACCCCGCAGCCTGCTGCCCTTTGATCTGGACGGTCGCCGGTCGGCCTTCCTGTTGCGTCTTTGCGCCTGTCGTAAAAAAAAAAAATATGCATCCAGTCCGAACGGGGATGAGGATGAGAGTGAGCGAAGGGGAAAGAAGCAGACGCAGTATCAGTCTCCATGCCCCAGGGCTCCAAAGCCGATCTTTGGCCAGCCGGGCGAGTTTGCCTGCAGGCGTTGTGTCAAACCCTTGGTCAAGCGCGCGCTGCAGCTTCTAAGCCTCCCCCTTCTGCACTGTTGGACTAGTCTTTGACGCGATGATGCTCCAATTATAGGGTTGTCGCAAGCCGTGGCAGGCCGTGGGCTGGTCGATTATCCTGCCTCAGCGCGCTACATACAGACGCCACAAGCGCCACGCCGCCCATTTTGGGGGGGAAGGGGGAGAGAGAAGGAAAGCGTTGAGGAACCTGGAACCGCAGGCAGGGCTTTTGTTGCGGGGGGCCATGCGCCGATGTGGTATCGAGGCCGGATTGCGGACTGCCATCCAGAGCTGTGCCGGTCCGAGCCCGGACGCGACGTCGGGCCATCGGAGTTGGGGGTCGGAAAGGCTGTCATTGAAACGGATAGCTACAGTTACAGTACAGGCTATACAGGCTACACGTGTGTAGGTGGCGGGGGGATGCAACGTTGCTGAATATTCACTGTTCGCTCACCCATGCACCCCATGTGCTAAGTATGTCCATGATGGCACTGTGGACGGTGAACATTTGAGGGATGGAAAAAGCCAAACAAACAGTGGAACGCAGCGGCAAGCTGCATGTGGGGGGAACGGGGAACGGCAACCAATCCGTCCTAACGCTCGCCCAGGCAATGCCCGCCGAGTCTTCACTTAAGCAGAAGCCCTCCGATGCTTCACTGGCTTTCCATGTTCCACTCACCGTTGCATGTGCTAGTACGTAGTATCCATACCGGGATCACCCAGCCCGCCCCCCTCCCCCCCTCCCTCTCCCCTCTTCTGGTGAACATGGTTATCCACTCTCCAGGCCATCTGCCGGTGTAGCGCTTCGCCCTGTGAATGACGAGCTCACTTTTTGTGGAGCCAGTCCCGCTCCGACGTCGAATCTTCACCCCCGTCGATGCCGATGATCGCGTTACAAAAGGGACCTTAGCTGCCCCTGGGTCGACTTTTTTTTTAGCCCGTTATCTCTTCCTCTTTTTTTTTTTTCCTTCCCTGTATTCTTGGTGCTTCTTGGGTTTCGAGTAAACAGCAGACCTCGATTTGGACCGAAAGTGTGAAAAAAAGTGAAAAATCGGGAGACGGAGTTGCCAGCAAACAAGCAATACCACACACATTTGGATACTCAGACACACAGAGACACAGATCTATAGGTACTACTCAAGCAAACACTCACTCCCTTGAAACCATCAGCAGACAATTCATCGGAAATGGCCCCTAATATCAACGACGCTGCGGCCAAGCTGCCTGCGGCTTTCAACAAGAAGCTGTCGCTGGCGTCGCGGTCGGTGCACGCCGATGACCACATCAACAAAAACCCAGATGTGGCTCCCCCAATGCACGTCAGCACGACCTACCGCTATGCGGCCAACCCGGACGACCTGGTCCCCTGGTCGGAGATTGACGAGTCCAACTTCTGGACCGAGCAGGCGGCGTCGCACGACCCCTTCTGGATCTACTCGCGCGAGAAGTCTCCCACGTCAACCCGCTTCGAGACCATCCTGACCTCGCTGCTCGGCGCGCCCGCCGTCTCGTACGCCTCGGGCCTGGCCGCCTTCCACGCCATGATGGTATTCCTCAACCCGCGGCGCGTGGCCATCGGCGGCGGCTACCACGGCTGTCACGGCATCCTCAAGCTGCTCAACAAGCTCAACGGGCTGCAGGTCGTCGAGTTGGAGGACGAGGCGGCGCTGGCGGCGCTGCAGAAGGGCGACGTCATCCACGTCGAGACGCCGCTCAACCCGTACGGAGAGGCCCGTAACCTGGCCTACTTCCGCCAGCGCGCCGACGAGCTGGGCTGCTATCTCACCGTCGACGCGACCTTCGCCCCGCCCCCGCTGCAGGACCCCTTCCAATTCGGTGCCGACATCGTCATGCACTCCGGCACCAAGTACTTCGGCGGCCATAGCGATATGCTTGCCGGTGTGCTGGCCGTGCGCCCGGATCGCGCCAGCGACTGGCTCGGCACGCTGCTCGAAGAGCGTCTCGTGCTCGGCAGCGTGATGGGCAGCCTGGAGGGCTGGCTGGGCGTGCGCAGCTTGCGCACGCTGGAGCTACGCGTCACCAGGCAGAGCGAGACCGCGCAGAAGCTGGTTGACTGGATCGCTGCAGAGAAGGCGAAGGAGGGCAGCGTGGTAGCCGACGTGGTGCTGGAGGTGCGGCACGCGTCGCAGCAACCGGAGGCCAAGGACGAGAACTCGTGGCTGCGCAAGCAGATGCCGCGTGGATTCGGGCCCGTCTTCTCCCTCGTGCTCAAGAGCGAGCAGCACGCGCGCCGGCTTCCCAGCAAGCTGGGCCTGTTCCACCACGCGACCAGCCTGGGTGGCGTCGAGAGTTTGATTGAGTGGCGCGCCATGAGCGATTCGTCGGTCGACAGGCGCCTGGTGCGCGTGAGCATTGGTGTTGAGGGCTTTGAGGACCTGCGCGATGACCTGCTGCAGGGTCTGCAGGCGCTGCGAGAGGAGCTGAAATAGAGAGTATTATAGATAGATGGTTAGACAGCGATTGAATAGATAGATACCCGAGACCCGATGTTGTCGACTATGATAATAGACCGTGATCTTAGATCATCTTTGTGACATCGTTTATTGAGTTTCCTGCACAGCTCACATGTACACACATGTACATAGCATGAGAGAGAAAACCCACTCTTATTACGTCCTAAAACATTATCCTACCATTAGTACTGAGCTACCAGTCATTCAGCCATGTGTGGTCGTAAATGAACATGCTGCGTATCCCGTCGGTGTCGTTGATGAGCATTTCTTTTCAAAAAAAAAAAAAAAACCACCGAATGCTCTCAGCTAGCCTCATCCCAAAACACCGTCATAGTGATTACTTAGCGGTCATCATATATCCATGGTCATAGACCATAATGCAACTTTTATCTGTTCAACCTCATTCATCTCCAATCACCGTACACTGTCACCGCGCAGCAGAAACAACAGTTGTAGTCGGCATCGGCCGCGGAGCTGGCGCAGACACCGCCTCAACGGAGCCAGTCTTGCCACCAGCCTGACCAATCATAGAAGATATCATACCCAGCTCGGCTTCCTGTTGCCCCTGGTGGTGCTGCTCCTTCCTTCTTCCCACTGCCGAGAGCAACGAGAAGCGAGAAATAACACCACTGCCGCCGCCGCCGCCGCCGCCGCTGCTGCTGCTGCTGCTGGTTTGCTGGGTCTGTGCTTGCGACTGCTGCTGTTGGTGCTGGGGAGGATGCTCGTCGTCGACAGAGGGTATATCCGCTGGCGTCCCAGAACCAAATCGTGAGAAGATGCTCAACCCGGCGACTCTCTTCCTCAGACCATCGTGCTGCTTCTCCGAATCGTTTTCGTCATCATCGTTGAGTTTGACTTCCTCAAACAGGCTACCGGTTTCCTTTTCTTCTAAAGCACTGGGAAGCCCGCTGCTGATGCCACGTCGAAAGGTTGAGGTCCGGCTGTTGACTGTGTAGCGGAAGACAGAAGAATCGAGACTTTGGCGTGGCGGGGCTGGGTCGGGAACTAGGTGAATGGGTCGACGGGCGGAGATGTCCTACTGCAGTGTTGGTATGAAAATTCACGAGAATAAGATGGGAGACAAAGGGAATTACAAATGACCGTCGGTACGAGTCAAAAGACTCGCGAGAGATGGTGAACTGCTCAATCTCGCCCGCGTCGGTCGTCGCATTACTTCTGTGGCTGGAGGCGCGAGAGAGATACCGCCGCGGCCAGGGCGTGTCTTTCTCTGGGGGAGAAGGCTGCGAGTGCAATTAGAACACGAATCTCAGTTGCAAAAGCGAGCATCAAAAAAAAAATGTCATACCGGAAGGTAGACGCCCTTGTCATTGACCACTACCGTTGAGAGCCGTCAGTCAATGTGACCTGGCTGAGTGAGAGCCGACCCCGACCAATATCACAGATTGCATACCGCTCATCTTATACTCGCCGGTATCCCGACTCTTCCTGCTGCGAATGCTCCATGCGGATGACGCCCTCGATCCGACCGTGTCAACCTTCTCAAACCCAGGGTGCGCAGGGTCATCGGCTGCGGCAGCGGACATCGGACGCTGGTTCTCATCCTGAGCAGAGACAACAGGTGCACGACGCGCAAACGGATTGCGGATAGGCATTTTGACCGATGTTGCTTGGAATTGGAACTTGAATTGGAAAGTCGAACAGTCGGTCAATCATAAACTACTTTCTAGAAGACTTCTAGAACACAAGTCGGTGAGACACGCAAAATAGGGGAAAAAAATAAACAACAATAACAAAAAAAAGAAGATAAGCCAAACTTTCGGACGAAAGTGGAAAAGAAAAAAAAGACAAGGATGAAAAGAGAGAAAATGGAGGGAAGTCGAAAGTCGAAATCGCCCCAACGATTGATGTATGTATCGGCGCACCAAAGCCCCGCGATTCGACCGACGATGCACGCCGAGATCTGCAAGGCACTTGAAAGAGCGCGATGTCCGGGGCTATGGATGTTCAGCAGCAAGCGAGCGCTGCAAGTGAGAGGAAAAACCCTGATCAGATGAGCTGGCGCCCGACTGCAGCGCGACGCAAACCAGCGGTAGCAAAAGATCATGCACCTCTCGGATCAACCTACAAGACCACAAGATCCATAGATGGGCATTTTGGATTAGCGGGACCCTCTCACAGGCCCACGGGGCCCCGCTGGCAAGTGGCGCCAGAGAAAGGGGGAGGTGCCCTGTGAGCGGCCGTGAGTTGGTTGGGTACCCCGGACCAGAGCGTAATCTAGCCCCATGACACCAATAGGGGTAGTTAAATGTTAATTTAGAAGCTGCGAAACTTACATCGCCCTGCGCTGCTAGCATAAATAAAATAACTACAACGCTTTAGAATCTTTTCCTTCTTCTACTTTTTTCCAACATCATATATATCGTAGTATTTCCACTTTTCTTATAAGCAATTGCGAACTAGATATGTTATCACGGCTAGTAGCGCGAGTTAGCAGCTGCCCTGCAGACGGCCTAGCAAGGGACTCTTGAAAAGGCCCCGAGTGAGGTCAAGAGACGGAACCAGTCAGAAGGAGAAGCGCAGTTCTCGCATTACGATAAATTGTAATAACTGCAAGAAAACTATCAAGGCCTAAATAAACAATGGCAACAAGGCAGGCATATCAACGGCTTCAAATATATATACGTACAACCCCCCTAAGATGGGTTCGAAGGTAGTGGCCAGATTGCTGAACCTGAGAGATTGGGGTCCTCACACAGTAGGGTATGTGATTTACTGCTGTCATCAGTGGTTGGTTGACAACTGTTTCAATTGCTGACCGAGGAGTCCTCGTCATAGCTGTGACGATCCGTCTAGGCCTCCTGAGATGGGTTCGGGTTTGGTTCAACCTTATGGATCTAGGAGACAGGAGTTCTCACACAGACGCAGGATCACTGTGGTCCCCAGTTGGTTTTGCACAACTGCTTGTATCGCTGCTGACACTGGGGAGTTTTTCGTACCGTTCTCCCATTAGTCTATCTATCTAACCTTATATACTTATGATCCGTCCTTGTTTCTACCAAAAGCCTTTCTCCGTCAGTGATTCTTGGCCCTGCTTCTTGATACCACCTGTCGATCATGACAATTAGCTCTGGGGAACGGGTGATTTATATATATATATATATATATATATATATATATATATATATATATATA